>NW_022196905.1:143191449-143235257 GCF_008632895.1 Mastomys coucha | reverse complement strand
CTCCCTCCCTCCCTCTCCCTCTCCTCCTCTCCCCCTCCCTCCCTCTCTCTCCTTCCTTTTTTTCTTTCCCTCCCTCCCTCCATCTCTGCTTGCTTTCTTCCTTTTACTTTTTTTTTTAAGGTTTTACTTTTTTTTTTTAAGATTTATTTACTTATTATATATAAGTATACTGTAGCTGTTTTCAGACACACCAGAAGAGGGCGTCTGATCTCATTACAGATGGCTGTGGGCCACCATGTGGTTGCTGGGATTTGAACTCAGGACCTCCGGAAGAGCAGTTAGTGCTCTTACCTGCCGAGCCATCTCTCCGGCCCCTTACTTTTTCTTTTATTGGAGGTCATTCTTGGAATGAAAGCCAGAGCCTCAGGTGGGAAGAAACCTTTCTACCATTGAACGGTAGCCATAGTCTTGATCCAGTACTGTACTGTAAGTGCCGTCTGTATTCATGTTGACACCTGTATGTGGTGGCCGATCCTTCTAACTCTAGATGGGGGCTGTCCCTGTTTGTACCCCATGACTGAACACCCAGTGCCGCAAAGAGACTTGCAGCAAGCCTCCTCGTGCATGGTGCCTTGGAACACACCAAGAGGATTGCTTAGGAATGCATTCCTAGGGGTGGCATTGCTGGGCTCTGGAAGTCTGGGACTTTGAGTTGACAATGCTTTGCTCTCAAAATGGCTGTGCTGAAAGGCTGGAGAATCTTAGAATTTAAAATAAGAGCATTTAATAGAAATGTATGTATAATGTATAACCTTTACCTAGAAGGGGGCATGGAAGACCTCTGTAACAAGCCAAAAATGTGAAGTAGCCAGTTCCAGGAACTTGGCAAACTCAGAGCCTCAGGGCTCTGGTTCCGGAAAACCTGCCCCTCCTGACTGATCCTTAATGAGGGCAGAACTAGGAATGAAGGTCTACTGGTTTATGAGACTCTCCACTCCATCGACCGGTAGATGAAGATTACATTCCTAGAATGAATATGTTCCCCTCTCTAACTGAATACGTTGGGTTGGGTCCCTCTGAAATTTTCCACTGTTTTTGCTATGTTTCCTTGGTAACCCTCTCCCCGCCCCCAGCTTGTGGGTTTTCCTTTTAAATACCCCTCACTTCTTGTGTTGGGGTCGACCTCTTCTGGCCAGCATGGTCACGAGATCAACCCCGGTACCGTCCTATCCCAAATAAACCTCATGTGATTGCAGCAAGTTTGATCTCTCGTGAGTTATTGGGTGGTCTCGTCATCCCGAGACTTGAGTAAGGATCTCCCCAGTTCTGGGGGTCTTTCACTACTTCCCCAGCCGGGGGAAAAAAGAGTCCTCATTAAAACCAAACAGCAGTGCTGTTGAGTACGTGGGGGAAAGGAAACCTTATACACCGCTGGGAGGTTGTGTATCCCCCTGTAGCCCCAATAACTGAAGCTACAACTGCCACATGGCTGCCACAATGGCAATGACTTGTAACCCCAGGCTGGGCTGGGCAACCAGGAGTTCTTTAATGAAAGGCTATTTAGACAGCTCCAGTAAGCAGCATGCCCTTAGAAAGGTGGGCCAGAGTCCGAGACTGGATTTTCTGTATCTTCTGTTTTCTTAGCGTCCAAGGCATCATGGTTTGAGGTAGTGTATTCTGAGCCCGGACAATTAAGAAAGCACAGAAGTGCGCTGGCGAGATGGCTCAGTGGTTAAGAGCACTGACTGCTCTTCTGAAGATCCTGAGTTCAAAACCCAGTGACCACATGGTGGCCCACAACCACCCATAATGAGATTTGATGCCCTCTTCTGTCTGAAGACAGCTACAGTGTACTTATTATAAATCTTTGGGCCGGAGCAAGCAGGGACAGAGCAAGTAGAAGTCCTAAATCCAATTCCCAACATGAAAGCTCACAACCATCTGTACAGCTACAGTGTACTTATATACATAAAATCAATTAATCAATCAATCAATCTTTAAAGAAAGCACTGAAGTTAGGAGCTGGCCATTTGGGGAGAGGGACAGTTTCAACCTATCACGGCCCCCTTTGTCTTTTACAGACTCTAATTTGCATGAGGGCCCTTGGTTGCTTGACCCTGACTATGTATCTGATCCCCGATGGATGACCTACTGTTAGCTTCAAACCTCTGCTCCATTGCTGCCAATAACATCTTAGATCTGCCAATGAGAAAATTGGTAGTCTGTGCTAATGAATTAAATCTGTCCATTTTGAAACTGGTGAGTTTAATTTTACTAGTGATTGAGATGTTTTACGGGCCTGACTGAGAGCAGGGTCCTGTGGCAGATCACCAGAAATCTCTGCCAGGGTACCAAGGGAGCCTGTCTTTCTCTTCCAGTTTCATCTCGTCTGTCTTTTCTTCGTGGACTCTTACTGGTGCACTGTTTTCACTGTGTAAGGGTGGGAATTAGTGACTTAGCATTCATCAAACCTTATTTCCTAGGTTCCAAATCCTATTTAAATCCCTTGCTTGGAATCTATCCTGATATAAAGTCATCAAAACGCAGGGATCTAAAATGGCTGATCTTGAACTGGAGAGCGCACCAGAATCCACATGCTGGAGAAGCTTATGGGAGTAGGTTGCTCTCCCTCTCTTCAGAGTTTGAGGGGGGTACACTGAGTGAGAATATGTGGGTTTCACATGCTGTTGCCATGTGCTGATAAGGCCAGCCTAGGAGCCCCGGCTTTGGAAAACAACTGCCACAAAATCCAGTTCCATTGTATCCTCAGCAAACAAAGCTTCCGAGTTTAACCACAACAGGTGTTTCATATCTGCTGACACCAGAGTGCCGCTGGCTGCCTTTGTTATGAGATTCAGTTGGATTTTTTTTTTTAAATGTCATTTATCACAAGTTTGTGGGTCAAAAGCCACCGCTGTTTCTTCCTTTGTTGTCTGTTCTCTGGTTAGCCCCGTGGCCTCTCAGATTAGCAGGATGAGCAAACTTGGGCGGGGTTAACTTGAGGGCTAACTTGCAGTATGTGTTATTTTCATCTAAATTTTAAAGATTTATCCTGCATCTGTCTGTCCTTTCAGGGTTCCCCGGGGGTCTGAGCACCTCTCTTATCCATGAAGAGTGTCATTTACCTGCAGGAGGCATGGCTCCCTGCGGCCTTCGCTTTGTGGCCCTTCTCAGCAGGGAGCTGGAGGAGGCTTGCACTGAACAGTCCCTACATTGCCAAGTGTTGGTGAAGAGGCTATTTCGAAGGCAAAGAGACCTGCTCTGTACATAAGCCTCTCCATACTTTCTGGTTTTCCCAAGGGAGGGGACCCAGTACCAGAGGGACACACATCATTTTGTCTGATTTTATCTATAAAAAGATATACCTGCCTGCTATGCCCAAGGTTATGGGTCAGTTTCCCAGCATTTGAAATCCATCCCCGCCATTCATTCTCTCAGACTCCGCTTAGAAACATTTACTTCACCTTCTGGAAGATTCCACTGGGCAACCTGCTTATCCGTGAGAGGAGGCCTTAGAGGAACAAAGTCCATACCACCTGATGGGCATGGCTGAAATTCTCGGGTATTTAGCACCATTCCATATTTTATTCAGGAAATAGAATGCCAGCCTGGGCTCTGCTAGGCCTGAATAGATGTCACTCCAGATTAATGTTTTAATCCAATGTCATAGTGTTAGGCATCAATTTGATACATCCGGGCAGAGAGGACTCCTCCCTTGGAGACTTGCCTGCATCATATTGGCCCGTGGACATGTCTGTGGGGAATAATCTTTTTAATTACTGATTGATGTAGTGGGGTCCAGGCCACTGTGAGCAATGCCATCTCTGGGCAGGCGGGTCTAGGCTGTATAAGAAAGTAGATGAGCTAGCCTGGGGAACACGCCAGAGAGCAGCGTTCCTCTCTGCTCTAGTTCTTGCCTGGGCTTTCCTCGGTGATGGACTGTAACCTGTAAGCCAAAAGAACCCTTTTTCTCTCCAAGTTACTTTTGGGTTGTGGTGTTTATCACAGCAACAGAAAACAAACTAAGCTAGCTGTCTGAATTTTACTCTTTCCCCTCAACTTCTATCACTCCAAGGCCTCTGTGAAGCGTAGTTACCACTTATCCAACATATTTAAGCAAACTACTTGCAACTATAGCTCATTCATTTGGTGCCGCAGGATGTAGGGTTCCAGGACAGAGCCAACATGGTTCCATCTGCCCCCGTGGAACTCTGTCGGCCTGCCCTTCCCGGTAATCTTTATCGTCTCTTCTCTCTTTCCCTTTTTGCTCTGCGTGAACCTGGCCACCAAGATGACTGCACCCAATGGCAAAACCCTCAATTCCCCTGCCTCAAAACAAGGAAAGACCTTGGAAAGCCCTAACATCCGGGAAAGCGACAGGGAAGCGACGTCCGCCAGGGGGCGCCCTGTCCTTACCTGGACTCTGCAGAACTGGCGTACAGCCAGACAGCAGGTGACCATGGCTCAGAAGGGCCTTGGTGGGCAGGCGATGAGTGGATCACAGAGTCATTAATGGCCTCGCTGTCCATCGCGCGCCGCCGAACGAGGAAATGGTCCTACCCAGGCATCGATCTTGCAAGCGGCTGAGCGGGTGCTGTGGTTCCAGGGAGGCTGCCTGCTCCAGAGGCCCTCTGGTGTCCAATCCTGAGGCCTTGCGCTTCCCTGCCTCCCTTGCTTGCTTGCTTGCTTCAGTCCACTTCAATGTTTCTAACCCTGGTTTACTGTATGTGTGCCCTCAATAAAACCATCTTCCTCAGGGCACTTATAACCCTAAGCTGCAAATCTCTCAGCTCTCCACAGATTGCGGGCAGGAGGGAGAGGGGGGCGCTTTCTGTTGGCACTCAGTAATCAGCTTCCCCTTTCTCTAGCAGAAAGTCCAGAGGGGGTCTGAACAGGTTCCCTGGAGGAAGTCTGGTACTCCTGTGCCCACCCTCCTGCTAAGGCTGATCCTACTGCGGGAAGTGGGTGCTGCGAGCCAGATGTTGTGCTAGGACCCGAAGAAAACGAGCACATTTAATTCCCAATCAGCTGGACCACTCTTATTTCACAGAGGCCAACATCTCTGGCAAGAGCAGATTTAGTGACGGCTCAACTCCCACCACCGAGACAGGGAACAGGAAAGGCTGGTACCATTGCTGTCCCCAAGTTTCAAGGTTCATATTTCCTTGTACATGAACAAGGGTGAGCCTAGGTTGCTTCGGCCACTCTTGGCATCATGGGGAGCAATGTCCCTCCACTGGTCCAGCATTGGCCCAGCTCTGGGTGGAAGTCATCTCGGAGCTAGATTAGGCAACCGAGGCTGCCGCAGTAAAGCACCAGATTGCCCGGCTTCGTCTAGCCTGTTCTTTCCAGTTCACAAGACTGGAGACCAAGGTGGAGAAAAAGGCAGCCAGCTTTCTTCCAACTCATTAATGGCTTCTCATCATGTTCATTTCCCTTTGTGCTTACATGTTTGTAATCAAATACTCATAAACACATCGCTAAAAGAAGATGGGGACACACTAAAAAGTGCGTTTGAAATTAATCTCTCCAGGGACCTCATCTCAGAGTTATGTTCATTTCATATGCAAACGAACCAATTTCTGTAAACATTTTTCCTAAAAGCAGCTGTTGAAGAAAAATATCCAAATACTAGGTACACTGCCTTAAGTAGCTGTTTTTAAGTCATGTTTTTGGAGTTTAGTTCAAGAAAAATAATGTGTGAAATCCACTTTGTAAATCAGCCGCTTTAGAAAAATGTCTGTCTTGGAGGCCAATTTTTCTCTCCCCTATCAACAATCTTTCCAAGTCAAGGTTGAAGTGGGATGGTGTAGTACGGGCAAGTGAACACTAGGTGGCGCTCTGGGTAGTGGCAAGGAACAGGCAAAATGCGGCAGGCTCTGGATTTGGTTTAAGCGAAGAATGTATTCATTCAGTCCTTGTTGATTGAAGCTTTGGGATTGGAGCTTTGCAGCATCAGGACTTGCCGCAGAAACAACCTGTTTAGATTCCTATCTATTTTTTTTTTCTAGGCTATTGTTTGACCCAGAGATCGGTCTCCTCTGCCCAGCTTGCTGGGTGAAGTGACAGGGTAGGTCTATAGCTGATTTGCATCTTGAGCGCTGTCCTGAACTGGTCAACTGGGTCTGGAGTCAAGTTTGGGCTTGCTCTTCGTCACCAGCTGCTCTCTCTGTCTTCTTTGTCCACTAAAAAAGTTGCATCCTGCACTGGTTCCCTGCCCAAGCTCCACATGTCACCACACAAGTTGGACTGTCTTCAACTGTTCCTCCCCTGACGTTCGTTCATTCTCCAGCCTTCTCCTTCTCGTGCACTGAGAACTAGCTCTGTTTCCCTTGACATCTTGTTTCGTCTCAATTATTACATGAAGGAAGAGTGAAAGTGTTTGTTTATTCCTGTGGTTCTCCTTCCCTCCTGCCGGCAAGAGCAGGCCCCTAGGGCCCCCTGATGCCCCCAGGAGTGCCCCCAGTTCTACTGGGAGCCCTTGCTGGGTTTTAGCATCACCTTCTGTACCTGCCCCTTGAGGTTTCAGCAGGAAGCAGCTTCCTGCATGGACACACAAGGTTGGTCTACCTCTGTCTCTCCCTGTAAACTTCTGGAAACATCTTTATTAATTTCTCTCCAGTCAACCCTTAGAGGTATTGGCTCTTCTTGCAAGGTTTTGATTGATTCACAGAACCAGATAACCCTCTATAAGCCTTCATTTCTCTTCTTTTAAATGAAAGAATTCATATCCACCTTATTAATAAGGATCTTCTCTAACAACTACTATAAACCAAGTGACATCTGAAACCTGTTCATTCTGTACAAGCCTCTGTAATCATCAGAGTGAGTGTCACTGACCAGGCCCTTGGTCCAATGTCTTCCTTCATTTATGTTAATTTTTTTGTATTAATGGGCAGGTTAATGAGTGCCTTTATGCCGAAGCACCGCAGCACCACAGATTCAGAGGCCAGACTGCCCTCCGGAGAATCCCAGGCCCTTATGAGTGTTATGTACTGTGTTTCCTGGAGTATACTAGCCTACTGCTCCCTCTTTTCCATCTTGCTGGCTCCTCCCACCTGCAAAACAGAAGCTGCCCAAGTCCATCTGTTGTTTATATGCAGGTACACCGAGACCAGGGAGACCAAACAGCATTTAACAGGAGCTCGGTGACAGGAAGCAGGCTTTGGGTGTCCTCTGCCCCCTTGGTATCTGAACACTGGGTTCATCCTACTCTGTGGCAGCAGTTCAGAAGCCTGGTTAGTGCAATTACTCTAAGGCACTGGACTTGAGCTGTACATCCCAGCAGGGAGCAGGCTGGAACTTTCTAGAAGCTTAGAGTCAGCAGACAGGTTGAGGATGAACAGAAGCTAGGTGTCACAGGCCTAGAAGGACGGACCCCATTCAGCCTGGAGAGATGCTATGGTGAGAGCCACCTGAGCGGTGAGAGTCACCGAGAGCAATCTTGATTCCTAGAGGCAGAGAGATCCTGGTACTCATTGTTGCAAGATGAGGAGGGGTCCCCTCCATCCCTCAAGGCAGCCAGTGTTGCCTGAGTGGCACTCTCTATAGACTGTGGGTCCATTGTACCGTTTCCCCTGTGACCACTCAATTCCTGTCACCACCAATGCCCAGGAATTCCATTCTCTTGTCAGAGTGAGTACCATGACTATTTCCTGTAAGAAGGGGAGTTTCTTAAGACAGCCCAGACACCAGGTTTTGGTTGTTTTGTGCCATCCTGGTGCTTAGCTAACAAGGCCCAGAAAGACTGGGTCAGAAGGAAATCAGCACCGTTTGCCTAGAGTTCCCAAGAGCACCAAAAGGCCTTTGAGGACCCAGCCATCTTTTCCCCTGTGGGTGTAGAATGCTCCCTTAGGAATACTTGACTCCTCCCCTGTTCATTATAGTTGTGTGTATTGCTTTGATTCTGCTCACTGGCCGACATAACAGTGTGTCCTTGAAGGTTACAGTGAGATATTCCTGTTGTCTGGCAATTGTAGGTGACTTACTTTGTGACACACTTGGAGATGTTCCTTTAATGAAACAGCTCAATGCAATCCTGAGAACAGTCTCTGCGGTTAAGGAATGGAGGAGAGTCTAATTTCTCCATTTCTTAGGGCAAGCAGGACCATTTCTTGTTGTGTTCTTTGCTTTTCTTCCTTTTTCTTTTCTTTCTTCTCCTTCTCCTCCTCTTCCTCCTCCTTCTCTTCTTCTTCTTCTTTTTCTTCTTCTTCTTCTTCTTCTTCTTCTTCTTCTTCTTCTTCTTCTTCTTCTTCTTCTTCTTCTTCTTCTTCTTCTTCTTCTTGGTTAACTTTGAGACAAGGTCTCACTGTGTAGACCCAGATGGCCTGGAACTCAATATATAGCTCAGGCTGGCCTTGAACTCATGGAGACCCCCTGCTTCTGCCTCTGGAATGCTGGGACTAAAGGCAAGCACCACCACACCCAGTCCCTTGGTGTGGTGGTTGGAATATGCTTGGCCCAGAGAGTGGCACCATTAGGAGGTGTGGCCTTGTTGAAGGAAGTGTGTCTCTGTGGGGGTGAGCTTGGAGACCCTCCTCCTAGCTACCTGTTTGCCCTCAGAACAAGATGTAGAACTCTCAGCTCCTCCTGCACCCTGCCTGCCTAGATGCTGCCATGCTCCTGCCTTGATAATAATGGACTGAAACTCTGAAGGAATGTTCAGAGCCAGCCCCAATTAAATGTTGTCCCTTACAAAAGTCATGGTGTCTCTCCACAGCGATGGAACCCTAATCAAGACATTTGGCAAGTTCATTTATTTGTAATTTCTTGAATGATTTATCCTTATACCCCCCTGATATGTGTATATAGATTATGATCACTGTTATTGTTGTTCTAAAGTAACATTTTGCTTGGTTTTGATACCATCAAACCTCTCAAACCTTTTTGTAGTTAGCTCACTGTTCAGTTTGTGATTATAGCTTTTCCCAGATTCCTATGTGGGCCATCATTCCTGGGTCCTATCAAATGTTACCTTAAAAAAAAAAAGATTTATTATCTTATATATCTGGGTGCTTTGCCTGCACGAATCTCTATGCACACTGTGGTTGCATGTAGTGCCTGTGAAGGCCAGGAGAGGGCCTTAGACCTCCTGGAACTGGAATTACAGAGGGCTGTGAGCTACCATGTAGGTGCTCTTCTGAAAGAGCAGCCAGTGAGTGCTCTTAACTGCTGAGCCATCTTCTCCAGACTCAAACGTAGTCTTGCTTTTGAGCAGTCATTTCTCTTACCTCAGGAAGTCTGAGCTGACATCTTGGAGACTCTACTGAGGGTCACTGTCCCTCCTCCCACCCCCTTATGCTTGGTACTCTGGTTTAGCCCTGTTTTTTATTGTCCCCATAGAGGAAAGAGCATAGGGTAGCTCAATTTCCAGGGCAGTTCCTTAGTCATGGAAGGTGGAATTAGCCCAGGGACCTTGATCTCTTCTTCTGGCCCATGGGTCTTCCAGGACTTCCGCTGGGCTCATTTTCCTTCTGAGCTAACCCTGGGGGCCCGTAACAGCTGAACTCTATTTGCCAGCTTGCCGTACTGAGGTAAGCCTGCTTTCCTAGGGAATCATTACCAGATGGAAGCTGAGGGAGGGAGCGAGGCCAGGTATTTCCCCAAGTCATAGAACACGAGGCCCTGGTGACTCAGTGAGGTCAGAGAGATGGTGGTAGCAGCCACAGTTGGCAGGTGGCAGCCTGGAGGGAGGAGGGGACATTAATGATTGTCTCCTTCCCTCCCTGCCTGCCTCATCTCGGCTCTGTCAGGCCTGTGATTTCATCATGCACACCTTTGTAAACAATCCATTTAGCAAGCAAATTATACACTGGGTAATTACAGCTTCCAGCCTTGTGTGTGTCAGGGGTTCCCGGCTTACAATCTGCTTTTGGTACTATTGCAGGCTGGGATTGGGGGTGGGAGGGGAAGGTGGGGGAGGAGGGGTTTGCTGAAGTTCTAAGGAGACAGGAGGGAGAGCTGGGGCGTGGGGGTTGCCCTGCCTTGCCTTCTATTAATTGATTCCGGTTTGTGGGTCTTAGTTTGACACTTCTGAAATTGAGTTTGGATTGTTAATTAGATTGCTATGGGAAGCCAGGTTGGAGAAGTTGGCTGGGAGGAAGAGGCAGTCTGGCTATGGTCAGTCCTCTGAGGCGGAGGAGGGAGTCTCACTTCACAGGCCCTTGTCAGCCTTGTCTCTCTGGAGACTGCTTGGCTCTGCACCAGCTCTTACGGTTGGACCCAGAAAGCCAGTCAAGGGAAGAGCTGTGGGTGGGCAGGCTAACGGGAGGGGGTTTGGCCGAGGTTGAAGGTTAGCTTTTGCATTTAAATGGAACTGTGGTGGTGGTGGTGAGGGTGTGGAGTGTGCAGCTCATGCTGAGAGTCCCAGCACCCAGTGTATGACGATGTAACAAAGAGTCATCCAGAGATTTGCCCATTCACAGTGGTCCCAATGAAAATTGTTTGAACAGGGGCAGTGGAGGGAGGGTTGTAAAGACATCGGGTGTCTAAAGAGAGTTGGGTTAGCTCCATGCTCCTGGGAAAGGGAGAGTTCCCAGGTTGACTCAAAATGTTCTGATAGTGGTGCTATAGGGCTTGTGTGTGGCCTTGCACTGACCGAGAGAATTCATTGCCGAGGCTAAGTGTGGGAACCCTCAGCCATTCTGCTTTCCCACGTGGAGCATGCGTGTGTGGCCCGTGGTTCGAAGCAGAGGTTCCCTATGCAGATACATGGTCTCTCTGAGGCAAAGTCCCATGGACTAACACCAGTGTGGAATGCAACAGTAACTTTGGAGGGAAATGAGCTTGGCCGTTCCTGCCTGTCCCAGAAGGCTTTGTATCTCATCTGATGTCACCTTCCCCAGTCTTGCCCTCTAGCCAGATGCTTCTTGGCTCAGTCAGCTGTTTTGAGGACAGAGAGGCTGGGTTATGGTGGTGCTCTATTGGAAAGGACAGGAGACTTACAGAAGTACCACTCTGGGCCTCGTGTCTGTGTCATGGTGTTAAAAATAAATACATACAGATAAGAGCTGCAAGTGTTGTAAGATGTCCCTGTGGTCACTGGACAGTGTTTGTTAATGGCAGACGTCTTCTAAGAGAGGACCACATCGACTCTGGCTTTGACAAGATCATGGAGGAGGGGGTGTAGAAGCACGTGATCCCAAACAGTGGCGTGCCAGTCACAGCTTCCTGTCTCTCTGGCACCCTAAAAAATGACAGTCCTTGTCTGGCTTAGGCTACAGCCCAGAGAAGTTTAACACGAGAGCAAACCCAGGCTCTGCTGTGAATCCTGAAGATTCAGGAGAAACTAAGGGAAAGAAAGCCCTGCTTACCTTTTAGACTCACAGTGGTTTCAACATTGCTAATGCTGCAACCCCTTAGTACAATTCCTCATGTTATGGTGACTCCCAACTATAGTGGGTCTATCTCGGACCATCAGTGATATAAATAATGACAGAGAGTCTTTTTAATATTCTAAAGCTTACGCTTTTCAGCTAGGGCCTAACTGACTACTCTAACCCAACTAAACTAAACTAACTCTGGCACTACGTCCCACCACGTGGACAGTTCTGCTCTGCTCTGGTCCACTAGGAATCAGTCTCTGTCTGTCTCTGTCTCTGTCTCTGTCTCTCTCAAGTTCTGCCTTCCATTTCCTGCTCAGCTATTGGCTGTCAGATCTTTACTTCAGGCAATGAGAAACAATTCTAGATTGACTTAGGCAGTCAAAGAAGAACGAATATTTACAAAATAGAAAACCTGGTAACAGGCCATAGAAATGACTCTTGCTGGCATTTAGTTCTCTGCCTGGTACAGAGTTAACCATTGAGTATACAGAGACACACCCTCACACAATGTACCCCAACACCTAACCATACATTTTTCTTTACTACTTAATAAATGTAATTTTATGAATTGTAATGTAAACCTCTGCTATGGGACCTCCCCACACACACACACACACACTCAGGAGGGGGGGGTGACCCACAGGTTGAGAACCACTGCTTTAGAATCTGTCATGGCCCTAGGGGCTCTGCCCACCTTTCCCAGAACTCTATGGAACTACAATTCTGTGTTTTAAAATTCATTCAAGTGTTCCCACAAAGGCAATGGACCCATTTGCTTAGGCAAACTATTAGCATAAATTTGCATATCAGTTTCATAATTAAGCTGTGAGTAGGAAGTAAAGGCTAATTACACGCAAATGGCATCAGTCGCCACGATGAAAACTGTGTACGATAATTCTGTCCCCTGCTTTTGAAGTCCCAAGTGAACTTTATTTATGATTATAGGTCTATGTTCATCATGTTTTTACTGTAAGCTTTGTGCTGGGGTAGGAATGGAATTGGGAGGCATCCTTAGACCATAGAAAGATTAAAATATGATAGAGAAAGGAAGTCAGATGGACATTGGTAGAATTGAGACCAGAGCCAAACAAGAATTCTGCAAGGCACCATAGTAACCATAGGGTCACTTTGAGGGGCCTTGGATACATACAGGGCCTGTGCAGAGACCAAATTGTATGCTTGAGTTCCTTGTATAAAACAGTGTATCATAGTGCTTATGTATAGCCTGTGCACAGCCTTCTGAATATTTATGTATGCTTGTTGATTTATCTTGGGGTGGATGGAGGGCTGGGGTGGGGTACAGCAAGCATGTGGCGGTCAGAGGAGAATGTGCTAGAGTCAGTTCCTGCTTATGGGTTGTGGGGGATCGAACTCAAGTCATCATGATGGGCAGCAAGGGTCCTCACCTCATCAGCTGTCTTACCAGTCCTCACCTGAATACTTCAAAGCATCTCTAGATGACTAGTAAAGCCTCACATACCCTAAACACCATAGAAACATTGTTTTACTCTGTTGTCTATGGTGTGGTCACAATGTCTCCCAATGTTTGTGATCTGTAGTTTCTTTTTTTTTTTTTAAATCAGTGAATGTAGAGGACTAACTATATTACAAGTCTTGGTCTTAAAGATGTGTAATAGGTTTATCATTATACTTCATAATAAAATAATATTACCGGGCTCTTGTTACTGCTCCGACGGCATGAACCTGGGAAAGTGGAACCTAAAACTGAGATAAACCAAAGATTCATGCAATCGCCATTTTTACTTGAAGCATCAGATAATTTATATTCCGAGGGTTAAGCAAGGTCATGTGGGCTAAGTTCACTTGAGTCCAAGTTGTATACAGTCACAAAGGCAAAGTCCCATGAGTTTAGGCTGTATACAGTCAGGGACACAACTTGTGCTTGGAAACATCATTCGGAATGATGTTGGGTAGGAGATGATGGGTGGTCTGAAGCAAACCCACACCGATTTATTACACCTGGGAGGGGCACGGAAACACATTCCAAGAACAACCAATGTGTGGTGGTTTGAATATGCTTGGCCCATAGGGAGTGGTACTGTTAGGCAGGGTGGCCTCACTGGAGGAATTGTGTCACTGTGGGAGTGGGCTTTGAAGCTCTGTCCAGTGTGGAAGAGTCAGTCTTCTGTTTGCCTTCAGAACAAAATGTAGAACTCTTTACTCCTCTAGTACCATGTCTGCTTGCACGCTGCCATGTTTCCTGCCATGATGATAATGGTCTGAATCTCTGAACTTATAAGTCAGCCCCAGTTAAATGATGTCTTTTGTAAGAGTTGCCTTGGTCATGGTGTCTCTTTACAGCAATGGAAACCCTAACTAAGACACCATGTTATAGAGGAACAGAGATTATAAGACTCTTGTCTTGTTTACTTGGCGTTTTCTCACAAGGTCTCAGAAACCTAACCACACAGCTTTGTTCATGGACCGTGTTCCAACAGCCTCTGAATTATAAAATTATTTTTTTTTATGATTTGTTTATTTATTATATGTCTTCAGACATATAATTAGCTGTCTTCAGATAGTCCAGAAGAGGGCATCAGATATCATTATGGATGGTTGTGAGCCACCATGTGGTTGCTGGGATTTGAACTCAGGACCTTCAGAAGAGCAGTTAGTGCTCTTAACTGCTGAGCCATCTCCCCAGTCTTGGATGGTTTTTAATCTATTGAATACGACTCCATTTTTTTTTCCAAGACAGGGCTTCTCTGTATAGCCCTGGCTGTCCTGGAACTCACTTTGTAGACCAGGCTGGCCTCAAACTCAGAAACCTGCCTGCCTCTGCCTCCCAAGTCCTGGGATTAAAGGCGTGCACCACCACTGCCCGGTGTGACTACATTTTTAAAAATGAAGCTACTAGAGTTGTGCAAGAGTGGATATGGTGGAAATAGTCATAGGTCAGAAGGCAGGATTGTAGACCCAGATTAGTACTATGAAACTGATCTCCTTTAAATTAGACTGGCCTCAGAAGAGCTACTGTTTTTTCTTCATAATATAGAGCCATATGAGAATAAAGAATTCTGCTGGGCTGGAGAGATGGCTCAGAGGTTAAGAGCACTGACTATTCTTCCAAAGGTCCTGATTTCAATTCCCAGCAACCACATAATGGCTCACAACCATCTGTACATATTACATAAAATAAATAAATAAATCTTAAAAAAAAAAACATTCTGCCAAGTTAACTTCAGAACCCTGCAAAGCAGAGAGCCACAACAGGGCCACACTTCCTATGAGGTTCAGAGAGGACAGACATGTCAGCTCAGTGACTCTGTGTAAAATGTGGAAGTTGGGCATTCCTTCTTCCTGGCCCACAAAGACCACTTACCCACTAAGTGACAGGGACATGACAAGCTGAGGTGCACTTGTTGTCTGCAGGCCCTGGCACTGAGCCAGCATCACCTAGTTTAGGCCTCCAATGGACAACATCATAACTCTGGAACCTTCTGAAGAGACAGGATTCTTGAAGTGTGTGCTTGTAGCTGAAGAGCTCTAGGCCCCATAAGATACACTGAGATATAAGGAGGGAGACAGACTCACAAGAAAAGCCTCCTTGTCTTTGGGTCCCTCATACTCTGCCAGTGCCCTTGGACAGCAAGGGCCTCTACATGCCTTGGCACCGACTCTGACACACACACAGCAAACCCTTCCCTCCTTTGCCCTCCTATTTCTCACGGATACCATCTTAGTTTCAGCCCTAGTTGGCTCCATTCCTGACGATTAACACACCTTCCTGAATGGCTTCTCTACCCTCCTCCCCATCATCTACAGAATATTCCAGGCTCTGTCCAGTTTTGTAGAAAATAACTCTTGGTTTAGCTGGTGTTTGAAGCTCTCTGTGATGTGGCTCTTCTGTACCTCATGAGTCTCCTCTGAGCCTGATGGCAGCCCAGTGTCCTTCCCCCCAGTGCCATCTCCGGGTCTATTTATTGTCTCCCCTTTTCCACACAGCATTGAAGATCACAGCTTCCTAAAGAACCCATGAGGTTACAAGCAATTAGACAACAGTAGAAGGTTTCTAGATGTGCCACAACTATCAAGTCGCCTGTAGCTTGGATCCTGCAACCCTGAGTAGGGATGGTGAGAGAATAAAGAAAGGACAGACAGACAGACAGACAGACAGACAGACACACACACACACACACACACACACAGCAGAGGAGGAGAGGGGGCAAGATGGGATCAGGTGGTGTCTGCTGCCTCTGACAGAGGGAACCTACTATAGCCAGCAGCCAGAACCTCACCTGCTTATTAAGTGCAGCACAGTGGAAGGGGTTAACTGGTCTCTGCAGATGAGCAGTCTGGGGCTGTGAACATCTGGGATGAGGAAGCTGTAGTTTAAGTTGCAGTTGCCACTCTGGTCACTCACACTCAGACCCCCCGGGAAAGCCTTGCCATCCTGAGCTTCTTACAGCCAACATTAACTCAGAGTTAAAATGCTAAAGAATCTGAGGTGCCTCAGCCAGCACTAACCTGTGATTTCACTACAGCCCTGGCTGTAGACAGGTAACCCTCACACTGCTCTGTGCAAGCTGTCACTCACTAGATACTAGGAATCAACTCATGCTCCCTGAAACATCCTGACTTGGATTCAAGACTATTCTGTTTTGGATTGCCCTGTTTCTGCTGTACATTTGAAATGCTCTGCTCCTATAGAGTCATCATGGATTAATTATAGAAAACAAAGACTTAATCATTTTTCTCCTGTCAGCCCTCTGCATGAAAGTATAAAAAAGGCACATTTTTGGATTGGGTTTGGTAAGAATTTTTTTTTAGACTGCTGTTTGAGTTTGCTTAAA
Source organism: Mastomys coucha (assembly GCF_008632895.1). Classification (NCBI taxonomy): domain Eukaryota; kingdom Metazoa; phylum Chordata; class Mammalia; order Rodentia; family Muridae; genus Mastomys; species Mastomys coucha. Next base: position 143,219,179 of record NW_022196905.1, on the reverse strand, counting down.
AATCAGTAACTGAATTTTGCCTTTGGACTAGGATGGAATTTCCAGCAATTTCTGAAATGGCCTAACCATACCTCTGCCATTTTGTATCACATATTTATGACAAGAGGTGTTCTCATCATTGATGTTTATACAATTTAAAAAAAAAATGATTCTGAAAAACGTCATAGATATCTGCTGTCTTGAACCAAATGTTCAGCCAAGATTTAATTCTCTACATAGAAATAAGCAAGCAGAGCTGAGAATGAAACTGGAGTTACTAGTAGCTATGAGCTGGTAGATGTGGGTTCTCAACTGCACCCAGGTCCTCTGGAAGAACAGCCAGGGCTTTCCTGCTAAGCCATCTCCCCGGTCCTGCATTCTGTTCTTTAGTTATTTCCTGTAAGGGCAGAAGGGCCTGAAGGGTTTAAACATAACTAGATCTCTCCAAAAAGCCATAAAGTCCAAGGATTTAAAAAATCTTTTTTTAACTCCCTTAAAATAGAACAAAGCAAAAACTAGTACAGATAAATAAATGCACTTGTAGACTGATGAAGAGAGATTGTAAACAAGGAGTCTAGCACTTACCAATGCCTCAGTCAGTAAAGGCCCCGATTACTAGAGATGCACATATCCCAGTAGATTCCAGGCAGACATCTGAAATGGCTGGACAGGACAAAGAAACTCCATGGAGCAGGAGACTACAGAGAGTCTCTGAACCTTCCACCAATCAAAGCAAAATATAATACCCATCAATTCAGCTGGCAGAACTGTGAAGTGTCACGACCCTCATTGCTGGTGAACATGGAGCAGCAGTGGACGCATGCAAGCTCTGCAGAGTTTGGTACCCTTGAGCAAGCTGGAGCAGGGCCTTCTCTACCTGCTGAGCTTTGGAAACCAGACCTGGAGTGTTCCCCTTTACCCTGCCACTGCCACAATACTTACTGGAATTCAGAACAGCACTTGGAGGCTGCAAATGGCAGTGGTTACTAGACCAGTGACTCACAACTGTCTGAGCTTGGCGCCTGTGCTAGTTTGAGAGACAAATGTCCTCAGAGGCAAATGTCCCCTGTGTTTGGACACTTGGTCTCAGGAGCTATGTTAAAAGCTTATGGACTCTTTTCCTCAGTGGCCTAGAGAGTTGATGTGGTCCAGTAGGGTGGTCCCTGATGACAATATCAGCTTTTGGTTCTAGACCAGTCTCTCTGCCTTCTGATTGGCTAGAGAATGAGGGGCTGCCTTGGCCATGAAGCTGCTCTGCTGCCTCCTCTCCAGGGTGGACAGAATTAGCTTCCAGAAACTTCCTCCTGGAAGCTGCTCTTATCACAGTGTTAAATTTAATGAATACCACCGTGTATATCAATATTTTTGAAATGCAAGAAACCCAGCAATTCTTTTTTTTTATTAGATATTTCCTTTATTTACATGTAAATTTCTCCCTTCCCAGTTTCCCCTCTAAAAAACAAAGAAACAAACAAAAACAACAAAAACAAACCCCAGCTGCCTCCCCACTCCCCAAGCCTGCCACCCCACCTTCTCCTGCTTATTGGCCCTGGCATTCCCCCACACTGGAACACAGAACCTTCACAGGGCTGAGGTCCTCTCCTCCCATTGATGATTGAATTTGCAATCCTCCACTATACACATGCTGCCAGAACAATCAGTCCCATCATGTGCAGAACCTTGGTTGGTGGTTGAGACTCTGGGAGCTCTGAGGGTATTAGTTAGTTCATATTGTTGTTCGTCCTAAGGGGCTGCAAACCTCTCAGTTCCATTGGTCCTTTCTCTAACTCCTTCACTGGGGACCCTGTACTCAGTTCAATAGATGGCTGTGAGCCTCTACATCTGTATTAGTCAGGTACTGTCAGAGCCTCTCAGGAGATAACTAACTATATTTAGGCTGGCTTGTCTTTCCTTCAGTCTCTGCTCCATAGTTAATCTCTGACACTCCTTCCATGGGTACTTGGTTCCCCCTTTTAAGAAGGAATGAAATGTCCATCTTTGGTCTTCCTTCTTCTTGAGTTACTTGTGGTTTGTGGAAACTCAGCAATTCTATTGCCAGTGACAATTCTGGAATTTTCCATAAGAGAATGTCAAGGCAGGTGTGACAGTACTGTTGGCACTACAAGCGTCCCACCCCACTATCAACAGAAACCACACTAAGTAAACCATCTTGTTCTTACATGTGTTTTACACATATATAGATGCAGTGTGTGTGTGTGTGCGCGCATGTGCGTGCATATATGCTCTTGTGTGTGCATGCCTGTGGAGGCTGGGATTGATGTATAATGTCTCCCTCTATCACTCGCTCTCTCTTCCTTATATATTGAAGTGAAGGCTCCAACTGAACTTGTAGTTCACTCTTGAGGCTAGTCTGGCTGGCCACCTCATTTTCCCCAGGGTGAGATGGCCACCCCACCTAGCTTTTCTGTGGACTGTATTTGAACTCTGGTCCCCATACTTCTAGAGCAAACACCTTACCTGCTGAGCCGTCCTCCTTGTCCTTTTAAGACTTTTGGAAAAAAATTTAATCATTTCATTTGCTGTGATGGAGACACCAAAGTTTCCATAGGGTGAGCAATTCACACAGTATCAACCACTGTGGTGGTTTGATGGAGCATGCCCTCCTTCGGTTCAGTTGTTTGAATGTGTGGTCTCTAGTTGGAAGAATTGTTTTGGTAGATTTGGGAGGGTTTGACTTGCTAGGGGAAGTATGTCACTGAAGGCCAGCTTTGAGGTTTCAAAAGCCTTGATCCATCCCACCAAGCTCTCTGTTTCCTGCTTGTGGTGTAAACTGTGAGCTCTCAGCTCCAGTGTCCATGCCTGCCTACTGCCAATCTTCCTTGTTGTGTTGATGATGGACTCTTACCCTTCCATGGGAACCATAAGCACAAATAAATCCTTCCTTCCCTAAGGCACCTTGGTCCTGGTGTTTCATCATAGCAACAGAAAAGTAATGAATACATGCATCTTTTTCATAAAAGTGTAAAGCAAGTCTTGATAAATGTGGAATTTGTTTTCAATGGAAAATGTAAAGTAAGACATACACAGAGACATTCTGGAGAGAGGGGAAGAGCTCTCACCTTTCATTTGGGACTGTTGCATGTTGTCAGGTTGAGTTTCGGAGAGCTGGGGTCTTGGGGTGAGACACTGGATCCCAGTCTCTTTGTAGTTGGGTTTAAGAGACACAGTGGAAACTTCTAGAAGACAGGACCTCTCTTCCCTGGCTCAGCTGGTGAGAAGATATGATGACTGAAGGGCTCAATGTGTTTGCACGTGTGAAATAAGACCCCCAGTCATGCAGTAGAAGATGTGATCAGGCATGTTCAAGGTGGTGTGGTGATAGCTACGCTGGTGTGTAACACCACAAGGCAGGATGGCAGTCTCTGAGATGGAGAGCAACAGTTTACCCTGTGACATCACTGATCTACAAAAGGACACCTAAGCCAAAGGGTCACCGAACTCTTCAGTTATGAAGCCAGTAAAACTTCCATGTTGTTTAAGGCCACCTGGGCTGCATCCATCACATGCAACATTCACCCAACTGGCGAACCTCTATCAGTTCAGACGAGCAGAGTGCCTCCCAGCTCTGAGATGCCTAATTTATAAAATGCTTAATGATGTTTCTGAGACAAACCCTGCCTGCTACCCTGGGTTGTATCTGATTGCCTGCTATATCTCTACCTCTAGAAATGAACTGTCAGCTGAAGAAGTGTGTCCTTGAGGGACGCTCTCTCTGTTAGCACGAGAAGGATGCTTTGCTTCGGCTCTTTATCATGGAACCCGTTTTATTTCTCCCACTGTGGATGAGGTCTACAACCTGCATGAGCTAGGCGGGAGCTCTACTACTTAGCTCGAGCCTCAGTCTGGTCACGTCACTTTTGAATAAGTTTAGTTATAACAGGTTGATTCACTGAACAAACCCAGATTATCTGTTAAACTGCAAGAAATGTTTCATGCCTCGACCTGCTGTAACTAAATTTATTGAAGAGTGGGTTTGCTCGGTGAACCATTAATTTGACAAATATGTGTTAAAGGTGAAGCATGAGCCCATGCCTCATCGGGCACTGGATCCAGACACAGTGGCCAGTGCTGCAGGTGTGTTCTTGGCTTTAGTGAAGTTAGCAGCTAAAACAACAAGCAATAGCCACACAGTTATAGACTCAGATAAGTATGTAAAGAACAATACTGGGTACATAGAGAACACAGAAGGGCTTTCCCATCTCTGTACAAAGGTCAAGACTCACCCAGGAGGATAACTCAAAACTGAGAGCTGACAGATGAGCTGCTGTTAATGGGACAGAGCAGTGATAGGAATGTTCTAGGCAAGAGAAGCTCATGTGCAAAGGCTCTGGGGTACAGAAGAGCTTGGCTGATGACAGAGCCTGAAGCCATCAGTGTAGCCCATGGGGTGACTGACAGAGCCAGTACAGAGAGGAGGAAGCTAGAGGGACTAGGCAGGGCTGGGTTTGGGGAGCCTTGGAGTCCCTCTTAAGGAGTCCATAACTCATGTTGAGGGAAATCACTGAGGGTGATGCCACAGAGCAGTGCAGTGGCTTTTGTACAGAAAGGAGATTCAAGAGGCTGAGGACAGAGCCATTATCGGTTAGGGGTGTGGCAGCAATGAGGTGGGCTGTGGGCTCAGGTGGTGGCTGCAGGGGGAGAGAGTGGGGAGCATTAGAGACACAAATTTTTAAAGGGATTCGATTAGACATAGGGGACTGTGTGTGTGTCTGTGTGTTTCTGTGTCTGGTGTGGTATCTGTGTGTGTGTGTGTGTGTGTGTGTGTGTGTGTCTGTGTGTCTGGTGTGTGTCTGTGTGTCTATTTGTCTGGTGTGGTGTGGGTGTGTGTATGTGTGAGTATGTCTGTGTATGCAACTGTGTGTTTCTGTGTCTGTGTGTGGTGTGAGTCTGTGTTTCTATGTTTGTGTGTGATATGTTTGAGCATGCCTGTGTGTCTGTATGTCTGATGTGGTCTCTCTGTGTACTACTGTGCATTTCTATGTGTATGTGTGTGTAGCTGGAGGGAATTTCAGGAAGGACTATAAAGCTACTGACTGAGAAGAGGAGCTGTGGGTTTTTAGAATTCATTCTGGGACATAGTATTTCAGTGAGGGATTTCAGCTTCCCATCTCTGCTGATGATACCAGACTGGTTCTTCTTCATCAAGGCATGTTTCTAAAAACCTGTCTGATGGGGCTGCAGAGAAGGCTCAGTGGTTACGAGCACTGACAACTCTTGCACAGGACCCAGGGTTGATTCCCAGCACCCACATGGCAGCTACTAACCATATGTAACTACAGTTCAGGGGATCTAGTACCCTATTCAGGCCTCCCTGGGTATTGCATGCATATGATACACAAACATGCATGCAGGCAAAACACCCAAACACATAAAATAAAAGCAAAGCTTAAACGACAACAACAACAAAACAACCTATCTGAAGTCAAGGGAGTGTGGGAAATCACAATCTTCTCTTAGAGAAACACGTGAGAAAGAAGCTAGAACAAGTACAGAACACGGCCATGGAGGGGGACATGGGGTGCAGAGGGGTCCCCCATGCTCGTCCCTACTCATTCACACTGCTGTAACATCCCTTTTGCCCAGCGGCTCCAGCAGAGAAGGGTTGTGGCTCAGATAAAGTGATCAAGACCAGACAGTCTCTCTGCCCTAGGGACAGCCTAGAGTTCTAGTTAAAAACAAACAAACAAACAAACACTCCTTAAGCTCTTCACTCTCTGCCTGATGTGCACCTGGGGTATCTAGGACTCTTACTCCATCCATGACCTTCAGCAAAGCATCGTAGCGGCTGTTTACACAGCAATGTTTTGGGAAGGGTGGAGAGAAACACAGTCACAATTCCACAGCCTAACCCTGACAGCAGGTGTCTCAGAATTTCACTTTGCCGGTGACCTCATGGCCTCTTTATATTAATTTCCCTTCACACATTTCTGCTGAGTCTTCTCAATGTTCCGGGAGTTGCTTGAAGCTCCAGAGGCACAGGCCTGAAGCAAGCAGATGAGAGCCAACAAACACGAAGGACTCACACTGTTAGAAGAGAAGAAAACATTTTCAGTCCTTAGGAAAATACCTTAGTGGCATTTACAGGTATTTACAGGTAATTCCCATTGAGTGCTCACAGGACATGCTGGTGTATTACGAATATTATTTATTAAAACACCTATCAATTGGGACCATAGTCTCTAGCAACTAGAAAGGAAACCATCATGTGTCCCTGTACAGCTCCAGGCATTGACTTCACTGGGGTGGTGAGGGAATGAAGCAAGGACAGACATACAGACACAATAAAGCTGAGATCGAGTGGTCTGGGCTCTCAGATGGAGAAGCCACAGCGCCCGGAGCTCAGTGTGTTTATTATATACATCTGAACAGAGAGGCGGGGTTGTTACATATAAATAAACAGAGAGGTGGGGTTATTACACACAAATAAACAAGGAGGCAGGGTTATTACATACAGATAAATATGGCAGCAGGGTTATTGTATGAAAATGAAGAAGGAGGCAGGATTAGTTAATCTTGGTAGGAGTAGCAGACTTCAGGCAGTAAACGTGGGAGGAAGGGAAACCTAGGGTGGACAGTGTCAGCTGTCACACTTGGACCGCAGGAAGACTTTGCTAATGCCATGGATCTGAGGCATTGGGTCCTTGATGCAGCTGTGCCCCAGTCAACAGCTCACCTTCACCCAGGGCTTTATCTGCCCAGGAAGTTCTCTAGTCCCCACTGTATCCTTAGCCCCTGGCACAGAGCCTCCCAGACAGAAGCAAATGTTCACTGATTATATGGATATAGCTCTTTGTCTCTGGTTTGGGAACAGCAACAATGTAGCAACTTGTATTTCTGTGTCTAGAGGCATCTGCTGAGTTATTTCCCGAAGATAGAGCTTTTCAAACCCTCCCATCAAAAGTCTCCCAGCAGCAGTAGGAAACGGCACTTGGGGGGATTGAGGGCTATAACTGGTGGCTAGAAAGTAAGTACACATATGTTTTAAGATTGTTAACATGACAAAATATTGTCAGGGTGTTGAGTCCTTTTTGTTTGCTTCTGGTTCAGTCTCTGCAGCAAGTTCTAGGTATGTCATTCCCCAACGGTGTGATCTCTGGGCCAAAGTATATTCTTCCTGAAAGGGTTATTACTGTATTTTAATTTTCCATGGTAATTTTCCTAATGTATTATAGGCTACTTTGAGGGGGAGTGGTACTAGGAACAGAATACAAGGCCTTTGTGGCTTCACCACAAAGCTCTTCTCAGAGTCCCTGATAGCTATTTATAAGGAGACTAGTTTCACATAAACTCCCTCTAGCTCAGTGGTTCTCAACCTGTGGGTTGAGACCTTTTTGGGGGTTGAACAACTTTTTCATAGGGGTCATCTAAAACTATCGAAAAACACAGATATTTACATTATGATTGATAACAGTAGCAAAATTACAGTTGTGAAATAGCAATGAAAATAATTTTATGGTGGGGGTCATCACAGCGTGAGGAACTGTCTTAAAGGGTCTTGGCATTGGGAAGGTTGAGAACCACTGCTGTAGGTAGACCCCTGTAGCTGGTCTTTGCTACTTTGTTGGTTTTTCTTCCAACCTTCCCCACCCCTTTTCTTCCACCCTTTAAACCCCTAGCACTAGATAATAGGAAAGGAAATAGATCTCCGAGTAAAGTCAGAGGTCAGAAAGGGAGCGATGTTATCATTAGACTACTTCCTGCTGATTAGGGGCCTCAGGTTCCTTGGGCTAAGTTTGATCTTCACCATCAGGATATCTAATTTCTTCTTGTTTTGTCTTTGTGCACAACTACTTAACAAACCACCACCAATAGCAATCAACAGCCCACCAAACCTCTTAGAGCCCTAGCATTTATATACCCTTTGAAAGTCCCCAGAATTCCAAATATCACACAATTGCAGAAATCATCTGCATTTGGCAAAACCATGCCTCTGCTAGAGCACGAGGCAAATCATAGTCAGCTGCTATGGACAATCTGAAGTAGCCGCATATCTTACATCTGGGATTAAAACAAATCATATTCTTATAACACTTCTGTGATTTTTTTTTTTTTTTTAAAGAAACCAAACCTCCAAAATTGTCACTATAAACTTCATCTCCTCAAATTTCCTGAACCTCACAAATATTGTCACCAGCCAGGGACCAAATATCAATCCATAGCCCTTTGCAAAGTATGGTGTTTTGAATGAGAATGGATCCTATAAGCTCATTTATTTAAATGCTTGGTTCCCCACTGGTGGAACTGTTTGGAAAGGATTAAAAGGTGTGGCCTCTTTGGAGGAGACATTGGGGGACAGACTTTGGTGTTTCCCAGTTAGCTCTCTTTCTTCCTCCAGCTTTTGTATCAGATTGTAAACTCTCAGTTACAACTTCAGCAACATTCCAGCCTGCCTGTTGCCATGTTTCCTTCCCTCCATGATGGCTACCCTCTGAAACTGTAAACAGGCCCCGAATTAAATACTTTTCTTAGTTGCTTTGGCCATTGTATTCCTTTAAGCAATAGAAAAGTAACTAAGACTCGCCCCACCCTGCCCTGCCCCGCCCCACCCCTGTCATGTTTATACCCAAACTATAAAACTTGGTGTTATCATGAGTTACTGCCTTCTCTCAAAATGCTGATGTCCTAACAAACAAAAGGTGGAGACAGGGACCAATCTGGTGATGGGCTGATGACCAAGACGAGGTCACTAGGGTAGGCTCTAGTTAAGTGTGATGAAGGATGAAACATTTGTAAAGACTACCAGTAATCTCTCAGCGACCGAGAGACTGTTTTTCTTTTTTACAGACCTCAGAAGAAACCAGCCCTGCCTATAGCTCGGTCTTGGACCTCTGGCTTCCAAAAGTGTAAGAAAATATTTCCTCATTCCCAGTCTTGGAATGCAGCTCAAAGCTAATAGCCCTTGCTTACCAGGTGCAAGACTGGATTCCTTGCTCAGCACCATGAAGAAAACAAGCCATGCAGTTTGCTCTGGCTGTCCCAACAACCAACAGGGATGTTTTATAGAAAAAATTAGCATCATAGGGATACATGACCTCTCTAGCCTGCTTCAATTTATATATATAAATATATATAATTTTATATTGTATTTATATTCAATATATATAATGTATATGTATATAAACATGTGTGTATATATGTGTGTGTTTATATACATATGTATATGTATATAAACATGTATTGAGAGGTTACAATTTTCAAACTGTACTGTGGGAACTTAGCAGTTAGTTGAACTCAATGGGAGACTAGCTCCCAGGATTTAGAAAAATGAGAAACCAGCTCCCAGAACATAGAAGAATGGGAGACCAGCCCCCAGAGCTTAGAGACCAGAGCAGCCTGGGAGGAAAAAAGAAAAATGAGGTAGCAAACAATTGCCAGGTGGTTAACCTGCTTCTGAACCCTAGCACAAGCCAGCACCAATCAGACTACCCTGTACTTTCCCCTGCCTTAGTTTCCCCTTTTTCCCTAGCAACTGTGTGGGTATAAAAACCTGTTTAAATTTTTGCTTGGTGCCAGACTCCTTTACCCCTGCGGGGAATATGAGTCTCGCCCCAGCTAGCTGGAATAAAAAGCCTCTTGCTGATTGCATCAAGTACGTGTCTTGGTGGTGTTTGGGGTCGCCGTTCCCGAGCCCTGAGTGTGGGGTCCTTCCCCCCATTTTTTAAAGAGCTCTAACAGTATATGTATATAAACTCAAGAGAATTCGTGCTTGCCTGGTTTCATTTGCATGTTTTTGTGATTCCCTGAGGTGGGTGGGATGTGCTAGGGGCAGCCTGTGCTCATTAGGCGAAATGAAAGCTTCAACTAACAGCCTAATCGAATTTGATTTAGTAAAACATCTGTCCAATTAAGTCTGACTGGGAAAAATAGAATCTGTAATATATGTATTTCCAGTCAGCACCCAAGACTCTGCTGAATTTGCTGAAACAAGAGCTTCCAGACAATTCCTCAGAGATAATTATTGTGCTCATGTCATCCAGACCGATCTGCCATGTGTCCAGGTTGATTACCTGCCCTGTCTGTCTTGTCCTAACAGATTGTCAAGAAAGGCGAAGACGACGTTTTATTCGACTTTTTACTTTCTGCTCACTCCCCTCCCCCATCCCCAACACACACACACACACACACACACACACACACACACACACACACACACAAACGACTCCCATCAGGGACTGGCACACAGTAAGGCTCCATACAAGATGGAGACTCAAGTATGGGATGTTAGACTGCACCCACAACCCAACGCCAGGAGTATGAATGCCACAGTCTGAAAATGGGTATGGTATAAGCTCAGAGACTAATGCCGGCTGGAGAGCAACGGTTTGCTACAAAAATAATAGAGATAATGGAGGCTGGATCCAGAGCAGGCTAGAGCTGGTGCAGGGGCGGGGCAGGGCGGGGCGAGGGGACAGAGGCTGGTAGAGGTAGGGAAGTACAGAACCTGTGGGTTTTCTTTCAGTGAGGAGTCCTTGGAGGGCGGTATGGAGCTCTCCTGTTCTGCCCAAAGATCTATCTGCACGGCAACAGTAGCTCAGCAGGACCTTGGAGGCTGTGCTGAGCCTCAGCTGCTCTCCATAACCCCTTCATGCCTTCAAAACCACCTGGGTGACTCTTACACATTACCAAGTCCTGCTGCAGCACAAGGTACAACCTTGGCTATCTCTGGAACGCAGCCTCTTTGTGCTCTCAGAAAACACTTCCCAGAAGATGTCACCTCAATGATGCTGGTCTCTTCTTAATCACCACTAATTTCTTAGCTCCAGCTAACCAGCATCAATAGTCCCAGTAATGTAAAGTTTTCACTTTAGTAGTTCTGGTATCTTTGTTAATCACAGCTGATACTTCAGCCCCAGCTAACCAAAACCACAGAATCTTCACAATCAAAACAACACAGCCCTGATAAAAGTCTTTAATCTTCCCTCTGAAATTTCATAAGCCAGGCCTTCATCTCTGTACTGTTCTCAACATGATCTTCCAAGCTCCTACATAACATCCCATAGAGCTCTTAACCAATGGCTCTTCTAGCTCAAAGTTCCAAAGTCCTTCCACAGTCCTCCCCAAAATATGGTCAGGTTGTCACAGGAAAGCCCACTATGCTGGTACCAATTTGTCTTAGTTAGGGTTTCTATTCCTGCACAAAACATCATGACCAAGAAGCCAGTTGGGGAGGAAAGGGTTTATTTAGCTTACTTCCACATTGCTGCTGATCATCAGAGGAAGTCAGGACTGAAACTCAAGCAGGTCAGGAAGCAGGAGCTGACACAGAGGCCATGGAGAGATGTTTCTTACTGGCTTGCTTCTCCTGGCTTGCTCAGCCTTCTCTCTTATAGAACCCAAGACTTCCAGCCCCCAAGAACAGCAGCAGCAATGGAGTACAGGCATCTGGAGCCTAGAAGACAAGGTGTGTGCTACAAAGGGCAGAGTTGGAGAAATAACCAAAGCCCTTAGAGGAGCCCAGAAGATCGTGAGCTGGATCCCAGACATTGGTTTTGCTTTTGATTGTGACTGTGCTCTGATATTTTTCCCTCTCAAAGGAAGAATGTATTTTAGTGGAGCCCATAGTTAAGAGACTTTGAATTTTAAAAGATATTGGACATTTTAAATTGATAGAACTTTTACTATGTAAAGACTGTGGGACTTTAGATCTTTATTTTTCTTTTTAAGATTTATTTATTATTATAAATGAGTACACAGAAGAGGATATCAGATTTCATTATGGGTGGAGCCACCATGTGGTTGCTGGGATTTGAACTCACGCCCTTCGGAAGAGCAGTCAGTGCTCTTACCCACTGAGCCAGCTCACCAGCCCCCAAATCTGCCTTTTCGTTCTTGGGAGTAAAGAGCAAGCCATTGATCAACAAAGCTTGGCGTTTTCATTTACAATGAAGTAATTTCTAATTCCAGCTCTGTCCTGGCTGTCTTTTTTTTCTCACTCACTCCATGGGAAAGTTACTCTGATCTGGCTGTACTGGGGCTCTGAGCCAAGTTCGCTCTGGTTTGCCTTACCAGGTCCCTCAGATTAGTTTGAAAGGCAGTGGGATTGCCTTGTTCACAACTCTATCCCAAAGCTAGAAGTGGAAGAATTTCACCCTTTGAGCACCAACTATAGCTAGTACTAGAGTAGGTATTTCATATATGTTATTGTCTAAGCCATAAGAAGTCAGCAGCAGCATCAAAGGGCAAGACACTGAGAAATGGCTGTACTCAGGAGGGGTGTGGCCTGAATAGCTGCCCTGTACAAGTCCCCATGTTGAAATTCTTCTTTTTTTTTCTTTTTTAAAGATTTATTTATTTTATTTATATGAGTACACTGTAGCTGTCTTCAGATACACCAGAAGAGGGCATCAGATCCCATTACAGATATGGGGTTGCTGGGAATTGAACTCAGGACCTCTGGAAGAACAGTCAGTACTCTGGGTCAGTACACTGAGCCATCTCTCCAGCCCCCATGTTGAAATCCTAACATCCAGGGTTATGATTGGGAGACCAGGCTAGAGAAATGACTGTGCAATAATGGTGACCTGGGTGGAAACACTCTACTCATGAGATGGTCTCCAGAGAGCTCTCTCTCCTCCTTTCTTATGTATAAGAACCCAAGAAGCCCTCAGTGTACAACTGGAAATATTCTCTTCACTATAAGCCAGAGTGCTGGTGGCTTGGTCTCAGACTTCTGGCCTCAGGGACTGGGAGAAACATATTTCTGTGGATTATAAATTCACCTTGTCTGTAAAGATCTGTTCTAGTAGCCTGAGCTGAACGAGGAATCCTCTCATCAGGCTGAGCAGCACAATCCTTGCACAGATCTTCACAGGGTCATCATGATGGCTAGACATTAAATCATGCCATCACGGATAGATATGCCAAAGCCACACAGAGAGTTGCACTGCAGAGCCTTGCTGCTTATTAGTGACCAGGGCCAATGCCTCCTCTACTTCCTCACAAGGGATCTGACTGCTTGGTGGTTCGCATGAATAAGTTCATCCAGTCTTAATTACAATCCTGTGATTGTGTACCTGCAACAGAGTTCCTCATGTACACACAGGAGACGATCCCAAGGCATCCCTGTGTGTGTGTGTGTGTGTGTGTGTGTGTGTGTGTGTGTGGTTATCTTGATTACGTTAACTTATAGGGGAAGACTCTCTCCTTCTCCCTCTCCCTCTCCTTCTCCTTCTCCCCACTCCTTCCTCCCCCATCTCTGAGGCAGGGTCTCTCTGTGTATTCTTGACTGTCCTGGAACTATAGAGATCCAACTGCTTCTGCCTCCCCAGTGCTGGGATTAAAAGCAAATGCTCCCAGGCCTGGGGTGGGGGGGAAGATTCATCTTAACTGTGGCTGGGGCCATTGCCTGGGCAGGGGTTCCTGGACTACATAAAAATAAGACAGTGAGCTAAGCCCTTGCTCATATTTGTCCCTCTCTGCTCCTTGACTGCAGATGAAGGTGGCCATCTCCTGCCACTGTGGGACTGTGACTGGAACGGTAAGCCACAATGAAACCCTTCTTCCTTGAGTTGCTTTAGTCAAAGTATCTTAGCAACTTGACAGGATGAAAATTACCAAGGGTATTGGCATCCCTAAAAATTCTTCAGGTCTTTCACTGTGGCAGTGGCAAGCATCTCACCCTCAGAGACTGGATCCATCTCTCTTCTCTGGTAGGACAATTTCTCCTTCCATGTCGCTGGCCAAATTAGGTCACATGAAACCCTGGGCTGATACCTGGCAGAGGCAATGACCCAAGCAGACACACAGGAGCCATTCAGGTGCTGGTTTTCTGAGCAGGAGAAGGCCCTAGCATCCCCAGGAGCTGCAGGATTGTGTTGAGATGCACAGTGACCAGAAGAGACCTAGACTACTACAGTATGCATGACCTTTGGCTCTCTCTGAGCCACTGCCCAAAGGACATACTGGCTTTCACCATTGAAGAATGAGCCAAATTCTTTCTGACCTTGTGGACAGAATTGTAGCAGGGCTATGGAAGAGGGAAGCTCTCGAGTGAAGGAGGTGATGAGGAACAGAGCTGCCTTGGTCCACAGTGTTTTGAAGGTCTACGGATGCCTTCCTTCAGGCATCCAACTCTGATGAGTTAAGCCGAGCCTGGCTGTGCCCGAGACCATTCTGGAGGCAAGAGAAAGACAGGAGATTTAATCAATAGACATGTGATGCTCAATTGAGCCCCAAATTGCTTTTTTGGACATAGCACCAAATAAAATGCAGAAAGGGAAGGGCTGGACTTTCCTGCAAGCAGGTGAGTCACCTAGAGTGAGCAGGGGGAGGGTCTGGAAACCTCTGGAATGAAGCCAGCAAGGCCCAGGAAGTTGGTGGCCAGGGATGGACAGGATGAGAGTTCCTGCCTTCCCTTGCCTGCCTCTTCAGCTTTCCATCTCCTCAGGTCTAACAGCTTTATGTGGCTGGAGAATTTTCACTCTTCTCTCTAAGAGGCTGCAGGCGTGTTGAGTCCTTTGGGTGTCTGGCAGATACAGACTAAAGGGGAGCTAGGGAAGGGAAGTACTGCTGACCCTGGGAACTTGTTGTTTTTAATAATAATTCTCAGGTAACAGTAATGGCTTACTGAAATATAATTTATATAGTCAGTTTAATATGTGTGTGCATATATATACATATATGCCACTGTATGAGTTTGAGTGTTTCATATATACATACATATACACACATATATATGGTTCTTTGGTGTTTTTGTTTTTTTTTTAAAGATTTATTTATTTATTTCATGTATGTGGGTATACTGTCACTGTCTTCAGACACACTAGAAAAGGGCGTCAGATCTCATTACAGATGGTTGTGAATCACCACGCAGTTGCTGGGAATTGAACTCAGGACCTCTGGAAGAACAGTCAGTGCTCTTAACCACTGAGCTATCTCCCCAGCCCAGTTCTTTGTTTTAAGATACTTACTATGTTGCCTAAGCCTCAGACTCCTGGGTTCAATAAATCCTCCTGCCTCAGCCTCCTCATTGCTCGGACTTTAGGTACATTTTACTCCCAGCCCTGAGGAATTTTGATTAATGTAAACAGCTTTTTAACCATCACCATTACAAGAGGAAAATTTGTACCTCCTTAAAATGCGCCTCAGCCCCTCTGCAAGGAACAGTGTGCCCCAAACCTTCATCCCTGGCAAGCCCAACTTCACTTTTTCTATATTTTGACATTGATACTCACAGCAGTTCCTTTGCTGTTGTTTTAATTTTTTTATGTGAATGGGTATTTGGCCTGCATGAATGTCATATGAACCACATCTGGTGCCAGCAGAGACAAGAAGAGGGTGCCTGATCTCCTGGAACTGGAGTTACAGATGTGGGTGCTGGGAATCAAACTCAGGTTCTCTGGATGAGCATCCTGCGCTCTTAACCACTGAGCCATCTCTCTCTTCCCTTCTAGCAGTTCTCATAAATGGAGCCATATAGTGTGTAGTCTGGCATCTTCTCTCTCAGAGAATGCTCTTGAGGTTCATAACTATTTTTTTAATAATTTATTTTTTATTTTGTTTTATGTGCATTGGTGTTTCTCCTACACGTATCAGTTGCGAGCTGTCATGGGGGTACTGGGGACTGAACCTGAGTCCTCTGGGAGAGCAGCCAGTGCTCTAATGAGCCACCTCTCCAGCCCCTCATACTTTTTTTTTTTCTTAAAAAGCTACTTGTTTCTTTGGTCACTAAACTGGAGTGAAACACTCAAATTTACCATTGTCACCATTTTTTAAGTACACAATTCAGTGGCACCAATAATATTCTCATCACTGTGGAAATAGCATTACCATCCCTCTCTGGAGGTCTAGCTATCCAATCCCAAACTCTGCTCCCATTAACTTCTGCCACCCCCATTGCCCTAGATCTTGTTCCCTCCTCAATAAGTCTTAAATACTTAGTAGGTAGACATCCTACTTGCTGCCCATAAGATCCGAGGGATACTGTCATGATAGCCAGACTGGGGAAACTTCAGAGGCCTGTTGTTGTCTCCCACCTCTCTCTATCACAAACCCAAAGTGTGGCTTTACCAATGAGAAGGTGTTTAAAAGCATGGATGGATGGATGGATGGATGGATGGATGGATGGGCAGATGGACAGACAAACCAGGAGCTCCTAGCATAAATACAGGGATCAACATTACACAGAGCAAATATTTCACTGTTCAGTGTATGGGTTGTTTAGATGCTATAATAACCTCCATCAACAACTCGAATGAGAAAACCCTGTACTACTCCACAAGAAAGTGTCCCGAGGGCACAGAGCATCCAGCCCCAGGGTACTGAATTGGTTTTATTTGAGCAAACCTAGGTTTGCTCATCATGTCCAGGGTCAGCCAGTTCCTGGACAGGTCTGTGTCCTGGCAGGAGAAAGCATGGCACCAGGACAAAGGGAAGTGGCTTTTATCAAAGAACTCTTCAGAGGGCGTATGGGTATAGTCACACCTGTTCAGGGTGGATGGTCCCTATGCTGGCAACTGTGGGACCAGGTGTAGCCAGAAGCCTGGAGAGCTGAGGGCAGAACTCAAAGTAGTTGTAGGTTGTGTTGACTGGCAGGTGCCATGGCCACTGTAGTCCTGAGGTCGGGGATGAGGGAGACACCTTTCCAAATGACAACAAAGCCCATGATAAGTCACATCAATCCAGACCTTAAACTCAGTGCATGGTCTTCAAAAGCATTTCAGTAACTTTTCTGGGGGGAAATCAGAAACACTTGGTCCTACATTATCTCATAAGAGGACACATGAATTTGCAGTTGTAGAGAGAGCTGTAATGCCAGGAGCCCAGGGTCTCTCTGTGGCAGTGACACATGAAGCCCATACACTTTCCTGCCCAAGGTGGGGTGATCCCACACTAACGGTCACAGACTCATCATGCAGAAAGACCTTCAACAGGAATAAGAAGATAAACCATTACCTCTGTCCCCTATTACTTGAGAAGGAAGGTTTGCTGACCTCACTCATGTGGTCCTGGCCAATGTGCTGTTCATGACCTCAGGAGAGGCCCCTAGAGTTTCTCTTGTAACACCTGTATTGGGCCTTCCCTCTTTTCCTCCCTTGTTCCCTCCTTCCCCTCCTTTCTTCCTTCCTTTGTTTCTTTTTCTTTAACTGTTTAAATGTTGAGGCCCCTTATTAGGTCTGTGGGAATTTTTTTCACATGGATATGGGTTATTTCCTACTAGAGAAGCTGAAGGTCCAAGGACTTTGAGTAAACCCATTTCCCAGCTTCCCTTGCAGCTAGTTCTAGCTGATGACTGAGTTCTAGCTAATGGTATGGAGCCTCTTACAGACCTGGCCAGTGAAACGCCTCGTATGTGACCCCTTCTCCTTTTCCACTTTCTTCTCCAGTTTCTGGGTCTTGAAGCCTCTGAGGTGGTACACTAACATCAAGGAAGTCTTTATAGCATGGAGTGAATTAACTACCTCAACACCCCCTTTGTTGGATATTCTGTGAGGCTCTGGGCCAGGATAGATTTCTATAGCTTACAACAAGGAATCCAGACTTATACGCCATCCATAAAAATGATCGGCCTATAAAGAATTTACTTTATGGGTAAATTGAATTGTTAGACCAGAATATGGTGATCATGGTGGCCGGCCATCATTCACACAGCACATGGGGGGACTGTTAAAGCTGCACCATGGGCTGTAAGCTGTGACTTGTGGCCCAGAATTAATTCTAACTTGGAAAAGCCTGTCTATGAGGATAACAGGTCATATATCAAATACTTCAGACTGCTTTCCCAGAGCTGGAATGGCAAAGGGAAACCAGCGAGAAGGAGAAATGTAATATAAACAACGGTAACATATCCAACAGTTCTGCAGCTCCCGGGCAGCTGAGGATCTTGGTGGGTTTGTTTTTGTTTTTGTTTTTGTTTTTGTTTTCACAACTCAGTTTACCTCCATGATAAGCTCATGGTGGAAGGCATCATTGTTAATAGTCCTGGTTAACGTGGCTTGAACTCAGGGTCATGCCAGCCCCAGGGTTTGAGCCTGTCAATCCTTAGCCACTGCTACAGAAAGAAATTTCAGCTGGAAGAGCCAGGCTTGGTGGCACACACTTGTGCTCCCAGGCCTTTGGAAGTTGTGGGAAGATGGAGGCCATTCTTAGTGGCAGAGCATGTCTGAGGCCAGCCAGGGCTACATCACACCCAGCGTCAAACACACAACAAACCAAAGAACTGAGAGAAATCTCAGTTCTCTCTGCCCTTGATGTATGTTCAGACTAGAAACAGCCAAGGATAGGAAGTGAAAGGTTAGTCATTCTTAGCCAGGCTCTTGAGATAGTTGGCCTGAGGCATCTAACTCACCCTCAAACATTAACAGTATCTTTTCTTGGTAGGTCATATCAGGCCAATTGTAGGAGGAGATACTTCACAAGGCCGGAAGCTCTCTGGTTCACTTTCCAATCTGGCTGCAGCCACTACAAATATCCACAGTTATCTGCCACTCCAAGAGTGTCAGAGCAAACTTTGCAAATCACCCAATTTACTGGGTTGAGCTGACCAAATCTGCAGGTAGGAAGTCAGCCTAAAAGCTCATCACTTCCCAACATAGAGGCTGAAGGAGTAAGGTGAGCCTTGGGACCAGCCAGGACTCAATTAGATCTCAAGGTAGAAACACAATTGTTACCAGCTCATAGAAGACCCTGAGGGATGCTTGCTCTCTGTGGCTGACTGCATGTGCACACTGGCCAAGACTTACCTTGAGGATGGAGAAGAAAGCATCTTGAAAGGGGCTCATTTTCACCTATGAGTGTTTGTTTCCAGAGTCCGGGCCCCAGCATGGGTGTTTCTTCTCCCTACAGTCAAGGACCTCTAGAGAATTTCTATGGCACTCCCTGGAGTGGATGCAGTTGCCAGGCATCCTGAGGGTGCCAAGCGCAGATCTCAGCAACCTTCTTCATTCTTTGCCTGTGGTGGTGGTGGTGCTAGGGGCAGCCTGATAGTTTACAAGGGGTCAGGTTCTAGAGAGCAAACACCTTTATTGAAGATCTGGGAGCCAGAGGAGAGAGGTTGTCTGTAGACTTGTCACAACCCTAGCCCAGAGTGGCTGGCCAGGGTCCCTTCATGTGGATCTTGGGTGAGGCCGTCTTTGATGAATGAATGCTCCCTTATCCAGGCACCCCTTTTCCTGTCCACAGCTGCTACTCTTTAGAAACGCCCAACTTTCTCAAGACACATTCCCAGGGAAGAATCCAGAACTGCTGCCAATTGCTCTGCCCCATGAGCATATGCCACATCATTTATGCCTGGCTCCAGGGACAAGGAGCTCAGAAAATATCTTATAAAGCAGGCCTTTGTGTAGAGAGGGAACATCCCAGCTTCACCATTTATAGTCACATCATCTCCATCTTCAGCTCCTTCTGCCTCAGTTTCCCTCCCATAGGATGGTTGTCATTCAAGAGGTAGCTGTGAAACATTAGAAGCCTTGAGGTATGGGATGCTCATGGAGAGGGCTGAAGTTCGAGTGTTAAGTGTGACGTCACAATGACAGTCCCCTCTCCATGTGTCCTGAGAGCAGCGTTTCATTAATGAGAGCACATATGCAAATAGCCAGCAGTCACCAATATATTGCCAACATGTGACTTACTTCTCGCTGGGCCCAGAGAGCCTCCTTGGCAGCTCCAGTCCTTCCCCCTGATAGATTCTCCGGTGGTTAAATCCCACCCACTTAGTGTTTCGGAGGCTGGGATGCCCCTCCCTCTGCTACCTTAATTCTGCTCGATACTTAATGATATCATAGCACATCAGACTGGTTGATAGGGTGGCATCTGGTGGCTTTTGTTATTATCAGCAATTTCCTGGAGTGTGGGGACAGGGCCCTGTGTGGTCACCTCAGTACCATGCAGATGCACGGGTGCTGTACAGGATTGTCCTGCGTCAGGCTGCTGCCACCTTTAAGAACTCAGCTGAGTCATGTGCTAGCCAAGGTGTACGGGCTGGTTTTGTGTCAACATGACACAAGCTGGAGTTATCACAGAGAAAAGAACTTCAGTTGAGGAAATGCCTCCATGAGATCCAGCTGTAAGGCATTTTCTCAATTAGTGATCAAGCAAGGAGGGCCCCTTGTGGGTGGTGCCATCCCTGGGCTGGTAGTCCTGGGTTCTATAAGAGAGCAGGCTGAGCAAGCCAGGGGAAGCAAGCCAGTAAGGAACATCCCTCCATGGCCTCTTCATCAGCTCCTGCTTCCTGACCTGCTTGAGTTCCAGTCCTGACTTCCTTTGGTGATGAACAGCAATGTGGAAGTGTAAGCTGAATAAACCCTTTCCTCCCCAACTTGCTTCTTGGTCATGATGTTTGTGCAGGAATAGAAACCCTGACTAAGATACAAGGTCATCCCAGCTGAGCTTGCTAACAGCCAGTCTCCCTCTTGGGAGGGGTGGAATAGATCATGAGACCTTTACCTGCATATCCAGCCACCCCTTCCAACTAGAAGTATATAATTCTACCCTGATTGTGCATGACCTCAGAGTCTCTGGAAAGGGCCAGGCATAGGTTCTCAACCTATGGATGGAGAAGACCTCTGGGTTGTAGATCAAATATTTACATTATGATTCCTAACAGTAGCAAGATTACAGTTAGGAAGCAGCAATGAGATAATCTTATGGTTGGGGGTCAGGACAATGTGAGCTCTATTAAAGGGCTGCAGCACTAGGGAGGTTGAGAACCACTGGGCTAGAGGATATACCATGGAGGAAGGATTTGGGGGGGAAGCTTGTCTTAGTCAAGGTTTCTATTCTTGCACAAAACATCAAGATCAAGAAGCAAGTTGGAGAGGAAAGGGTTTATTCAGATTACTTCCACATTGCTGTTCATCACCAAAGGAAGTCAGGACTGGAACTCAAGCAGGTCAGGAAGCAGGAGCTGATGAAGAGGCCATGGAGGGATGTTCCTTACTGGCTTGCTTCCCCTGGCTTGCTCAGCCTGCTCTCTTATAGAACCCAGGACTACCAGCCCAGGGATGGCACCACCCACAAGGGGCCCTCCTTGCTTGATCACTAATTGAGAAAATGCCTTACAGCTGGATCTCATGGAGGCATTTCCTCAACTGAAGTTCTTTTCTCTGTGATAACTCCAGCTTGTGTCATGTTGACACAAAACCAGCCAGTACAGAGCTACATCTACTCAGAGATAGGGGAGTCATCTCCAGCACTGGATACAGACTTGTACCTTGTGGCTGCTTTAAGGCCACTCTCGCTCCCATCAGTAACCTGTCACCCACTGCTCTGTAAAGAAGCTCTATGAACTCATTGGGAAGGGTGAGCTTTGGTGGACTCAGACCTTTATTTGTTGCTGGGGGGTAGTGGAGGAAGAGGGATAAATGATGCTTATATCTCTATGTAAAGATGTTTATATATATGTAAATGCTTTATATGCTTATCTATATATATATAGAGAGAGATAAACTAATGCTTATGTCTTATATATAAAGAATTTCAGCAATGATGAGAATTATAAGAGGTGGGAATGTTCTAACCCAGTTGCAAGAAGCACCCCCCCCCCCATCACTCCCTCCTAGAGGGAGCTTAGCAGCAAAGCTAAGCTAGTCCAGTGGGGCTCTCTGCTCAAGGTCTCAGCCTCACAGCAGTAGAAGGCCTTGTTGACAAATTCTAAGCTCCAGAGGAACCATGCCCACTCACTCAACTTGGACCCCTCTCCAGATCTAAACTCATTTAGAGCAAGCTCGAGAAGGTGCTCCTCAACATAAGGTTTATTATACTGATGCGCTTCAGATGTAATTGGGGTTGGCAAGGGGGCAGCTGGGCCTGTTAATAAATACACCTCTTTGAGTTCCTCAAGCTCTCCCTGTAAGCCACGGTTGTCCCTCAGACCAGATGCCTCCTCGACTTAGCTCTGAGTGGCTCCTGTCTTAAAAACACACTTCATGCAAACTGCTTCGTTAATGCATGTACACTGTAAATAAGTCCCATTCTGCTGACACGCATAATAACGTAGCTATTTGGGCTCTGATTAAAGCCACGGTCTTAGACTTTGTCTTCTGTGGGAGAGACCCAGCTGGGAAAGGAGCTCCCCAAAGCAGCAGTGGTAGGCAGAAAGATGCCAGCCTGTTTCCCAAAGATGCCCCCATTCTCATCTCTGGGACCAGAGGGATTTTGCAAATGTGCTGAAATTAGAGATCTTGAGGTGGGGGAAGTACTTGGGACCAATGGGGTGACCTTAATGAAATCTCAAGAGAGAAGGAAACAGGGACAAATGTGAGGCTGAACAGATGTGGATGGGAGGAGGGAGTTGAAGATGCTATGCTTTGAAGATGAAGAGGTCACAGGCCATAGGGAACTCATGGAGAGGGTGCTTGCTTTCTATTGCACCCCTGGTTTCGAGCCTTTTCAGAACACATCCATTTCTCACAGGGATAGCAGGGAGTAGCTGAGAGCACTCCAGGGCTTGCCAGCTACCCACCCACCTGCAGAGTCATTTCCCTGCTGGGTCAAATTTCACCCAGCAGTCTTGGCCTACTCTCTTGTTTTTGTTGAGGGGAGCCCTCATTTCCTAACATTTTTTATACTTAAAAATGCCTCTGCCTGACTGGTCACTTCCAGCTCCTTATGTTGGCTTCTTTCCCCACACTGAAGTTCCAGGTCTGTGGGGACCTCCTCTGGCTCCCAGGCTACAGCGTTTTCCAAACATGGACGGTGTGGTAGCAACTGTAGCTTATGCTGTGCAGGGACACAAGCCCCTGCCTGGCCAGAGCGGAGTGGCTCGGGTATTCTGTTCCTCTGTCCCTCTGTATCTAACAGCTATCTGGAGTGGAGACTTTATTACTTCCAGTCCATGCATCAGCTGATCTCCATAGGTGAGGATTCAATGCAGGGAGGCCGGACTGTATGTAGATGAAGCTTCTGGAGATGCCAGCCATGTGCGCTCCCAACATCACTCTGAGTGGGAGGGACCCAGAGGGTAAAGCTTCACTATCCACACACAGCCTGCCGTGGGCCCACAGCTTTGGGACTATCTCGCTGCTTCACTGAGTCATCTCTGAAGAAGCGACCACGTCAGGTCTGGGAAGTGGGTTGGGAAAGATCACCAGTCTCCAGCCTCCAGCCCCGGCTGACTGCATCTGAACCTGCGGTCTAACAAGGTCCCTGGGGGATTCTTCTCTGCACTTCAAACTTGGACATGTGCTGCTTTAGACTCTGGCTCAATTTAGCATGCTTCAGAAGCACCTGGAGAGCTTGTTAAAGCATACTGGCTGAGCTCCATTCTCAGAATGGTCCACTCACCTGTTGTGGATGGAGTCCAAGAATTTGTATTTCTAACAAGTCCCCAGGTGACCCTGGTGCAGGTCCCGGGAGAATCTACAGTAACAAGGGCTGTCTTAGACTAGGTCCTTGACTCAAGATGGGCAGCACATCCACCGGAAGTTCTAGAACGCCTGAACCCTGGGGACTTGCTTGCTCCTGCATTTGGATACTGGAATCTAACTATTTTCTCTGACTGAATTTTGATAGGTTCATTGGAGTATTATATACATTTTCGTTTTTATAAAAAGAAACAGGTGTTGGCTGGTAGCTTCATGGGAAATTCTTTGGTCTTGAGAAGGAAACCTATGTTTCCACTTTTTACCAGGAGAGGTTGACTGAGATGAGGAAACTGCTTTTAGAGATCCCCACCCCCCCACCCCCCCGCCATGTCTCACTGGAAGGTAAAAGTTTCAAATGGCTGACTTTGGGATTTTTTTTCCCATCATGTCTTGGTCATATCTATATTTATTTGTGTGACCCTGAACTAAAGTGTGTAATGGGATAATAAAGTTTCCTCCCATAATATTAAGTAATAAAATTGTTTAATTGTAAAAACAATATTCTGAACAAGAAGACAATTTAAGAGATTAAAAGCTTCATTCTATTCTAACTCTAAAATTGTTTATATCTTCTTGTGTTCTGAGAAATACACTCACACATACAGAGAGAGGGAAAGGGAGAGAGAGGTCTGAATGTGTAAGCTTTGAAGTGGAATTTTGTACCCTGCCTCTTCGGCTTTTGGTCATAAACATGTTGCTAGCAATAAAGAAATAAATGATCTTACTCTGACGCCACTGTCCTGAGGATAGTGACGTGTGGATGGTTTAAAATGTGACTTTTACTTTCAGAGATCTTGACCTTCTTCCATGCGTGTCTTTAATACAGACTCAGGGAACATCTCACCCATGAGCACATCCTGCAGTCCTTGAGGGTACCCACAGTTTTGTTGCCTGAGTCTCGCTCCTTCTCTGGGAACTTTGTGTTAGTGGGGAGCTGGGGTGATGGTTTATGAGCCAGTGTGGCAGGCTGCCCACTCTACAGTAAGCTGGCCTTCTGGAATTCTGGTTTGGGTAGGTTAGTGTAGTTCGGCTCTAACTGAAACTCATTTCAGCCACAAGCGGGTGCATAATGGCATCGGGGTTCACTCTGGGAACCAGTGTGTTTATTGGGTTTCCCACAGGTGAGAGGTTACTTTCAGGAGTGTGGGTGTCGTTCCCCCAGCCAAAGTCTGCACTAAAAGATCTTTACCCAGCTTGGATGCTAGTCTTCCTTGTAACTGCTCCCTCCCCGCCTCCAGCCTATACACTCTAGCCCCTCCCCAAGGTCAGGTGTAATCAGGGCAGAGTTGCTTACAATTTGGATGGAGCAGCCAAAAATGAAACTGAAGGTCCCGTTACCACCCCCCCACCCCTCCCTCTATGAGAGGGTGTCGACCTACTTAGCTGATGTGATTCAGCTGAACTCCTGAAGATGGCGGTTGTTTGGCTTGCAGGACCTAGCTATTCAGTTCCGTGCACACACCAGAGGAAAGGTACAGCCGGCTATAGCAGCTCAGTTTTTCCCATTGGTGAAGTAGAGTTAATAATTAAATGATGCCCCTCCTGCCTTGCACACCCGGCACACTGCCAACATCCAAGAGCCTTAAGCCTTCTCAGGTGCTTTGTCATGCTTTAGACCCCCCAAAGATAATTATTTTTAGTTTTAATAATCTCAGCCAGATTGCCTTCCTGAAATTTAAAGCGGCTCTCATTTAAATTTAGAAGACTATCCTGAACTTTAAGTTGCAAGACTGATTTGCATTTTGAGAGTCTGAAGCAACACACCGTGCTTAGCTCTGGTCTCAAAGCTCCCGTTTAGGAAACACGGGAGACCGAGGCACTTGCCCAGCACCTAGCAGAAATAACTGTGGCCAGAAAGAAAGTGCTCCTTAAAAGTCTCATTTGTTTGTGGCAGACACTGCCCCCACCCCACATCTCTACCGACAGAAACAGAATCTATTGAGGGAATTGCTTTTAGCATTACAGAAGATTTGCCAGTGAGGTTAGATCAACCATCAAAGATTTCCAGTTGCAGAATTAGAGTGTGTGTGTATGTGTGTGTGTATGTGTGTGTGTGTGTTATTTCATACATGCTTGAATACAGAAAACCTTAAAGAGAACCTCTCGTTTCCCAAGACACAGCAAATCAATCAGAGCACCTCGTGTGTCCTGAATGTTTTATGGTCTGCAAAGCAACTCCTCATAAATTTTCTAGTTTGATTCTCATAAAAGATCTGCAAACGAAACGGTCTGTATATGCCTTCTCTGAGAAAGGCGATACCAGTCCTCAAAGAGACCCTGCTCTGGTTTGCTTGAGCACCCACAGTGAGCAGCAGGGTACATGGGCTCTGGACTTGGGGGGCTAGACACACCATCTGACAGCTAGAGCTAAGGGAAACCCACAGGCCTTGGTCAAACCTAGCAACTCAATGTGAGTCTGGAAAGAATGTTTCCGAGTCCCTAAAGCTATCTAGCTTCAAAATCCATGCCTTGCAATGCTGGAGAGATGGCTCAGTGGTTAAGGTGCCTGCCCTGCAGAGGACCTGGGTTGGGGTCTCAGAAGCCACGCGGCAACTCACGACCAACAGATGCCCCCTTCTGGCCTCCACCGGTACTGCATGTTCACAATACTCAGCTGTATATGCAGACACTCATTAAATGAAAACAACAAGAACCCACAGGCTTTTCTAGGAAAGACAAGCACACAGGACTGCCACCAAGGAAGGTAAGATTGGCAGGTTGGTGGCCATGAGCCTGATGCCACTCAGAGCTACAGCCATTTGGCCACATCACAACGTATACTTCTTGATTTCCAGGGACTTGAAGGGGTGTGTTCATCAGAGATTCTGATATGGCCAAGGGATGACACACAGGTCTGTGGTCCAGGGCTTCCTGTGGTGCCCTTCTTGTCAAGGAAGGGCACACTGGTAGGGCAGAGGAAGGACAGCTGTAGGCACCGCTCCCTCCCCGCAGCAGATGGTGTTTATGAATGTTCCTTTGACTACATGAGGCTACCACTGAGGGCTGCAGATAATACGGTGAGGTTGCTGGCAGACACTGGCTGCTTCAAATTCAGTTAGGCAATAGGCTTCCTGGATATGTGCGTCGATAGTGGCTATTGTGTGTTCATCTGTATTTTATGTCACGGGCAGAGTTCATTCTCAAATTGGGAGTTGTCCCTGCCAGGAAGGCACTATTGGCCACAATGCATTTGCCTATGTTTCAGTAACAGCAAAGGAAAGGATTGCCCAAAAGTTCAAAATACAAGCAGCTGGGCATATGCTCTGGTGAGGACCCCCTGGGATGTGGAGAACGTGGGCAATGAAAAGATTACAGAGAACCAGAGAGGGAGAAGGAAGAGAGAGAGGAAGGAGAGGGAAGGAAGGAGGGAGGGAGGGAGAAAAGAGAGGAGAGAGACAGACAGAGGGAGAAGGAGAAAGAGGAGGGTGGAGGAGAAAGGAGAGGTGCCCATAATCCCTTTTGAGGATGAGCCGAGTGCTTCCACTAGGCTCTACTTCAGGAACAGCTCACTACCTACAGGTACCACCAGCCTGGCATCTGAGGACAGGCAAACAGCCTCCAACCAAGCAGCAAATGATTTCTGTGGGAACCCAGCCCGTGGGCCACAGGACCCACTGAGGGGTGGACAGATGAGGGAGTTTCCTCTCAGGGTCTGAGCTCCACTTCCTTAACAGCCAGTGGCAAGAACAGTGCTTATTCTTCTGCAGGCAAGTGGGGCAGAGGTGAAATGTGTACAGAAAGAGCATTCTCCCCCTGGTATTTTGATCATTGGATGCTTTCCAAATTATGAAAATATGACACAATTGGTTATAACAGCAGAAAAATATGCACAAGGAAAAGACTGGCATATGACTGGCTCCCAGCTCTGCCTGCTGGGCTCTCCAAAGCCCCCACATAGTTCCTCTGTTACACTGCTCGTTGGAGACTGCAGGCCAATGTGCACACCTATGACGCTTGAGGTTCCTTCCTTCATGCCAAGCATGTGGTTCTGAAATTCAAGTTTTTGTCTCCTGTCACATAGAGCAAACATTGCTGTAAGTTCATGTGTGTAAATCTTAGTCTATGTTCCTTGATTTCTTTATAAACTCCTGCGCATCCATATGAAGGTGACACGTGAATCTCAAGCAGTGCTTCCACTAACCCTAATCTCACTGCCCAGGTCTTATAAACCTATGTGCCTCCATGTTCATATAAGCATTAAATCCAGCATAGGCTGGAGAGATGGCTCAGCAGTTAAGGACATGCATTGCTCTTGGAGGGGATTCAGCTTGGGATCCTGGCATGCACAGGGCAACACACATCCATCTGTAACTTCAGCTCCAGGGGATCTTATGCCCTCTTCTGGCCTCTGCAGGGACTGCACACATGCAATACATACACACACACACACACACAGACATATATATATATATATATATATATATATATAT
>NW_022196905.1:143179742-143191439 GCF_008632895.1 Mastomys coucha | reverse complement strand
ATATATATATATATATATATATATATATATATATACTTGCAAGCAAAACATTCATATACCTAAAAATATAAATCTGAAATATTGCAAAGCATGTGTTCATCATTTCTTTTTTAAAAAAAACTGAACAATATGCATACCTTTCCCACTCAATAAAGGCTCATGTGATCAATCACCTATATCCTGAGTGATTTGGTGATATTTTATAGGGTAGAGACTGGTTTACTCTGGTAAGCATACAGTCCCTAGCTCTTCAGGGAAAGCTCTGACATCTGGGCCTTATAAATCCCCATTATGGCTCACCCCACATTCCTGACATGTTGGTTGGGCACAGGGGAGCAATGCAGGCCCCATCTCTGCAGAAGGCTCCAGAAAACTCCTGGGAAGAAACTGCACAGAGACCTCGGCTCCCCTCTGCTGCTAGGCACTGCCATGCCTGGGCTTTCCTTCCCTGAGACAATGATTTGGTATATTAACGTCCTTTGGTGTATTAACGTCCATTCTCTCTAAATGTGCTGTCCCTGGGAGTGTGACCATTGGTTCATTTAAAGAAGTAGATTTTTTAAAAAGAACCTAAACGAGTTTACTACTAAATTGTTTTCCAAATGGCTTTTCTAAAAAGCATCTACCCATTTTGCTGTTGGTACTCTGTGAAGGTGTGATTGCCAAGGGGTTCTGGCAGTCACTATCCTTTCATGATTTAAGTCAGTTGGATGGGTTTAGAATGGGATGTTGTTGGCGGTTGTTGGATCCTGTCACTCTGACCTTAGTAATTTGAACAGTGTTTCCTTGTTTAGCCTTGGGAGTTGGCAGTTTAGCACATAGCCTGGACCCAAGTCACCTGGAGGAGGAGCTGGAGTGTGGCCAGTGACAGGGCAGAACATAGATGGCCTGTAGCAAGCCCTGGATTTGATCCCAGAACTCTCAATTCCCACAGAAGATGCCTGGGTTAGAATCCTGGTTCTGACATTCACTGGTCAGGTGAACTCTGCGCTTGTCTCTCCACAGGTAAAATACAAGGAGAAATCAGACTTTACAGGCAGTTGAAAATTGCATGTGTTGTGTGGACCTGAATCCCATAGAGTAGAGCTGGGTATGTGGTAAGCATAGAAAAGTACAACTTGTCTACAGCCATACCACCCTGCATGCACCCCATCTTGTCTGATCTCAGAAGCTAAGCAGAGTCAGATCTGGTTTGTACTTGGATGGGAGAAAAATACAGCTGTTGGTAGCTTTTATGCATTTTAACCTTGGCTTGTCTGGCTTGTTGATTTGTAAGGGCTCTTTGCATTACTAGTCCCTAAGTCTGTGGCTATTTACATTAAGCACATCTTTCTAGAGCAGTTGTCCCCCATCAACCTCTTTTATGATGTGTTTTGCTATTTTAAGGTTTCTAACCGTAAGGAAATGGTGTCTCCTATACATGAAAGACTGATGCTCTGTGAGCTCAGAGCAGCCATGGCTGTCTATCAGGGCAGGCACAGAGTAAGCCAGTGAACATTCCAGTACAGAAGGGGAAGAGATTCATGACCCCACCCCCACCCCAACTGAGGAACTATGGGTATCCCATGGCTTTAGCAGGGAGGGGAAAATCAGTTTTCTGGAAGGATGTGGCAGGAGCTAGGCTGGCCATGCCCTATGCCCTGGAGTATAAGCACAACACAAAGTGGAGTTGGATAAGCTATTTAAAAAAACAGAAGAGGGAACACAAATGGGGGGAGCAGGGAGCTGGGGACAGATCAGAGAGGAATTAGGGAGGAGCAGGGAGCTGGGGACAGATCAGAGAGGAATTAGGAAGGGGAGTAGAGGTGAATATGGTCAAAATATATTTCATTTTTTGTTTTTCTTTTTGTTTTGTTTTGGTTTTTTCGAGACAGGGTTTCTCTGTATAGCTCTGGCTGTCCTGGAACTCACTCTGTAGACCAGGCTGGCCTCAAACTCAGAAATCTGCCTGCCTCTGCCTCCCAAGTGCTGGGATTAAAGGCATGTGCTACCACTGCCCAGCTGGTCAAAATATATTATACAAAATTTTTGCTTAATTTATTTTTATTTTTGCACATAGCTAAATGTTTCTTTTCTTTAGCCCTCAAATAAGGTCTGGAGAGATGGTTCACAGGTTAAGAGCACTGGCTGCTCTTCCAGAGGTCCTGAGTTCAATTCTCAGCAACCACATGGTAGCTCATAACTATCTAAAATAAGATCTGGTGACCTCTTCTGGTGGCCTGCAGAATAAATAAGTCTTAAAAATAAATAAGTCTTAAAAAAAACCAAAACCCTCAAAAATTTTCTGGTTTTTTTTTTTTTTTTTTTTTTTTTTTTTTTTTTTTAGCTAATGTGGTGGTATAGGTCTTAGTTAGGGTTTCCATTACTGTAAAGAAACCCTATGACCTCTTATAAAAGACAACATTTAATTAGGGCTGGTTTACAGGTTCAGAGGTTCAGTCCATTATCATCATGGCAGGAAGCATGGCAGCGTGCAGGTAGACATGGTGCTGGAGAAGGAGAGGGGGTTCTGTATTTTGATCCGAAGGCAGCAGAAGGGGGCTCTCTCCGCACTGGGCGGAGCTTGAGCATAGGACCTCAAAGCCCACCTACACAGTGATGTACTTCCTCCAACAAGGCCACACCACCTAGTAGTACCAGTTCCTGTGGGCTAAGAATATTTAAACCACTACAGCCTGTAATTCCCAGTACATACACACACACACACACACACACACACACACACACACATAGTGTGTGTATATCTATGTCTATGTCTATGTCTATATCTATGTCTATGTCTATATCTATATCTATCTATCTCCATATTACATATTCCTATCATTTAACGGTGGCCTCCCTACCCCTAGAAATAGATGATGGGGGATATACACAGAGGCAACCTTGTTAATCATGAATTGATTGACTCCTAGACCTCAATAGGCTGGCAGCATAATCTGGGGAGTGCACACACTCAGCCAGCATTATTGTGATTGTGAAGGAAGAGAGCTGGGACATCCAAACTACATCATTGCTTTTAACAGCTCTGCCAGGGTGGAGAGCCACCCACGCCTCTGGTACTTTTCCGTGAATGCTCTCAAGGCAGTACAGGATAAAATCCAGTTGTCTCAGTCTCTTACAGCCCAGGGGCAGCCTCCTGCCACAGTCTGGAAACTTCCCAATGCCACATCACACTTTTAAACTTTGTATGGATTTTGAATCCTATTCTGTCACTTTTTTTTTTTAATTGAACAATTAAAACTTTTTTAACAATTGAGTTTTTAATTTAAGACTTTTAAGAACAATTTAAAACTTTTAGAACAGAGTCTCATTTTTGTTTTTGTTTGTTTGTGACAGGGTCTCATTCTCTATAGCTCAGGCTGCCTTTGAACATGCTATCCTCCTGCCTCAGTTGACCCTGAGTGTTTACAAGTGTGATCTACCAGGCAAACATTTCAGACCTTAAAGATGTTGATGAGGATGTTCCAGACTCCAGAAAGCAAATTTTGGAAATAAAAGTCAAATGTGATTAGTTTTGCCAACAGTGCTTAACATTCAATCTATCAGTTATAAAGTTTTTAAATGTCTCATTCTTCAGTGTAGGGCTAGTTATCAATCCTGCTGTTCTGCTTCAGAAATGAATGTGTGCACGAATGTGTGTTTATGTAAGTGTGTGGGGGTGGTGTGTGTGCAGGGATGGACCCAGTGCCTGTAGATTCTAGGTAAGCTTTCTTAATGAACTTCATCACTAGCCATAACTGATACATTTTAGTAATTACTATAAAAGGGTTTTGCAGTTTAGTTAATGTTTTTTTTTTCTTTTCTGTGTATGAGTGTTTGCCCACCTGTGTATCCATGTATCATATTCCTGCAGAAAAGGGTGTTGGATCCCTTGGAACTGGAGTTGTGGGTGGTTTTGAGCCTCCATGTGGGTGCTGGGAACTGAATCCTTCCCAAGAGCAACCAGTGCTCTTAACCTCTAAGCCACTGCTCTAGCCCTGTCCCTGCCCATTTCATGATGGGTGGAGCTCAGGGCAGACAGTGTGAAAATATGGCATCATAGAAGCTGAAGGTTTTGAGAGATGGTAGGTCAGATGGATGCCTGTGAGCTTCTCCTGAATATGTCACAGAGGCCTCTAAGAGAAACATCTTATCCCTGGAAAAGAAACGTCCTCTTTCCCATAGATATAGCACAGAAAGAAACTGGAACGAGTTTATTTGAGGACCACTCTTACTCAGTATTCATTGGTCTTAGCATCTCTCTCCCCAACTCTCCAGGCTTTATCCTGCCAAGAATCAGAACATCCCATTTTGTTATTTCTTCAGGTTTTTATTTCCTTATGAAAGAGCCCATGTCACACACGGAAAAAAAAAAAAAAAAAAAAAAACCAACTATATTAAGGTATTTGTGTGATTGCCTCTTCTCTCTGGGAAGCCGTTGTTCCCTGTATCCCGAAGACAGCTTGACTTTGGCTGGAACATTACAGGTCAAGAGCCCAAATTACCTCGGGTTGTCTTGGTGCCATCAATAGCCACTTACTTTCAGCCTATACCTGCCTCCCCACCCACATGACCATCCGGTAAATCTGAGGGAATGCTCAGCTGAGCTCAGTAGACCTCTGGCCTTTCATCAGCTCTGGATCGAGGCTGGATGAGAATCTAAAAGTCATGGGAAATATTTTCCTGCTCTGGTGTAGTTCATCACATGTATTGATTTATGAGTCTCTTTGTTCAGAAGTTCTAGAAGTTCCTGTAACTTCTTATGTAGCTCTTCAGTACAGAATGCCTACTGTAGCATCCAGGGTAACTCGAATCCACATTTCCAGGCCATAGTCACTCATATTAAACTCAGAACGAACTATTTCCTTTAAAAATAAATATCCCCAGGGTGAGGTTCTGTTTCCTGGCTTCCACCCAAGGCAGGTGGGAGTGGTCACCCACCTCATTAACCTACTCCAGGCTGTTCCCACCAGCAAGGCTAGCCCCGCTTCTCCCCTCACTCAATGTCAGAGTAAAATTTGCCTCTGTTCACAAACTGCCTGTGGACAGTCGCATTGGTCTTTGTTCAGTGTACACACTTAGACACCCACCATTGCTGCTGCTATCAGCACCAACCATTTGACCTCCCCAAGACATAGGACAGTGGTTCTCAACCTGTGGGTCGTGACCCCTTTGGGGGGTTGAATGACCCTCTTACTGGGGTCGCCTAAGACTGTCAGAAAACAGATATTTACATTTTAATTGCTAACAGAAGCAAAAGTATGGTTATGAAGTAGGAGCAAAAATAATTTTATGGTTGGTAAGCACATCATGAGGAGCTGGATTGTGGTTGAGGATCACAGCTCTAGGAGAAAGGAGTCTGGGGTTGCAGCAGGCTGATTACCAATCACTCCACCCCAGGGAAGATGGCTCCCTGCCTCTTGGATGGTGCACCAGCGAGGAGGAGGCCAACTCGGGTGGGAAAGAGTGTGTAGGGACCTTCTCCTCTTGCTCTGTGTCGGAGGGGTAGCCATTATGTATCCCAGCCTGGGGATCCCCCTCTGGCTTCCTGTTTTCCTATTTGAATACAAACTAACCTTTTCTGAAAACAAAAAAAAAAAACCTTATTGTATATTTTGTGTAGGTGCATGTGTGCTGTGATACACACATGGAGATCAGGGAACAATTGTGAGAATCCATTCTCTCTCTTCCACCTCGTGCTTTCTGAGAAACAAACTCTGGTTATCAGGCTTGGCAGCAAGTGCCTTTCTTTACCCACTGAGCTATTCCAATGGTCCCTAAACAGTTTTCCTAAAAAGAGCTGTAACTTTATATCAATGGTTGTCTGTCTCCTGGTGCTAGGACCTTGGCCAGAACCTAGGCAAGAGGAAAGAAAGAGAAACATCTGCACCTCTGTGGTAACCTGTCTCTTGTTACGAGGCCTGTTGTGGTGCAAACCCAGTTACCTAAAACATCACTGTAGGAGCCAGGGGAAAATGCCCCATACATATGTGTATGCCCCATATATACATATGTATATATGAAACTCACTCTGCAGACCGGTTTTGTCCTCAAACTCACAGAGATCTGCTTGCCTCTGCCTCCCAAGTGCTGGGATTTAAGGCATGAGCCACCATGCTAGGGTTCTCTGCCCTATTTTGTGCTGGGTATTCTGAGGACTGCCCAACTAAGAGCTCTGAGGAGATGTCCTTTGTAAAAGGAATGTGCATCCATAAGAAAGCCATACTCCTGAAGTATAGAGGCAGACAGCTCTAGACAACTCTATCATTTGAGAAGCACCAGTCTATGTAAGGAGACACATCCGCTCCTCCAGTTCCTTGAACTGGGCCTCCATTTCTCCCTGGAACTCAGCACACTATATAAACTTTAGGTATCTGACCCTTCCCCCAAATTTTGTGTTTGTGGGAGGTGGAACTCTGGTGTCTATATGTGTCATCAAATATGCTCTTTTCCCTATAATCTATCTTATCAATCTATCAATTTAAGTCATAATTTTGTTGAAGACTCTACATGTGTGGAAGAAAGCTGTTTTGTTGTTGTTTCCCTAGTTTTCAACTAATGAACCTAAGATGGATGGAAGAAAATGATATTTTCCCATCTCACATTCTTAAACATGTATAGGTGACTCTAATTTATTTTCTTTCTTAGTACTTGTGAGGGGCACTCTTTGCTGTCAATTTGACACGCCTGAGAAGAGGGATCCTCAGGTGAGGAATTGCCTGTGGCCCTAGCTGTGTGGCAAGTTCTTGATGGCTAATTGGTGGGAGAGAATACAGCCCATTGTGGGCAGTTCCATCCCTAGGCAGGTGGGCCTGGGCTGTATAAGGTACATAAACACAAGCCAGCAAGCAAGTAAGCCAGCAAGCAGCCTTGCTTCATGTTCTGCTCCAGTTCCAGCCTTGAGCTCGTTAAAGCCCTGGCTCCCTTGACGACAGACTGTGTCAGAAAGATGATGCTAACCCTTTCTTCTCCCTAGTTGCTTTCGGCCGGGGTTGGATCGCAGTAGAAAGCTACCTTAGAGCAATACCCCAAGAAGGCAGTGAGCCCTTCTCCAGTTCGCATGCTGCAGGTGGAGCCCAGAGCCTTGCCACCTGCACCCTAATGCTGAGCTCCACCCTCAGCCCTTGAGGATATTTGAGACAGACACTCAAATATCTGTAGCTCAGGCTGGACTTGAATTTGTGATCCTTCTGCCTCTGCCCCCGAGTGCTAGGATTGAGGGTGCACAGAGGATACCAACTGAAGTTCTCGCCAGGATTACCCATGAATCCTTAGACATTACAGCATTGCTTACTAGCTTTATTCTCTTGTACTTTTCAGCTTAAAATCTTAAGTCTAAATCTATTACTCAATTGTGCATCAAACAAGGGAGAAGCCTGACCCTCCCATGTTGACTTCTAGACATGACTAAGGGGATAAACCATGTTGCCATTATCCCAATTCTTAATTCTGCTGTTCTCTGAGTGAACATCTCTTACCCTCTAAGCAAGATATTAGGTCACCAAGCACTGACTCTAGGGCAGTAGTTCTCAACCTGTGGGTTGCAATCCCTTTAGGGTTTGCATATCAAATATTTACATTACAAACTGTAACAGTAGAAAATTTTCAGTTATGAAGTAGCAATGAGATGATTTTATAGTTGGAGAGGGGAGGGTCACCACAACAACTGTGTCAAAGGGTCACAGGGTTAGGTTGGTTGAGAGCCACTAGAGTTTAGTAGGTTGAGGCCTGTCTCAGAGGGGCAGGGTTAGACGCTTGCTGTGGAGTCTCTTGGCCAGGAAACAAAACTTAATTTGTATTCCTGAAGCTGTTTATAACCCAGTGGAGTGTAACCAAGATTCTGAGCCACATGAAAACAGTCTCGGCTAATTCTGCCTTCTTAGGTGGGCCTTCCTCCCCAAAAGTGAACAGAACCCTCAGCTGATTGACTGGGTTAACATTACTTTGAAAAAAAAAATTCATGTTCTTTGGCACTCTCCCTGTGTCTCACTCCTGTCTGTCTCTAAGACCCCTGTCTTAATTAGGGTTTTACTACTGTGAACAGACACCATGACCAAGGCAACTCTTAAAAGGATGACATTTAATTGGGGCTGGCTTACAGGTTAAGAGGTTCAGTCCATCATCATCAAGGTGGGAACATGGCAGCATCCAGGGAGGCATGGTGCAGGAGGAGCTGAGAGTTCTACATCTTCATCTGAAGATAGTTAGGAAAAGATTGGCTTCCAGGCAGTAGGACAAGGGTCTTAAAGCCCACACCTACTCCAAGGAGGCCACACCTCCAAATAATGCCACTCCCTAGGCCAAGCATATTCAAACCACCACAGCCCCTTTAAGGCCCCAGCCTCTCTTTTCTTTGTGATTCCTTTTGTAACCTGTTGACTTTATCTCAAGGATCTGGAGAGATCCTTGTGTTCTTTTCTTAGTTTTGTGCCAGGTTCAGAACTCTTAGAATTATTTAAAATCATCAGGCTTGACATGAAAGGGGAAAAAGTTTCTCACTAGTTACTTAGTTCATGGTTGAGAGCATCCAGAAAAAGGACGAAGAGAGGAGAATAGAAAAAAAATGGATGCCCCTCAAGACATTATGTCTTTTCTTCTAGAAAACAACTTTTCCAGAAGTTCCCCTCCATGAACACCTGCTGCCTGTCACTGAAGACAGCCAAGCACTTGAATCCAAAGGCAGCTGCCATCTGCATCCCTCTACTCTGAGAGGAAGTAAAGACCCAAAGAACCAGGCCGACCTGTGTGGGTTTTTAATGCTAGGTTCAGGAAACAGACAGTTCCAGAGAAGAGTGGCAGAGTTAAATACAACCTAAAAGTCCCAGTGTGGAGGAGCCATAGCCAAGGAGCGTCTCTCTGACCCAGGCTCAGTGGCATGCTCGATCTTTTTCTTGTGGGCTCTGGAGTGCTCATCTTAGATGGGGGTCTTTATGACCTGCTTTGGGTTGGGAGGATACTGGGAGATCAGGGGGTCAATTTCCCAGGTTTTCTGACCAGCTCAGGGTAGATGGGAAGGGCAGGCAGAGTGGTACCTGGCTTCTGGTGTTTTCCTGACTGTGCATGGGCTGCATTTGGGGAAGGGTGACTTGAACCCAGAGCCTGCAGATGTCATGCTGATGACTAGGAGACTTGCTGTGAGACTTCCTGGGTGTGGGGTAGGGGTTTCTGTCTTCCAAAAGTTAGTCCATAGGAGTTAGTTCATAGATTGTGTAGCATATGAGGACAGCTAAGACCACAGCATTCACACCCCAATTAGAATAGCACACATATGGTAGCATACCACAATACTATTCTGGTCTGTCTGTTAACCAAATACTCTGCTGACAGACGTTATTTAAACACGTCCGGGATGCCAGACTCTTCTTTGGAGCCACCGTTTCTGTTCCTTTTTTCAAATCAACTCAACTTCAAACCAATTTAGTGGGAGACTGCCCTTGGTAGCATCCCTTGTACATATGGTGGCCACTAACCTGGCTGTGGTCAGCTGGAGGTAAGGGGGAGCAGACTGACTGGGACTTCTGGGAATGCTGTTTTCTAGGGGGGGATAGAGGGGGGAGTAGTTTTGTTATCCTTCTTCCTTCAAGCACATATGGCGCCCGGGTGCTCTGCAACCATCTTGTGAGGAAGGCAGGTCATGAGCAAGATGGCCAACCAAAAGACATGAAAGATGGTTAGGTAGGCTCATCATATCCACCTGGAAGCATCTCCCTTTGGACTTATCACCTGGCCGTAAGTATTCCTGCATTGTAAAAGCCCTGACAGTCAGATTTCAGTTAAATGGCAGAAAATCAATTCTAAAGGACGTGAGATGATTTCTTTATCAGTGCAGATCATACTTAAGTAATCTTCTAGGGTTGAAAATGATGTGACCTTAAAAAAAGAAAGCTTACATGAAGCTTTTATCCACGTGTGAGATTGTTCCTATACTTTTGAACCTCTGGGGCAAAGGGTAAATGTATTCAGTTTTTTAAAGACGTATTTCTAATTATGCATAAGTGTATGCATCTGTGTGTGGGTATGTGCACACATAGGTGCTGGCAGAGGACCTGGATTCCTGACGCTGGAGTCTCAGGCAGCTGTGGCCAGCATTGTGGGTGCTGGTAACTGAACTCAGTCCTCTGCAAGAATGGAACATAACCTTAACTGATGAGCCATCTCTCCAGCCATATTTTCAAATCTAATCAATGTTATTCAATTTCCTTCTGGAGAATTCTTAATGTACCAGGGCCAGAGTCACTCAAATGAAGGCTTCAGGACATATAGCTTCCAAAGCTCGACTCTTTCAGATAATCTCCTGGCGAACTGTTTTTCTTTTCTTCCTTAGGAATAGAGGGGCATCAATAGGTCCTACAACTGAGAACAAGTAAGGTAGCAAGAACAAGAATGGTAGGTAGTAAGGCTTACTTCTTTAGAGGGATGTAGGAATGAGAAGACAGCAAGCCGAACTGTGTGCTGTGAAATCCTTTGCCAGGATTCGCCTCAGGGTGCACAGCAGGTGGGAATCACAGCTGCTTTCTCAGGCGTGGATTACAGTTCCCCCAAACAGACTTGCTTCTTTCCTTTTCTTTTCTTTTCTTTTTTTTTCCCCTCCTTGGTTTTTTGAGACAGGGTTTCTCTGGATAGCCCTGGCTGTCCTGGAACTCACTCTGTAGACCAGGCTGGCCTTGAACTCAGAAATCCACCTGCCTCTGCCTCCCAAGTGCTGGGATTAAAGGCGTGAGCCACCACTGCCCGGCTTCTTTCCTTTTCTGACCCAGCAGGCTGCTAATGCAGTTACACATATCTCAGGTCTCAGGTACCAAATGTGGTGTGGGAAAGAGTTGGCCATTGTTCCACTTAGAATTACGGCCCTTAAAAGAGAGATTCTCAAGGGGCTAGAGAGATGGCTCAGTGGTTAGGAGCACTGGCTGCTTTTTCAGAGGACCTAGTTTTGTTCTCAGGACCTATACAGTGGCTCCCAACCATCTCTAAGTTCCTGGGAATCACCAGTTCTTGGGAATCTGATGCCCCCTCTGGCAGCTATGGGCATTACATGCATGTGGTGCACAGACATTTATGCAGGCAAGCATTCATACACAAAAAATAAAAATAAATCTTTGGAAATTTGTTCATTACCATGATTATGGCAATGACATAGAACCTCTCTCCCACCCTGAACTATCACACATGGGTCTGGAATTCCTTTCTGAAGGCAAAGTGAATCATGGAAGGGGACAACTATCGTTTCCACTACCTCTTATTATTTCCAGCCACATAAGATCAGCCAGAGTGCAAGGCAGAGATCAGAACCCCAGATCAATTGTCCACTTTGCATAGCCATACATTGGCTGCATCCATTTTATTCCATATAAAGACCCTTAACCCTTAAGAACTCTTTGGACTAGCTCTGCAGCCAGTCCCACAACACCCAGAGGAAGCTCCACTCCCTGGCGCTCTGACACACCCAGGATCAGAGGTGAGCAGGAACCAACATCTGTCCCAACACTGGGAGTAACTGGGACCAGCAGGACCAGGCACACAGGAATTCCGCCAGCCCAGTGACTCCAGTTCTCTCTGGTCTGTCTGGGCTGGGGTCCAGAGCAGACCTTGGGCACAAGCTCTGCAGCCAGTCCCAGAACACACAGAGAAAGCCACACTCCCAGGTGATCTGACAAGCCCAGGATCCCAAGATCCCAGAACCACAGGATCACAGAGACAGCTTGACTCTGAGGAGTTCTG
>NW_022196905.1:143171774-143177617 GCF_008632895.1 Mastomys coucha | reverse complement strand
GTTATAACATTTTATAAATTTTAAGGAATATGACAAAAAAGATATTGTAGGTATTGAAGGGGGGGTCTATGGTAGGAGCAGTGGTCCAAAAGGGGAACAAGAATGTGATTCAATCCTATTTAATTAAAATATGTTTTTAAATGTTAACAAATTCAGGTAAATTGAAATCATGTAACTTTTCTCATCATAATGCAATAAAAGTTTAAAAAAAAAATAAATCTTTGAAAAGAGAGAAAGAGGGGTTGGAGAGATGGTTCAGTAGTTAAGAGAACTGGCTGTTCTTCCAGAGGACCTGTGTTTAATTCCCAGCATCCACATGGTAACTCACAACCATCTATAACTCGTAACTCCAGCTTCAATAGACACACACACATACACACACACACTCAGGAAAAACACTAATTCACATAAAAATTTTTTAAAAAATCACTTTTTAAAAAGAAAAGAGAGAAAGAGGGAGACACTCAAGTCCCACCTCTGTTAGCCATAAATAGGACTGTATTTGGATATAGGCTCTTTGCACAAAAAGTTATTGTAGGATTAGATCCATTGACTGGTGTCTTCATAAGAAAAACAACAAGTTAATCTGAACTCAAGGGAGGATACAGGAACTTGGCTATGCTGATGTCAACCAAGGAAATCTGTGGCTTCCGAAAGACACCAGGAAGCAGAAAGAACATGGAGGGATTCTTTCCAGGGCCTTCCGAGAGCAGCAGCCTGGCCAACACCTGGACTGGGGACAAATTCTTGACTGATAACTGATGTGGGAGAGTCAACCCCACTATAGGCAGTGTCACCCCTAAGCAGGTGCTCCTGGGTTATTTAAGGAAGCAGGCTGAGCAGGCCAGGAAATGAGGTTCCTCCATGGTGGTCTCTGCTTCAGTTTCTGCTTCAAGTTCCTAACTGTCTTTCTTCAAAGATGGACTGTGGCCTGGAAGTTGCAGATGGTAAGGTCAGGAATGGAAGGAATAGAAGGAGGGATGCTGTGATTGGGATGTAAAGTGAATAATAAATAAATAAATTATTGAAAAAAAAAAGAGAGATGAAATAAGTCTTCTCTTGGTTTTGGTCATGGTATGTAGAACAGCACTAGAAAGCGAGCTCGGCCTCCCACACTGGATTACTAGCATGGATCGGACTCCTGCCCTCCTCTTCTGCGAGGGATATTGAAAGTTTTCACTGCCACCAGGACATCTTCATCCCTCTCTGCCTCCTCCCTTCCCCTGCAGTCAGTCAGAGTTTCTGTCCACTCTTCATTGGCTCATTGCTATAACCCTCTCAAATCCTAGCTTCCCCCGTCCCACTCCCCCTTCACTCCCTCCAACAGCTCCCCTCCCCCGCCCCTATGGCCTTCTGCTCTCCGGTGATCTCAACTAGAAAGTTCCGGGTAGATAATCTGTGGCTTATCATCGGCTCAGGGACCCAGAGTCCTCGCCACACCTGTGCTTACCCATGTGTGGCCGCAGCAGTGTTGGATTCACACTGACCTCTCTGTTTCCCTGCTCCGCCCATCTTTCCCTCGGGCTTCTTGCCTCAGCTTGTGGCTCTGTGAATTTTCTCCTGCTCACCCAGAGGCCGGTGGCAGGGATCTCCCTTCCCACCTTCCTTGTCAGGTCCCCCTCTTCTGTCTCCCCTGTCCCCTGTCAGGGCCTTTGAGTTCACTGGACTTCCTGCTCCCACCTGCCCTCTGCCTGCCACTCACACCTTGGACTGGAAAGGAAAAGCAAGACTGTGACGTCATCTAACTTTCCGTGAAACCCGTGCAGCCTCAGGTCCTAGCACGGAGCCTGGGTTCAGTGTTTAACAAAGCTGCTGTTACCTGCTTCTGGATCTTGCAGCATGTTCTACGAACCGAACTACAGTTCCCTTCAAGCTTCTCAAACTCACTTTCTTTGCTTCTCGCAAGTCCTTCTGCCCAAAGCACTATTCTGTCCCCCTCTGGGCTTTCCCCAATTCCATCAGCTTATAAACTAAATTTCATTTCCTTGGGGGCGGCTCTTTGTGGTCCCCGCACCCTGAAGTCTCCAGCGGACCCGGAAGTCTCCAGTGGCACTACCCCATTTCCTTTGGCTCTTCAGCATCACACATATCATGCCTTTACATCTGTGTTCCTTTCTAGCCTGCAAAATGATCGACTGGATGAGGACCACTGTGTCTCCAGAGCCAACCTCGTAGTAGGTGCTCAATAAGTACCGGGTGAATGGCGCGTAGTAAACACTTGGTAAGAGTAAGCTGGATCAGCAAGGGTCTATTTCTATTACAGCCACTGCAAGCCTTTATCAACTCAAAACAGGGATTTGACAATGACACCCTTTCTGCCCTTTGGCTGCATAACATATCCAGATTAACTCTCACAAAGCGCCACACTCATCAGGTAACACTAAAGAAAATTTATTCACAGCTTCCCAATAAATTCTGAGCAAACCTCCCACCCTCCACGGCTGGGTCAGGGCCTACAGATTTGCTGGCGTGGAGCCTGGGGTTGTGAGGTCAGCCTTCTGCGTTTCTGAGAGCCAGCCAGGTGTTTGCCCGGTACTGTTTGGTTGGAGAACTGGCTCCCTCTCCCAAACGCCCTGTTTGCACAGGAGTGTTTGCAGCCAGCCGCAGCCTGTGATTAAATCGAGAGTGGCTTGGTGTTTGAACTCGGTCATTCCTGAAGGTCACCAGTGGGCTGTCTCAGGAAGTCAGCAGCAGCATGCACGAGGGCTTTCAATGATCCCTAATTAACCTCTATACTTGGGAGGGAGAAAAGAAAAAGAGGTTGTGTTTGGCATGTGTCTGGGTGGCTGAGTTATGACACTTTAAAACTTTAAGTGGTTATTTGTCTGATTTTTTTTTTTTAACGAGGAAGCCTGCTGTCCTTGGGCTCAGAAATATCTGGGTCTGGCCTTTCTAGACTTACAAGGTGCTGTCTCGACATGCTTTGTTGCTGTAGCTTGTGCAGATGGGAGGTGACACACCACTGGCTTCTTTTTGGCCTTGGGTATAATTGTTGGTGTGGGTGTTGACTGTGGCTTTGTTTATAAGCTGCTGGCAGCCCCTGGCATTAAACACCCCTGGGTGCTTCCTCTGCCAGGATGTGCCCATCTGGAAGCAGGTGGGGAAAGTATACATTCAAGGTTGAAAACCTTGGCATCACACACACACACACACACACACACACACCACACACACACACACCACACACACACACACACACCACACACCACACACACACACCACACACACACATACACACACCACACACCACACATCACACACACACTCACCACACCACACATACACACACACACACACCACACCATACCACACACACATACCACACACACACACACACATAAACACAGCCTAGCTGATAGCTCCTAATATCCTTTCATGTAGCCAGCACCCATGCTGTTTGAATCTCTTCTACAGAGGAGGAAGTCAGGTGATAACGTAGACCAGAAAGCAGCTTAAAAGGAGACCTTTTGACACCAGCTGAACCTGGAGCTCAGACCGGCTCTCCATCTGCACTCAAGAGCAACTTTGGGCAATTTCTGTAGCTAGTGCAGCCTCTAATTTCTCCATCAGTCCACTGCAGATGATACTCATTGTGGAGCTATTCCAGGGACTAAAGTGCAATGGCTTGGACTAGTGTTTGCCTGGGACATGGAAAGAGCCGTCATTACTGTTACCCCTCGGGGAGACAGAGCTGAACTGTAATTGGATTTTAAGTCTGACTGCTCGTTCGGAATGGGGAGGGGGCTTAACTATGCCTACAGCCTCTGATGAGACATGTCTATGTGCCAGGTGTGTGCCGATAGCAAAGACTTGTTCCCAGGGGCTTCGGGGACCTGACAGGGGGAGTAGATGTGTTTCACCTGTATCTGGAGCTACCCCACCCCATCCTTGAAGGAGCTTTGAGGCTCATTAATTCACCAACAGCTGCCATCTCTCCCTGCATCCCTTTCCCTATACACTCCAGTGTGGGAGACTTAAAATACTGAATCAATTTCTGAACTATGCTTTTCTCTCCTCCTCCTCCTCTTCCTCCTTCTCCTCCCCCTCCCCCTCCTTCCCCTCCTCCCCTTTCTCCCCCTCCCCCTCCTCTTTTTCCTCTGCTGGCTGTCTCCAACCTAAGTATCACTGTGACTATGCCAGGTACCCCACCCCACGCAACACACAATGCCTGTGACCAGGACTTCCATTATTGCTCAGATGGGGAGATCATTTGGGAAAGCACTTGGTCCACAGGGACATGTGGGTCTTTGACCTCATAGGCCTCCCTTTTTTTTTTTTTTTTAAAAAGAGACTTTCTTTCTTTCTTTCTTTCTTCCTTTCTTTCTCTCTGTGAGTACACTATGGCTGTACAGATGGTTGTGAGCCTTCATGTGGTTGTTGGGAATTGAATTACTTTTAGGACCTCTGCTCGCTTCGGTCAACCCTGCTTGCTCCAGTTGGCCCCACTCGCTAAGTCCCTGCTTCCTCCAGCCCAAAGATTTATTTATTATTATACATAAGTACACTGTAGCTGACTTCAGATGCACCAGAAGAGGGCGTCAGATCTCATTACAGATGGTTATGAGCCACCATGTGGTTGCTGGGATTTGAACTTAGGACCTTCAGAAGAGCAGTCAATGCTCTTCTTACCCACTGAGATATTTCGCCAGCCCCCCATAGGCCTTCTAATAAGGTCAACAACTGTTGAATGTATTGAGCAGATGACCTAGCTAATTTTGCTTTTGAAAAATTCTCAGGGTTGCTTGTAAAAGTTCCTACCCACAACATCTTAAAGGCACACCTGACACCTGGCATGAGATGCCCAACTAGGCCTTCCCTACCCTGAAACTGGACCAGAGTTAGACGCCACCTTTTGGGTGTATTGGTGGTGGGTGACAGCATCCTCCGTGTCTGTGGACCATGTATGTCCTTTGTTCTAGGAACTGTGTCATTCATTGCGACTTCTTCTCAATCTCCGTAACAACAGTTAGCCACGTAACAGTTAGCCACGCCCATTAGCCACCTTCAGACAAGGAAGCTGAGGCTTGCAGAGCTTAACCAACTCGGGGTTAGTAAGGTCTGAGCCACACAGGATACCACCCAAGTCTGGCGCATACAGACACTCCAGGCTTAGCGTAGCTCTGGGACCTCATCCTGATGTTCCCCCTGGTTGCTAGTGTTGTGGAACGCATCAGAAAGGTAGGTGTGGTCTGAGAGGCCCACACCCACAGAGCCTCTGTGCACCCTTCCTGTGCAGCTTGCTTTGTC
Source organism: Mastomys coucha (assembly GCF_008632895.1). Lineage (NCBI taxonomy): Eukaryota > Metazoa > Chordata > Mammalia > Rodentia > Muridae > Mastomys > Mastomys coucha. The sequence goes on along the minus strand of NW_022196905.1, from coordinate 143,172,370 downwards.
TGCATCTCTACTGCCAGTGATGTGGATTCGTCAAGTCTGTTCTTCTAGTCTTGACTTTCCCACCTCCAGACATCCCACACTTGTGACATCTCAGCACAGCCGAGGTGTCATGTCTAGCATGTGCCTCCTTCTTGGGGCTCCGGATCCGTAGAAATTGCCTTCTCTCCTTCATCTTCCAGGTCCCAATTGCTGACAATCCCCATTCTTCTTCCCATAGCATGGCTGTTTCTGAGCCCTGGTCCTTAACGGTGTTCCCTGCTGCCACAGGAAGTCCTCTTCAGCCAGCTCTTACAGCCACGGCGAGGAAGGGTGTAAGGGATCTTGTTCCACAGGATCAGTCTGTACCTTTGATTTTCCTTGATTATGAAAGTACACGGTGTAGTAGGTAAGACAGGGGCCACTGTGTTTGATAACAAATAAAGAAGAGAAACCAGTGGGTGGTGGTAGCCGTGCACACATTTAATCCGGGGAGAAGGAGGCAGAGGTGGAGGTAGAGGCAGAAGCAGAAGCAGAAGCAGAAGCAGAAGCAGAGGCAGGCAGATCTGTGAGTTTGAGGCCAGCCAGAATGAGTCTCAGGGCAGCCAGGGCTGTTATAG
>NW_022196905.1:143154582-143171688 GCF_008632895.1 Mastomys coucha | reverse complement strand
AAGAAAAGGAGGAGGAGGAGGAGGAGGAGGAGGAGGAGAAGGAGGAGGAGAAAAAGCCTTATGCCCTCCTAGCCAGACAATCATTTAGCAGTTAATACAGCTGTCAAATATGTAAAATTACACATCTGTATAATTATCATAGAGTAAGAATGACTTTTTTTTAACTGATTCTTTGTGGGTGTCACATCATGCACCCCAATCCCACTCATTTTCTGTCCTTTCCTATCCAGCCTCTCTGCCCTTGCAGCCTTCCCCTGAAAAGAAAATTAAAGAAAAAAATCTTGTCATGGAAGCTGTAGTGTGTCACGGTGTGTCCCCCAGTATACTCTTTACTTGCAAATGTTCATTGTAATGAGCCGTTTGGTCCAGTTCGAGGCCTCCGGCTTCTGCTACTCTATTAATGCTGGATCCTCATGGGGACTCCTCAGGTATCCTTTTGTTGCCCTGCACCATGGCGTTCCTGAAGCTTTGGATCTGCAGGACTGGCCCCTTCACTTGCTCAAGCAGTTCATAGATGGGTAGATGTTGAGGTGGGCCAACTCAGAGCCCTGGATCTGGGGCTGGGTAGGAGCTGCATGGCTAGCCTGCCAGGTCTTCCTCACCCATACCACCAGAGCCAGCTGGACTGGACTGCCCAGCCGAGGTGCAGGGCCAGCTCTCCACATGTAGCAGTGAATGACTTACTTGTTTTTTTAAAGATTTATTTATTATATGTAAATACACTGTAGCTGTCTTTAGACACACCAGAAGAGGGCATCAGATCTCATTACAGATGTTGTGAGCCACCACGTGGTTGCTGGGATTTGAACTCAGGACCTCTGGAAGAGCAGTCAGTGTTCTTAACCGCTGAGCCATCTCTCCAGACTGAAATAACATATTCTTATAGCTGTAGATTAGCTTCTCTTTCCATCCTCACCAGAAAAGCTTCCTTCTGTTGTAGACGATGATTAACACAGAGACCCAGGACTAGTCAAGGTGCAGAGGATAGGACACTATGGTGTGTTCATCTCTAAATGGGACATCCACATCACTACTTACCTCCCAAGCCCTAGGGACCACTGTGGAGGAGGGGATGGAAAGAGTGTAAGAGCCAGAGGCAGTGGATGATGATGACAAAGGGACAGGAGGGCAATGGCATGGAGGAACTCACATGGTTGTGATGGCACGCACAAGACCTGTGCAAGCTCAAGCCAGAGAAATCCCAGCATAGACATGGGGTTGAAGGAGGGGGGACGGGGTGGGGAGATGAGTAGTCCTCAACTATCTGGGGAGCCCCACCCCTAGCTGGGGAGTTACTGGTAATTAATAAATGCCAAGAAAAAGGAGTAGTTTTCTTTAAGGGCTTGGTCCCTGATAGGTCGATCGTACTCCAGAGAACCACACACCCAAGACTGTATATACCACAACATGAACTAGACTTGATGAATTAATAAATGAGGACACAGAATTGAGTGGGTATGGAGTGGGGCAGGGGGTGGATCTTGGAGTAGTTTGGAGAGGAGGTGAATATGCTAAACATTACACACACACACATATACATATATATAATCACATACACATGCATATATATACATATATATAATCACACACACACACATATATATACATATATATCATCACATACACACGTGCATATATATGCATATATATAATCACACACATACACACACACATATATATATATGTATATGTATATATATATGTATATGTATATATATATATATATACATACATGGCCTGGTGGGATGTTCAGTGGTTAAGTACACTGACTGCCGTTTCGGAAGACTCAAGTTTGAATCCCAGCACCTACATGGCAAGTGTGTTAGTCCCAATAGTTTTATTGTAATTTTTATTTATTTATAGATTCTACCTTTTATAACCTCATGCTTCTTGGACAGATATTAGTAACTATTGATTTAGCCACAGCTAAAAAACCCTGCTGTAATTTATGCTAGTCTGTGCTAGCATATCTGTAGTTTGCTGGGAAATTTCCAGAGGGAGTTCATGACCCTGGGAGTGAGTCAGAGGGACAAGGCTTTTTCTACTGTCTCTTTAACTAAGAAGGAACTTGTGGAGTTAAAAAAAAAATGAGGTTGCAATGCCAGCTCAGACAGGCAAATGTTCAGGAGACATACTGATTTTCTGGGTGACTGTGGCCATGTTTGCACTGTTGTAAATGGCTCCTTTTTAGTCTACATATGGCTGATGATGACTAGGCAGGTTTCAATGCCCTAAAGTCAGTTACTAGCATTAATTTTCTTTTCTTAAGAAACAATAGAAAGGGGCTGCAGAGATGGCTCACTGGCTGCTCTTGCAGAGGACCAGGGTTCAACTCCTAGCAACTAACAACCATTTGTATATTCTAGTTCCAGGAGATCTGATGCCCTCTTCTGGCCTCCTTGGGTACTGCACACATGTGGTTCACATATACATACAGGCACCAACACTCATGCGCATCAATATATTTAGAAATAACGCTAGAAAACAACAGAAACACATTGCTCCTGAACAAAGAGCCAGCATTTGGGGGTGGCTGCTGTTTGGCATACCTGGAACCTTCCTAGTCAACATCCTTCTGAGAAGCTGAGCCAGATCTACAACTGCCGAGGAGTTGTTGACCAAGTGAGCACCCCTGGAAGGAAACAGATACACTCCTAGAAATTCCCAGGGCAGTATGCATCCTGCAATGTGAGGAAAGAAGTGCAACCTAAGGGCAGAGCCTTGGAGGACAGAGGTGACTGGCTACCACTTTAGTGTCTGGCTGGGCTCTGGCATTTGAGTTGCAGGACTGGCATGCATGCCTTTCTCTCATCACCATCCCATGGTGGACAAGCTAATCAACACAGCCTGACCTCACATCTTCCTTATCCTGGTAGTGGTCCTTTGACAGAATAAAGAATTAAATTTTCCGGGAGAGAAATTAGCCTGATTGTATAACACCTTCCAATGCTTTCCATAGCTGGTCAAATTTCTAAAATAGAAGGGAGATAAAGGTAGGTTGTTTTGTTTTGTTTCTGTCTTTTGTAGCGCTGGGGAGGGAACCTGGAGCTTTAAGCGTGTTAGGCAAGCAGTCTACTGCTGCCCTGTGCCCTCTACCCTGAAGGAAGACTTTACTCCTGTAAGCCTGCAATATCAGAGGAAAAAGGAGATGAGGCAGAGAGAGAGAGAGAGAGACAGAGAGAGACAGAGAGAGACAGAGAGACAGAGAGAGACAGAGAGAGAGAGACAGAGACAGACAGAGAGAGACAGAGACAGACAGAGAGAGACAGAGAGAAACGCAAGTGAGGCGGAGGGCACTGATCGAAATGTATCCTTTTTGCTGAATGGTATTTGTGAAGCAAAAACCCCAACCCTGGGAACAGCCTACCCACAAAAGGAAAGAATTCTAAAAGATTGTGAATGGCAAGAAGATGGTACAGTCAGGGCCTTACAAGTAGCTACTGGAGGACAGATCCACAAAGCTCTGGTGTTTTGTTTTGTTTTGAGGCCATAGACCAGTGGTTCTCAACCTGTGGGCCACGACCCCCTACATGGGGTCACAGATCAGGTATTTACTTTGTAATTCAGAATAGTAACAAAATTACAGTTATGAAGTAGCAATAAAATGATTTTATGGTTGGGGGGTCACCACGACATGAGGAACTCTAGTAAAGGGTTACAGCATTGGGAAGTTTGAGAACCGCTGTCATAGTTGGTACTATCACAGAGCCTTTGAGGCTGTTTCGTACGCCACGCACCCAAAGTATTGACAACGGAAAAGCAAAATCAACAGCAAACGATTTAAAATGTTTAGGTGAACATGCAGATGAAACATATGGCCAATTTTTTTATTTACAGCAAAAAAAAAAAAAAAAAAAAAAAAAAACCCAGAAAGCAATTTCCTGGAGTGGACTGCTTCTCAGTAAGCAAAGACTGCCTGCCGGTCCTGCGTGGAGCAACCACATCCTCCTGTGTCACTTGGCGCACTTCTCAAAGTGTAATGATTATTTCTGACATCCTACCAATTGACTTTGGTTACTCACCCACCCTTTTATTAAGGATGTCATCATATGCTCACGGGACATAAGCCACACATTTTCCTTTATTAATGTGGACTGAAGAAAACCCTGGTTTTGAGAGATGTATTCCAAGCAGCCTCTAACCCTTAAGGGTATTAACAGAGAGAGGATGTCCCGTGGGGGACGTGGTGAGATGTACATTGGGGAGAGGGAAATAAAGATGTGTATAGCAAGCTGTGATTGTAATAATACAGTGAGCCAGAGAGTGACATTTTCTGTGAATTACCTGCATGCTTTCAGGGCAGGCGACAATGCCTGTCTGCCCCCTGTGACCCTCCTGTTCACTTGAGTTCAGTCACAGCTACAGGTAGAGATTCCCAAGAGGTTGCTACTTTCTTGCGCTGAGTGTTCTCTCTCGTAGGCTCTGTTTCAAAGCTTCCTGGGGGTTCTGAGAGGCAGGTTAGAGCTTGGGAGGCAATGCTCATCCTGTGGGGGTGGGGCAGCTTTACTAAATGAGCACTTGGATTGGCCTCTTTTCTATTTGGGGGACAATCACAACACTTGGAGCATGGTTCGAATTCCCCTGTGGGCATGCGCCCTGGCTTCCCACAATGGTCCATGGAAATCTTTTCAGCTTTCTCCATGACTTGCCTAACTCCAATCTCCTGGGATCTTTTTGAAATGCAGTCATGGAGGTTGGGGTTTCGGCGACTTGGTGACAGTACGCTCTCTGGGCACCCACAACTAGAGGTGCCCAACAGGGAAGAGGGTATAAACCTGGAACAGGAAAATGGAGGAACTCTGTGTCCTGATCTTCCTCTGAGAACTACCCAAAGGGCAGATTGCCAAGAGAGAGGACCAGGACGGCATATGTCCCCCATAGCATTCTGTAGCATAGAGAGAGGGGAGTGTGTCCAGAATTTCTGTCTGTCTGCAAGGGGACACTCTGGATGGCTCAGGTTCTCAAAGACTACATCTTTCTTCACTTTCCAGCTACAGTACCTAAGCTATCATACACCCCCCAACCCCATTTGTCTGCATCATCCCAGGCACAGTGCACTGTAGACATTAGGCTGCAAGGGTTCAGTGGTGTTCACGAGTACCTGAAAAGGTCAGTGCTTTCTATGCACAGCTCGCTCACGCTGCTTAGCAGCATCATTATTTTTGATGGTCTCCTTTGGGGACCATTTTAGTTTGATCTGGGATGCCCTCCAAAAGCCTGACTGTTAAGGGCTTAGTCCCCAGCCTGCTGTTACTGGAGGGTAACAGAAACTGAAAGATGGGCCCTGCTGGTAGGGCACGTTCTTGAAGGGGACAGTGGGTCCTGCCCTTTCTCTTTCTCTGGATCCTAGCTATGATGTAGATGCTTGTGTTCTAGCATGTTCTTCTGCCATGTTCTGGACCCTGACCTCAAAACAACCTTGAAAATGGAGGCAGAAGAAACCCTTTCGCTTTATATATGGGTCATCTCAGATATTGTTTACATAGTACTGAAAAACTGTAACAGGAGGTTATCCTTGATTTGTAGATGAGGAAGCTGGGGCTCAAAGAGATATTAGAAGAATAGGCTCAATACATTATAAAACAGGGCGTATTAGATTGGCTTACAGGGAGAGGCTGTAGCAAGAGGAGGAAAAGCAGGGGACTCTTCAGTCTAGGACACTGGATGCCCTGGAAGTCATGACCCATCTACAAGACCAGGTGCTCCCTGTGGTCACTGGCACTGAGTCTCAATCAAAAGGCTGGGATCCAAAGTCAGTGAACAGTGGCCGCAGAGAGATACCCTGACTCAGAACATATTGGGGATTGCAGGGACAAACATGTTCTCTTCCCTGGCTTCTTCTTCATCAGTGCAGTCCCCGAATTACCGTCCTAAGCCAGATCTTCCTAGATATGATGCCCACAGGTACGTCAGTGCACGCTGAGAATCCAGTGAATTTCCTAAACCACCAAGTTGACATCCTAGAGCACCATTTCTCAACCTGTGGGTTGCGACCCCCTTTGGGGGCGTTCCCAAAGGACCCTCTCACTGAATTCACCTAAGACCATTGGAAAATGCAGATGTTTACATTACTATTCCTAGAAGCAGCAAAATTAGAGTTACGAAGTAGCAACGAAATGGTTTATGCTTGGAGATCACCACAAACATGAGGAACTGTAGTAAAGGCTCGCAGTGTTAGGAAGGTTGTGAACTCAGTTAAGGACTAGACCAACAGTCACAAGGCTAAGTTGGGGCCACAGGGTTGGGGTGAGTTTACTAGGTGAGAGTCAAAGCTTACAGTACCAGAACTGATCTTTTCAGCATTGCCTGTCGAGTGGTCGGTATAGATCTTGACTAGCCAGTGTGGCAGGATATTTGGTCACACGGTGAACCCCAAGATTGTGTTATTTACTGGAAGAAAAAAGAAAAGCTGTTTTTAGTTGTGGTGTGGCTCAGCTTAGCACACACCTTTAGTCCAAGAGCTTTTTACTTGAGTATTGTAAATAGGATTAAATAAAGTCAGCCATAGATCAGCGGTAGAGCAAGCAACCTGTTGATAGGAAGTGAACTAAAGGAAAAAAACTATAGACGGTAAGAGGGAGTCAGGAGGACTGGATCAGTCTCCATTGGTAAAATCAAACCATTGATATTTTGTTTAAAAAAAAAAAACAATCATGGCAGATTTAGAGGGATCAGACAAAGGTCATGGTCAAAGCTCTAAGTAGGAAGGAACTAAAAAAGTTAGATTTATTTATATGTATATGAGTGTTTGGCCAGCATGTATGTATATGCACCACATACATGCCTGGTTCTTGTTGAGTCTCCGAAAGGACATCATGTCCCCCAGAACAGGGATGAGCCACTATGTGGGTGCTGGAACCCAGGTCCTCTGCAAAAGCAACAAGTGCTCTTAACCACTGAGACATCACTGTGGCAGACATTTGCTACCTGACAACAGGTGTGTTCAGAATCCCTCAGGCAGCGGATGAACTTCTTTGGCAGGGGAATGCTTTGCTGAGTCTTGGGATGGTTCATGATGGTCCCAGGATTAAGGACAGAAATGGCTTTCTTCTGCCTTCTGTATCGGGTGGTCCCTCCCACCTCTGCTGTCTACTCCTGATGCTAAGCTTGGTCATCATTTACATTGATGAGGTAGAGACTCCCTCAACGAATCCTGCCACCATTGCTTAGACATTTCAGTGAAAGTTCTGTCATCTGGAAGCAAGTGCTGAAGAAAAGCCATTTTTTAAAAAAAGATGTATTTATTTATTTTATGTATATGAGTACACTGTAGCTATACAGATGGTTGTGAGCCTTCATGTGGTTGTTGGGAATTTAAATTTTTAGTCAACCCTGCTCCAGTCAACCCCGCTCACTCTGGTCAATCCTGCTTGCTCAGGCCCAAAGATTTATTTATTATTATACATAAGTACACTGTAGCTGTCTTCAGACGCATCAGAAGAGGGCTTCAGATCTCATTAGGGGTGGTTGTGAGCCACCACGTGGTTGCTGGGATTTGAACTCAGGACCTTCAGAAGAGCAGTCAGTGCTCTTACCCGCTGAGCCTCTCACCAGCCCCAAGAAAAGCCATTTTATAAGAAACCAGGTTTTATGGCTTGACATGAAAGGAACCGGAAAAGAAAGATGCGGTGGGGTACTTCCTCCTACCTCACACTGCCAGGCTGCCTCCTAATAAACGCCCAGCAGGAAAACCTGCCGCTGGCCTTCCCTTTAATGCTGAAGCATGGGGTAAATCTTTATCTTTTTTTCTTTAACTAGTCCTGGGGGCTCGGACGAATGAAATGTAGCTAAATAGGATGCACCCACCAAGCATATTTGATTAGCTTCCATATCCAGCGGTGTTTTCAATTTTTAAAACAGTCACTTTAAAAAGCCTCTGGGGGCATCGCCAGCAATCTCAGCTAATCTCATAACAGTCAAAGAAAAAAAAAAGGCCAGTAAAGTGCTGTCATACCAGTAATGACAGACACAGTGGCACACAGTGGCTTCAAGACAGGTCATAAGAAGATGTTCCTGCTGGGGAGGGGAAGTGGGGAGGGGATACCTGGGGATTCACCTTGCTTGCCTCCCTCCTTAGCAAGCAGAAGCAGCTCCATCCTTCTTGCTAGGCATTGCTGGGCATTGCTGAGCTTGCCTGGAGGCAAAGACAGATGAAATTATCTCTCAGCATCTTTCTTTCCTCATCCCTGGTAACTGATCCCAGGGGGAACTGCCTCTTGTGTTCCCAGTTAACTGAGTGAGAATCCAACTCCTTCAACAAATGTTCACCACACAGCCGCCACGTGGAAATCATGAGGCTGTTTGGAGAGGGAAGATGGTGGAGGTAGTGGCCCTAGACTCAAAGAGCTGACAGAATCTTTAATCAGTTCTGGTACTGCAACGCCAAGACACCCGGGGCAGACCAAGATTGAAAATGTGGTAGTAACACGGTTGGGTTGGCCACACCCAGGCTTTCACCCTTCGTGTATGGGGTTTGAAGGAAGAAAGATTTTACAGTGGCTCAGGGGTAGGAAATCTCCTTCAGATGAGTTGGCCACCATAGTGTCAATGAAGACAAGGGGGCTCGTCCCTTGAGAAGTGTTTTATTGCTTGGCAATAAGTAAGGGACTTTTTATTAGGAAAACCAACAAGAAGCAGGCACTTAAAAACACCTAAAAAGTGTTGACTTTTCACTTGGGCTCACAAGGTAGCTAAGAACAGAGTGGGGGAGGGGGCAGGTATGGCTGCCTTCATTTCGCATCTGTACTTGGGCTTAAAAGTATAAAGATAAAGGACTTTTGATTGACTTTGCTTCTTGAGTCACTCTAAAATTTAAGAACAAAGATCTCCGAGGACACACCTGCCTGCAGTCTGGGAGAGTTACCCATGAAGGTGAGACTCAGAAGAAGTACATTTACAATTTAACTGTTTCTGAACTGTCTTGCTGGGTAGGGATAGGCCAATAATGAGCCGGCCCACACGTTAACCAACACTGCTTAGCAATACAGACCTTTTGCCTCTTACATACATCTAAACCTCTTGTCGGGAGACCCAGAAAACTGACTGGGGGAGGGGAACCACTGGATCCTTTTATTGATACCTCGTCTAGATTTGGCCACGTAGAATCAACCTTCTTTTTCATTTGTTCACCATTACTTGGGTCTTTAACTCGCAGGTGGGGGTAGGAGGGGCGGGGCTAGCCGGTTGGGTTGGCCACACCCAGGCTTTCCGCCTTAAGAGCTCTGATAACAGGTGCATATTGAGAGGACTCGTCACCATATGGAAAGGTTGACTATGTTCCTGTGCCTGGATCCCCGTACACTACGTACGTACTACACGCTCCGAGCTAATAGAGGACAGATCGTGGGCAGAGGATTTAGCATTATAATGAGGATATAATGAACGGAGCTTAGTGTGCCCGCGAGGCTGAGGTCAGAGTGACTTAGCAATTTTGGCTGGTTCCTTGTGAGTTTTTTTCTCCTGAAGGATGCAGTCTGAAGCAAGAGAGAAAGTTAGCTTGAGAGAGCTTTCTGTCATTACAGCAATAGCTTGAAGCAGGATGGAAAATTGATCTAAAGACCCCAAAGAGGGAGGCTGAGCCACTGTATGCCCTGGAGAATAGTCAGTGTGGGCATAGGAACCTCCTTTCCAAATTCCCAAAACCTATGCAGTCTAGAATTGCTATATTTAACGAAGACTGAAAAAAAAAAGTTTAAAAAATAAAAAGGAGCAAAACCCAGGAGATCCAATTAAATCTGAATTTTAAAAATAACAAATAGGGTCTTCTAGGTAAGAGGTTGCCTCCGCGCAAACTGGTAAAGGAACAGAGGAACTTTGGAAATGCAGAGAGGAAGTAAAGAGATACCAGGGAAGAGCCTAGAAAGGAGACGTTGCAAAAGAATAAGAAGAACACAGCTTTAGCGACGCAGCCCCCCTTGTGTGTGTTGAGTTAGAGGGACCGGGAGACAAGAAGGGGAGCAGGAGCCACTTCCCCAAGGCAAGCCAGAGGAAAGGGGCATCCCACCCTCAGCACAAGCGGACAGCTCTCGCACCCTCGAACTGAGCTGCCGGTTTTAGAAAGACAGCGATTTCTCCAGCTGATTGGTGATACAGAGACTTTCCCTGCCTGCCATTTCCCTATCCTCCTGTCCTCTGCGCACCCCTCCTCGGTCATACAGATGGCTCTGAGAGCAGTGGCTGGGCACCATTTTGAGAAATGATCTATTGTTAAAAAGCTGAGCTATCCCAGGGGGCCTGAGCTCAGAGAACAAGCATAGATCCTCAGTTCGGCCCACCACAGCCACTGGGTGAGGCCCAGAGAGGTAGTTACAGAGAACAGTAGGGCCAGATGCTCACAAGCCTAAAGTCTCAGGTAGCAGGAAGCTGGCTTGGCCTAGGAAGGGCATAGAGATAGTCTCTCACCCTCAGTGGCTCGGAACACACCACATCAACTGAGAACCACCCTGGAGTTGGATAACTCTAAGCTGGAAGCCGAACTCCATAGCTGCTCATAGCTGGGAGAGCCAGAGATGTCTGAAGTCCCAGGGGTGTCCAGTAGACACACAGCTGCAGCCCCCAGCAATAGATAGTAGTTCCCCCTAAGGGGTAAGAGAGCCTGCCCAACCCATAGACTAATAACGCTAATTGTGGCTGTCAGAGACTTCTGGAGGAAATTGCCTGCTGTAAAGACAACTAGGATGGACATCAGCCGCCAGCCCAGTATAAACTCCATAACAACATCTTGGGAAAGACTCCGTACACCACCAGTAAGATGGGTTCACAGGTAGCTGTGTGTGCCGCCCCCTCCCCCACCGGCCCCGTATGTAACCCGCAGACTCCCGTGTTTGAGAACCTGGGAGAAAGAGGCCAATCACCTTTTGTTTTCTTTTTGTTCACTCCATAATCCTTCCCCACCTTAAAAAAAATCATTTAGCAGACCTTTTGCTTTCCTGTATTTTACTGGCTGGTTTTGTGTGTCAACTTGACACAGGCTGCAGTTATCACAGAGAAAGGAGCTTCAGGTGAGGAAATGCCTCCATGAGATCCAGCTGTGGGGCATTTTCTCAATTAGTGATCAAGAGGAGAGGGCCCATTGTGGGTGGTGCCAACCCTGGGCTGGTAGTCCTGGGTTCTATAAGAAAGCAAGCTGAGTAAGTAACATTCCCTCCATGGCCTCTGCATCAGCTCCTGCTTCCTGACCTGCTTGAGTTCTAGTTCTGACTTCCTTTGCTGATGAACAGCAAAGTGGAAGTGTAAGATGAATAAACCCTTTCACCCTCAACTTGCTTCTTGGTCATGATGTTTGTGCTGGAGTTATCACAGAGAAAGGAGCTTCAGTTGAGGAAGTGCCTCAACTGAATACAAACCCTCTCTCTCTCAGAGAATACAAACCCTGACTAAGCTAGTCACCAAAACCAACAGATGCACAAATTGCAAGATAGGAATATAAAAATGAAAACTATATAAAAAATGAAAGTCAAGGTAGGATGATCCTCAAAGAGCCTAACTCTTCAACTAATAAACTCAAAAGTACTGAAATATATAGCTCATGTACTGAAAATAATATGGAAAATACATACCAAAATAATAAACTCTAAGGCATATATATGTATACATATACATATATGTATATATATGTATATATATACATATATATACACATTATCCCATTATGTGTTGTTTTATATATATCAACATACTTTTATATGTATCATCATGTTTATATTTAGATATAGATATCTCCTTTAAAACATTTGCATAGATGACTGTTCTCACCGATACTGGTTAGTCAAGTCCATGAGTGGCCCCTTCTGTGTTTTTCATCTTGGTCTGGCTTCTTTTTTTTTCCTTAAAGCTTGTAAGTCACACAAGTTTTCCTTGCTTTTTAAAAAAGATTTATTTATTTATTTATGTGTACACTGTAGCTGTCTTCAGACATATCAGAAGAGAGCATCAGATCTCATTATAGATGGTTGTGAGCCACCATGTGGTTGCTGGGATTTGAACTCAGGACCTTCAGAAGAGCAGTCAGTGCTCTTACCTGCTGAGCCATCTTTCCAGCCCTTCTTATGGACAGTATAGCCACTTCTTATGGGCAGTTGCAGACCTGTGTTCCTCAGTCTTTGCTGATAAGTACAAGGCATGTGAGTGAGACGGACAGATAAGGGACGACTGACAGTCAGAATGGCATTGTTACAGCACCCAGGATCCTTTGCAGGAGCCATGGCCCTTTGAAAGCATGGACCACCCTAAAGCATAAACAAAACCACCAAGGCCCATCTGCATCTGCCTACCTCACTGGATCCTTGGTGATCGTATCGTTTTTATGGCCAGCAAAGTGCGGTAGGAATCGGAGAGCACGGATCTCGGCCATCCTATACTGCAGTGGAGAATAAATGTGATCAGATCAATCATAGAAATAGAATTTCATTTCTCACAGTTTTGAACCTGAGAAATTTAAAATCAAAGTTCAAGCAGTTTGGGTGTCTGCCAAAGATCTGGTCTCTCTCTCTCTAGGACTGGGGCTTGGATTTAAGTCTTTCCCAGGAGGCTGCCCCCTACTGCTGTTGCCTCAGGAGCTGAGTTTCAGCAGGACTTCCAAAGTAGGTCCTCCATCTCCACACCTCTGCTGTTTGTGGCTCAATCTTCTCTATCTGGAATGTGCAGCATTAGAGCTGCCATCTTGGAACTGGAGCTCTTAAACACCAGATACCAGGTCACCTTCCAGCACGGGAGGAAGCAAAGCTCTGAGCAGGGAGGCTGGAGGGACTAGTTACCCCTACACCAATCCTGTCCAGGGGAGACAGTTGCCTCTGGATGTCCGTCCACCTCCTGCTGACATTCACACCAGCCCTTCAGTACCAATCAGGCTCCTCATCCCTGCAGAATCTGATAGGAGTGAACTCTACACAGACGCTCTATGTCTGACATATGATGACTGTCCTAAAACAAGCAGGCTGTCATGGTGGGGCAATGGGGACATTGGAGATGAACAGAGGTGAGGTATGTTCTAGAGCCCCTTCAACACAATGCACAGCACACCTCTAGTTCAAAGATGCAACGTTCTACTACCTACAGAAAAGTCATCCGTACCGTGACTGCTCTCTGGGGGTCAGACTGTTGAAAAACATCAAAAAAAAAAAAAAAAAAAAAAAAAAACAGGTTTATTTGTAGACGTGGCCAAGGTCTCACAGCATTTCTAGATAAAGCATTCATTTTCCACTGGACCTATGTAAAACCTAGAATCCTGAAGAAATATGGCAAAATTCCTAATGAGCCAAAAATTGCCTGCTGACTCTTGGTCCTAGGCTCTTCTACTGCTCCATGCAAGAAGATTGATTCCAAAGATTGATCCCATCTACACAAATTGATTCTCAGCAGCTGCCCAGCAGATTCTATGCACAAATGTTTGATTAGCTGACAGCCATTAGGGAACTCGGGGAAGCTAATTTCACACTAGACTAGAACCCGTGCACCACAATGTCCCTCCTTCTGTCACCCTGTCTACTATGGCTCACAGGCACCAAGCAGCCAGAATTTTTATTCAGGAACATGTGTTGGCTTTATGTTCAGCCTCACAAAGAATTCAAACCAGTGTTGAATGCCGGGTGAGGCACACCACACATGTTTGAGAGAGGAGCGTCTGGGCTGTGGACAAATGAAGCATCAGTGGTCAAAGCCACCAGCTCTGTGAGTTGTCACCTTCCTGTGAGTGCCATCTTAGGTCCAAGGCCCTTGATCCACTGCTTTAGTGTTTAAGTTGATATCTGACATTTCCAGAAGCTTTTCCATAGGCTACTCCCTCTGATTGACCTGTTTTGGGTGTTACAATAATTTTAAAAAAGCAATTCACGCTACAGTGATTGTGAAAAAAAATCTAGCTGATACAAAAATCCCAAAATTGTTATGTGTCGGCGTTCTCGAAAGAAACAGGACAGACCAAGGAGTTATTGGATGGGCTTCCAGATGTGGTCCAACAATGGCTGTCTCACACTGGAGAGATGCGATGCTCATCATTGCTTGGTCTATGAGGCAGGGTATCCTAGCAGCCCCAAGCTGGTGCTGAAGACCCAGAAGACTCCTGGAGAGCTGATGGTCTTCAGTCTATGTTGGAAGCCCAAAGAAGTTGGTTCTCTTATCAGGAACAGGATGAATGAACCTGCCAGCAAGAGTGAAGGCGATCAGGCAAAAGTAACGCTTTCTCCTTCCATGACCGTTGATGTGGGCTGCCAGCAGAAAGTGCCGCCCACGGTAAAGCTTTCTCCTTCCATGTCCATTTATGTGGGCTGCCAGCAGAAGGTGCCGCCCACAGTCAAAGTGGATCTTCCTGCTACAAATAATTGGACCAAGGAAGTCCCTCACACAGCTATGTTTTAGCTGATTCCAGATAGAGTCAAGTTGATGACCTAGATCAGGCATCACGATGTGGCAGGAAGGGAACTGTGCCCTTCCCACATCCCTGATGGCACCCTGACAGACTTCCACCATTTCTGGGCCCTTTCTGGGCATCGTGACTGTCATCAGGTGACTATGGCCGTCCCATCTCCTGCTGCTGCCCCAGAGAGAGCAGAACAGATGTGGGAGGCAGGACAACCCGGTGCTGAAAAACAAAACTAAAAGAAGTGGGACCTGAGTGTTCTGTCTTACGTTTATGGGATGTCAAGAAAGACTTCCTCACCTGGAGAGATTCCTCACAATAAAACAGAAAAGAATCAGAGGGCTGCTTCCCTGCGGGAATTCTTGCTGTCCCTTCATTTGTTTATCAGTGTTCACTGCTGGACCCAGAAACTAGGCTGAACAAGTTTTCAATAATAATAATCATCATCATCATCACTACCACCATCATCATTATCATCATCTTCAATAGAGATGCTGGGGTGTGACAATGCTTTACATTTACAGAGCATATTTCACCTTTAAAACTCCGTAAATATCAACTAATTAATCCCCTTAGCAACCAAGTACTTACTTTGCTTCTAGACAAGGAACAGCAGTGGCCTGAAAGCTAAGTCTCCCCTGGGGAACCATTTCACCTGTTTTTTTTTTGCAAAATGCTTCTCTGTCTAATTCTCAAGTCTAAATCACTATTCGAGCATGAGAGAACAGCCAGTCTATCCTGGCGTTAGCCTCCCTTTACTGGGGGCAGGAAACATTCCGGCCTCGACTTTCAGCTATGGCTCTCTGAAAATCTGCCAGGCCCTGGATGTGATCATCTCTGATGATGGTTCAAATAGAAAATTCCAGAAACAAACATGTTTGATTCTGTTAGTGAGTTCATGATGATACCAACACCAACGTGAACATCTTGCTGTTCCCATCTTGGGCTTGTTCTTCCTTTCAATTTACTGTTCTCCTCAAATCCACAGACCTGTAAAGATTGCAGGTAAGATATTAGCCCCTCCCTGGACCACTCTCACCCTGGCTCTCTGAAGAGGAGTCACTGTGGGTTTACGGCTAGCATCCCTGTGATAACATGGTATCTGCCCAACAAACAGAACCTTGGAGAACCAGGAAGACGACCACTGCATACAGCACAGATATACCAGGGAAAGTCACTTGGTCCCAAGGCAGTGGCTTTTATAATGCCATTAACCATTCCCTGCATGCCTTTAATCCCAGCACTTGGGAGGCAGAGGCAGGCGGATTTCTGAGGTAGAGGCCAGCCTGATCTACCGAGTGAGTTCCAGGACAGCCAGGGCTATACAGAGAAACCCTGTCTTGAAAAAACAAAAAACAAAAAAACAACAAAAAAAACCCAGCCAAACAAACAAACAAAAAAACAACCCCCAAACCATTCCCTGTACACTCTGGGGCTCCGTTCTGTATCAACCACATGCTTGATGGGGAGGAATAAGAATATATTTTCTATTCCTGCATATGTAGCTACCAGAATCAAACCATTACTCCATGTTACAACAGCCTAGTAGAAATCCCTTCCTAGAACCTATAAGAGTGTGCAGAAAGAGAATGAGTTAAAGTTTGAAGTGTATTGCTTCCTGTCTGCTTGATAAAGTCCCTACCCCTGCCAGAAACTGGCAACTATGTTTATGTTCATGACCTTCTCTGGATGAAGGTCATACTATCGACCCTGTCTGTAGGCTTAGATTTTTCAACACTTGCTTTAATAAGGGTTCTCAAAGGCTTCAACCCTCCCCGCCCCTTTCTAGCCCACCATCTAAAAGTAGGGGAGAAAAGATGGTAAATAGGACAAGGGGATGTGGACCTGTTTAGAAGTAATTCTTTAGGGCGCTTCCGATCTCCATTGTCAGGATACCAGTAGTCCAGCTCAGTTAGTGTCAGGATACCAAACACACATCAGCAGTGGCAGCCGAAACAGCCAGGCCTCTGCCTAATCAGCACAAGTCAGTGGGAGTGACTAGAACCAGCCGGAAAGCCAGGAGAAGTTCTCTGCTGTGCCTCTCCCAATGAAGTGAAGATCAGCGAAGATTCGAAACCAACTGAAGCGTTGCACAGTTAGCTATGCAAGCGTGCCATCACTATCTATTGGGTCTTACAAATACTCTCCCCAAACGTCATGTGTCCCCTCATGGGTTTTGCTTCTGCAAAGCATGAGTCTGTATCACGTGACACAACCAGGAATTTCCACTTCACCTGTCTGCTAAGAAAGGAATCTTTTAGTCTGCCAAAGTCTGTCTGACTTAATAGTTACTAGCAAGCATGAATCACCTGCAAAGCATCTACCTGGATAACATTTATTCCTACAATTTCTGTTTCTGTGATCAGGACCGCAATTCCTTTCAGTGGGCATAGGACTCGTGACCTGTAAAAGCTGTAAGAATTGTGGGGTGGTGCTGGATTGGTTCAGAGTGCTAGCTTGCACTTCTAGCCTGCACACTAACAGGAAGTTTACTCTGTCTCCGATGTAGGCTTGAACTCTTAATGATTGGAATGCTTTCCGTAACACTGAGTTTATTTGTACCGTGTGTGTGCATGCAGAACATGTGCAGGCCAGAAGAGGGCGTCTGATCCCCTGGAACTGAAGTTACAAAGGGTTGTGAGCCACCATGAGGGTGCTGGGAACTTCTCCTGGGTCCTCTGGAAGAGCAACCAGGGCTCTTAACCACTGAGCCACCTCTCCAGGCTCTGTGTGAGTATGTGTGTGTATGT
>NW_022196905.1:143142882-143154572 GCF_008632895.1 Mastomys coucha | reverse complement strand
GGGATTGAGAGAGGTGCTGCCTTTCCTCAGAGCATTTACTCTGGACTCCTTTCTCTACCAATCCCCACCATTTACTTCTTCATCCATAATGTCCCCCACACCTCCTGCCTACCTCAGCTGCTTCTGTGATTCTCCTTGGCTACCTGCCCTGGGTCTATTCCACAGACTTTCTTTAGAGTATTGTAGCTTGCATCCTTTGGGGGCTGATAGGAAAGATAATTCCCAACCGCTCCTAGTCAAAACAGACTCCTGTCACACAAGATGGAATATGTCTAGTTCTCAAAGAGATTTTTCAGATCCAGGTTCTATAGCATCTCTGGAGGCGCTGGGAAATAATGTTTTAGGCAAAACAAAAAGGGTTAGGGATAGTGCCTCTAGGGAAGACTTCTGTCTCAGGGTTTCCATTGTTGGGAAGAGACACCATGACCAAGGCAACTCTTATAAAGAACAACATTTAATTGCGGGTAGCTTACAGGATCAGAGGGTCAGTCCATTATTATCATCAAGGCAGGAAACATGGCAGAATCCAGGCAGGCATGGTGCTGGAGTTGCTGAGAGTTCTACATCTTGTTCTGAAGGCAAACAGGAGACTGGCATCCTCAGGCAGCTAGGAGGAAGTTCTCAAAGCCCACCCCCATAGTGACCCACTTCCTCCAACAAGGCCATACCTCCAAATAGTGTCCCTCCCTGGGCCAAGCACATTCAAACCACCACAGCCTCTTCACTTCAGATACAGGCTGGTTAGGAAGGCCAGTTATAAACAGGTTTTCCTCACTCCATGTCCAGACAGTCTCATGTCCAAAGTGGTCTTCCAGGAAGCTATGGTCTTCTGTGGCTTTAGTGCCCTCCTGGCAAAAGCCCTGCAGGATACGTTTGTTCTGTAACTCTCTGTCCTGCTTGTTGGCTACTGCAGGAAGAGCAGGCAGCCACCTGCCTCAGATGCAACTTACTGGCCTCTCCCTCAGTAGTCCTTCAGATCTGGGGGTGGGTGGCCCATTCTGGTTTCCCGCAGGATGTTATTGGTGCTAAATGAGCTATTTGTGGAAGGTCTTAGTGATTTTTATTTCATCTTATGGGTCCATCACCCACCTTCTTTCCCTGGCCTTGGGCCCAGGGGCTGGATCTAAGGAACCAGACCCTGCAGGCCCCACAGCTCTCTGGCTGTTGGCTAGATAGGGTCCATGGAGATGCTATCGGACCACAGGAAGGTAGGAGAGGAAATGCTAGGGCATTCATTCCCCTCCATGTTGCCAGCGCAGTCGTCTCGCCAGCAAGAAGACACGCGGACACTAGGATCCTTCTGCAGCAAGCGTTTATTGCCTCATCCAGAGGAAAAAAAGGGCCAAGCCAATAATCGGCACTGCTTATATACACCACAGCGCGGCGTGTCCGCCCATGATTGGCTGTTTGCTCATCACCCCACGTGACGCCCCGGGATGGGCCGTGACTTGGCGTCTTTCACTCTACACACATGCGCAAACAGTTGTTTACCAGGAGTCGACAGCGGAAGTAGGCGCCATCTTGTCATGGCAAATGCCTCTCCAGCTCTACAGCTCTCCACACCTCCAGATGTTCAGGATACAGGCGCTCCTTGGGGTGGACTTCAACCTCCTGCCCAGCTGCGGCCAACTGAGGCAGCCCCACCCCCACCCCCATTTCTCAATAGTTTCTGTGGAAGTAGTGTCTCCATTAGACCATGTCCTGAGAGTGCCGCCATCCTACCTGCTCCCAGAGGAGAGTGTGATCACTCCAGAGTCCACTCTGGAACTGTGCCATTATTTTCTTTTTTCTTTTTCTTAATTGTTTTTATGATTTAAACCCATTTAATACATAAAACATTAATAATATTGAGTATTTTGAGGATCAAATAATACATAAAAATTTATTCAACTTTTATATTCATATCCTTTCATACCCTAAAAATATCATTAATGAATATTTAATACTATCCATAACTGAGGATCCTGTATCTAATGTTGAATACTAAATTGTTTCAAAACATACAAAATATTCTTTGGGAGGTAAGCATAGTAAAAGAGCATAAAATATTAAAAATGGGTCATTAAGAAATATATTCAAAAACCCTTATATGACATAGGGAGAGAGTACTTAAAATACATTACATATCTGTGTACATTGTCTAACAATCAGTTTACTTAAAAAAGATTATCAGTGTTTCCAGGAGAGAAATTATTTTATCAGTAAGTATATTTTTAAAATTTCAAAATAGCAAAACTTTGAAGTTAAACATTAAGAAAATGCTAATTTCAAGCACAGTGAGGAAAATTATCAATAACATCTTCATGATGTTTGTAGAATATGATTTGAATATTTTCAACTGTTGATATTCAACAAACAGAATAATTATTTTAAGATATATTTCACTGTTATGTCTCCCTTTTCATTTCTGATTTTGTTAATTTGGATACTGTCTCTGTGCTCTCTTAGCCTCTTAATCTGGCTAAGGGTTTATCTATATAGTTGATTTTCTTAAAGAACCAGCTCCTTGTTTTGTTGATTCTTTGTATAGTTCTTTTTATTTTTCTATTTAGTTGATTTCAGGCCTGAGTTTGATTATTTTTTGCTGTCTACTCCTCTTGGGTGTATTTGTTTCTTTTTGTTCTAGAGCTTTCAGGTGTGCTGTCAAGCTGCTAGTGTAAGCTCTCTTCAGTTTCTTTTTGGAGGCACTTAGAGCTATGAGTTTTCCTCCTACCACTACTTTCATTGTGTCCCATAAATTTGGGTATGATGAGTCTTCATTTTCATTAAATTCTAAAAAGCCTTTTTTTTCTTTATTTCTTCCTTGACCAAGTTATCGTTGAGTAGAGTATTGTTTAGCTTCCATGTATATGTATGCTTTCCATTGTTTTTGTTGGTATTTAAGACCAGCCTTAGTCTGTAGTGATCTGATAGGGTGCATGGAATTATTTCAATATTCTTGTATCAGTTGAGGGTTGTTTTGTGACCAATTATATGGTCAGTTTTGGAGAAGGTACCATTAGGTGCTTTAGGATGAAATGTTCTATAAATATCTGTTAGATCCATTTGGCTCATAACTTGTGTTAGTTTCACTGTGTCTCTGTTTAGTTTATGTTTCCATGATCTGTCCTTTGCTGAGAGTGGGGTGTTGAAGTCTCCCACTATTATTGTGTGGGGTGCGATGTGTGCTTTGAGCTTTAGTAAAGTTTCTTTTATGAATGTGGGTGCCCTTGCATTTGGAGCATAGATGTTCAGAATTGAGAGTTCATCTTGGTAGATTTTTCCTTTGTCCGGTATGAAGTGTCCTTCCTTATCTTTTTTGATAACTTTTGGTTGAGAGTTGATTTTATTTGATATTAGGATGGCTACTCAAGCTTGTTCCTTGGGACCATTTGTTTAGAAAATTGTTTTCCAACCTTTTACTCTGAGGTAGTGTCTGTCTTTGTCACTGAGGTGTGTTTCCTGTATGCAGCAAAATGTTGGGTCCTGTTTACGTATCCAGTCTGTTAGTCTATATCTTTTTGGGGGAATTGAGTCCATTGACGTTAAGAGATATTAAGGAAAAGTGATTGTTACTTCCTGTTATTTTTGTTGTTAGAGGTAGAATTATGTTTGTGTGGCTGTCTTCTTTTGGGTTTGTTGAAACATTACTTTCTTGCTTTTTTGAGTATGTAGTTTCCTTCCTTATGTTGGTGTTTTCCATCTATTATCCTTTGTAGGGCTAGATTTGTGGAAGGATATTGTGTAAATTTGGTTTTGTCGTGGAATATCTTGATTTCTCCACCTATGGTAATTGAGAGTTTTGCTCGGTATAGTAGCCTGGGCTGGCATTTGTGTTCTCTTAGGGTCTGTATGAATCTGCCCAGGATCTTCTAGCTTTTATAGTCTCTGGTGAGAATTCTGGTGTAATTTTGATAGGTCTGTCTTTATATGTTACTTGACCTTTTTCCTTTACTGCTTTTAAAATTCTTTCTTTGTTTAGTGCATTTGGTGTTTTGATTATTATGTGACTGGAGGAATTTCTTTTCTGGTACAGTCTATTTGGAGTTCTGTAGGCTTCTTGAATGTTCATGGGCATCTCTTTCTTTAGGTTAGAGAAAATTTTTTCTATAATTTTGTTGAAGATATTTATTGGCTCTTTAAGTTGGGAGTCTTCACTCTCTTCTATACCTATTACCCTTAGGTTTGATCTTCTCATTGTTTCCTGGATTTCCTTGATGTTTTGAGTTAAGAGAGTTTTGCATTTTGAATTTTCTTTGACTATTGTGTCAATGTTTTCTATGGTATCTTCTGCCCCAGATTCTCTCTTGTATCTCTTGTATTTTGTTGGTGATGTTTGCATCTATGACTCCTGATCTCTTTCCTAGGTTTTCTAGCTCCAGGGTTGTCTCCCTTTGTGATTTCGTTATTGTTTCTATTTCCATTTTTAGATCTTGGATGGTTTTGTTCATTTCCTTTGCCTGTTTGATTGTGTTTTCCTGTAATTCTTTAAGGGATTTTTGTGTTTCCTTTGTAAGGGCTTCTAGATGTTTGCCTGTGTTCTCCTGTATTTCTTTAAGGGAATTATTTATGCCCTCCTTTTTTTTTTTTTTAAACATTTGTTTATTTATTATATGTAAGTGCACCATAGCTATCTTCAGATGTACCAGAAGAGGGCGTCAGATCTCATTACAGGTGGTTGTGAGCCACCATGTGGTTGCTGGGATTTGAACTCATGACCTTCCGAAGGACAGTCGGTGTTCTTCCCCACTGAGCCATCTCACCAGCCCTATTTATGCCCTCCTTAAAGTCCTTTATCACCATCATGAGAAGTGATTTTACATTCAAATCTTGCTTTTCTGGTGTGATGGTGTATCCAGGACTTGCTAGGGTAGGAGAATTGGGTTCTGATGATGCCGAGTAACCTTGGTTTCTGTTGCTTCTGTTCTTATGCTTGCCTCCTGCCCTCTGGTTGTCTCTAGTGCTCTTTCCCCTCACTATACCTGGCTGGAGCTCGTCCTTTCTGTGATCCTGGTTGTGTCAAAATTCCTCAGAGTTCATCTGTCTCTGTAATCCTGTGATCCTGTGATCCTGTGATCCTGAGATCCTGGGTATGTCAGAGCTCCTGGGAGTCAAGCTGCCTCTGGAACTCTGAGATTCTGGTGTAACCAAGCTCCTGGCATCCTGGGATCCTGTGTTCCTGTGGACCTGGGCGTGTTAGGGTGCCTGGGAGTGGAGCTTTTTCTGGGTGTTGTGGGACTGGCTATGGAGTTAGAGCTCAAGGTCTGCTCAGGTCACCAGCCCAGACTGGAAGGAACCTGTGCTACTAGTCCAGTGGAGTTCCTGCGTGCGCAGGTCCCACTGGTCCCAGTTACTTCTGGTGTTGTGTCCTAAAATTCTAGTTCTTTTGTTGTTGTTGTCAAGATTTATTTATTATTATATGTAAGTACACTGTAGATGTCTTCAGACACACCAGAAGAGGGCATCAAATCTCATTACAGATGGTTGAGAGCCACCGAGTGGTTGCTGAGATTTGAACTCAGGACCTTCGGAAGAGTAGTCAGTACTCTTAACTGCTGAGTCATCTCACCAGCCCCCATTATTTTCTTGCTAACACTGACTGACTCCCTTTTTAAGCTGGAAAATATGCAAGTCTGCTGAATGTGGCCTGGAACACCAAGGCTCAGTTTTTTGAGTTGCTGGGACTACGGGTGGATTCCGTGGTTCCAGGAAGAGCGGGTGAGCTTTTACACCTCATATTGCATCCTGTCCTGGTGTTTCAACGTGGGCCCGAGCCCTTCATGCAAACTGAAGCTAAGGCCCAGTTCCTTCCAGAACCCAGCCATTGCTTAGAACTGGATGGAGCTTTGGGTAGGAAAGGACAAAGGACACATATGTTCCATGTCATACCCATAACAATATTTCTACTTACCAACCTATGGAACATCTTGACATTGAAGTTTAGCCTGGCTCTAATCCTGGATAGACTGCCCACTGGGCTGCTTGGGTCATAACTATGGGTCACAGCTAGAAATGTAAAACCAGGCTGCTCACACAGGAACCAGCTACTTGCCTTTTCTGAGCCTCAGTCTTATCATCTGTAAAGTGGGCTAAGAACTTAGACCTCGTGGAGTTATATGTCCTTAGAAGGATGCAAGGACTCTTTGTATCATAAGAGCTCAGCTTATCGCTTAGTCAATACAAAGGCTTCTCAGGATGGGGTCTAGGTTGAAAATATTCCGGATGGAGAACACATTGTATCCATCTGGCGTCGGGAGCATCCTAGCTCAGCAGTAAAGCTCGCTGGAGAAACAGCTGTGCTCAGCCTTGTGAGGAAGGACCAGATGGGCAGTTCAGTCTGAGAGCAGAGCAAAGTGTGATTTTGAACTCCCATTTCTACCGAAGACATACCACTTTCCTGCCATTGTGAAGTTGAAAAGTTTTAAATCTGCAAAATAAAAACTACTACTGGAGTGGCTATCATAACCAAGACTGGGGTGTCACATCCAGCTTCTTTATATGAATGCTGGCCAAGTTTCTATCCTGCAGATCTACCAGGAGAGGGGACCTTGGGAAGATTCCACAGAGCCTTGTCCCCTCCCCAGCCCCAGGTGCAGTGAGGTCTTGCCCACACCCTCTCTGTTCAAACACATTCTATTTACCAACTGGTGCAGTGCACAGCAGCCTTGTTGCCGTGGACGACTGCCTGTCGCCGTTAGGGAAAGCACCCTCATGTTCTTCCCCCCACAACAGAGAGAAAGGAGTGCGCACCTAACAGAGACTGGGTATAACCTTCCTGGCCTTAGGACATCCTGAAGAACTAACATGAACAGTACTCTATACCCCAAGGAAGCAAATGGCCCATGCTAGCCAGTCAGCTACATCTCCCATCCCTTCTTTCCCAGCTTGGGAATGTACCAGTAGGTTGAGGTTGAGGTTGCAGAGATTCAGAAGGAGGCTCACGCACGCAGAGTCTGCCTGTCTTAGCTAGGCTTCTACTGTGTAGATCAAGCACTGTGGCCATAACCAGCTTGGGAAGGAAATGAGTTTTCTCAGTTTACAACTCATAGTCATAGTCCATTGCTGAGGGAAGTCAGCTGATGCGGATGCCATAGGGGAGCATTGCTTACTGGCTTATTCCTCATGGCTTGCTCAGCCTGCTTTTTTATAGAACCCAGGACCACTATCTCAGAGATGGCACTGCCCACAGTGAGCTGGGCATTCTCACAGCAATCATTGGTCAGCAAAATGTCCCCACAGGCTTGCCCACAAGCCAGTGTAGGGGAAACATTTTTTTTCAAATGGGACAATGGTAACTTTTACCTTCAGCATGGATACTTCACATAAGAGAATTGGATCTAGCTGAGATGGCGTGGTAAAGACCCAGGCATTGCCTGTTTGAAAGGCAGTGTGCTGTTAGTTTTTCTCAACTTGACACAAGCTAGAACATTTTGAGAAGAAAAGGACCCTTCCCATATCCCAGGGTAGCTCACTCACCAAGTCAAGTCTCCTTTGAAGGCTGGTCCCAGACATCATACAAAACTGAGCAAGGGGAAGATGGCAGGCATTCCTTGGGTAGAATCTGGCAAACAGGTACATCAAACCAAAGTCAAGGCCTGGACATCAGGCAGATGGGAGCTATCCTGAGTCAGGCTGCACAGATACCAATTGCAAACAGGATTGTGTACTCAGGATTTGGACCAGTGTCCACCCCAGATGGTGAGTGAACCCAGCTTGGGTTGGGAGCTGGGACAAAGTGTCCTGCCTCAGAGGGACCAAGGGACTGGCATAGGCCAATGAACCAAGGGGCAGAAGAAGAAGAGGCCATGATGTAAGTGAGTGTGGAAAATGGGACTTTCTGCCTTTCTTTCTCTCTCTCTCTCTCTCTCTCTCTCTCTCTCTCTCTCTCTCTCTCTTTCTTTCTCTCTCTTTCTCTCTCTCTCTCTCTCTCTCCCTTTCTTTCTTTCTTTCTTTCTTTCTTTCTTTCTTTCTTTCTCTCTTTCTCTCTTTCTTTTTTTCAAGGCATAGTTTCTCTATGTAGCCCTGTGTAGTACAAGTACAGTATAGAACTTGTACTATAGACCAGGCTGGCCTCGAACTCAGAGATCCACTTGCCTCTGCCTTCCAAGTGCTAGAATTAAAGGTGTGAGCCACCACCACCCAGCACATGGCATACTCTCTTGTTACCCCCTCCCCTTACGAGACTTTCCTTCACTTTGGTGAGCTCAGAAACAGAGTGAAAGAACCTTCCCCCTTGGCCAGGCTTCACATGCATCTCCTGACGTGGGCAAAGAAAGCAGGGACTACAGGTATGGGACAGAGGGCACCAGTCTGGGGTCACACCTACAAGCTAAGTCTGCCTGAAAGGTCACTTAAGGGCAGAGGAACCAAACAGAGGCCTGGCTAGTAGGGTAGGCTGTGGGGAGGGCTCATATGGACAAAGATATTGCTTGTCTATGTTTGATTCTTGTGGCCTTCCCAGGGGTCCTGAGCATAGGAGTTGCCATGGAGACTTGTAGTTGGGCTTTGGCTAATTTGTAAGTTCTTTTTCCCATCCTTCTCCACCTATTTCTTTCCTTTCAACCCCCTAATACCAGATAGGAGAGAAAAAAGGATAGAAAGGAAATGGGGTGGCATCTTTAGACTACCTGCTGCTGATTAGGGACATTGAGTTCCTTGGGGGCAAATTTCATCTTCACTGTTAGGATATCTAATTTCTTCTTCTTTGTGGCAGGACTACTTAACAAACCACAACTAACAATGACCAACAGCAAACAACCACTATCCAGCCACCTGCAGGGCTTCTCAGGGACCCTTTGAAAAGTCCCCAGAATCCCAAAGTCACACAATCACAGAAGATACCTGCCGCTGCTGGCAAAACACACCCCTGCTAGAGCATGAGGCAAATCATAGTCAGTTGCTGTGGACAAGCTAAAGCAGCCCCATATCCCACACCTGGGGCTAAGCCAACACAGATTCTTATAATACTGCTGTGTTTTATAAAGAAACCAAAAGTCCACAATTGTCACTCCAGAGGCTGTCCTCGCTGTTGTGGTGACAGTCCTTTCGTGTCAAGGGCACTCCTGGGCTGCTGTGCGGAGGAGATGTGTATGGTGGATGTGTAGAAGGGGTGCGGCCAGCCATGGGGAATGTACGCCACATGTTTGGGGTGACAGATTTGAGAAAGGGAACACAGGTAGAAATCAGTAGCTTCGGACTGAAGAGTCCCAAAAGCTCCCTCCCCCCAACCTCCAGCAGTTAGCAGCAGAAGGAGAGTTCTAATGCAAACCACAGTTAATCCATGTGCTGGTGAGCCCGAGGTTAAACATAGTAGGGTTAGACGTGTCACCTTCGCTGTGAACAAAGAGCAAGGCCCAGAAGCGTTGTTAGATGTGTCAACTTTGCACGTTCCTGTTGTCATGGCTTCAGATGTTACCTAAATGCCACCGTGTGTCCGTTGCATGTTTGCAGTTATCTCAGTTAAAACAAACAAACAACAACACAACACTCACCTAGACCTTATTTTGTTTAAAAATATCAAATTTTAAAATTATCTATTTAAAGCCTGGGCATGGCAGTACACACCTGTGATCATGGTACCTGGAGGAGGGAATAGAAGATCAAGGGTTCAGCTGAGGCTAGCCTGGGCAGCATAATCAGATGAAGGGTTCAGCTGAGGCTAGCCTGGGCAGCATAATCAGATGCTGTCTTTTTTTTTTTTTTTTAATTTTTATTTATTTTATATGAGTTGGTTGCTATCTTCAGCCATACCACCTATGTGGCTGCTAGGAATTGAACTCAGGACCTCTGGAAGAACAACCAGTGCTCTTAACCTCTGAGCCATCTCTCCAGCCCCAAGACACTGTCTTTTTTTTGTTGTTTGGTTGGTTGGTTGGTTGGTTGGCTTTGGTTTTTTTTCCGAGACAGGGTTTCTCTGTGTAGCCCTGGCTGTCCTGAAACTCACTCTGTAGACCAGGCTGGCCTCGAACTCAGAGATCTGCCTGCCTCTGCCTCCCAAGTGCTGGGATCGTCTCACAACCATCCGTAAAGAGAAACAAACAAACAAACAAATAAAAATAACCTAGCCGGGCAGTGGTGGTGCATGCCTTTAATTCCAAGACCCTGTCTTAAAGAGCAACTACACATTTGAAGAGAAAGTTGTCATTTTGGGTAAAGTGGTTCATAGGCTCAAGCTTTGCCTCTTCGCAGAGAATCAGTTCAGAACCCAGCATGTGGGATTGTGTTAAAACTTCACTGTCTCTTCCTGAAATATCCTCCTCTTTAAAAAATGCCAGTTTACAACCTACTCCTCTTAGAATGGGGTTTACCTAGCACCCTACTTATCCTGTAGTTGACACATGTTTCTTTTAAAGATCTCTTTAATTTTACATGTTTGTTTGCCTGACTGTATATATGTACACCATGAGTATGCAGTACCAGTGGGGGCCAGAAGAGGGCGACATATGCCCTGTAACTATAAGCTGCCATGTGGATGCTAGGAACCAAGTTTTAGTACCCTGCAAGAGTAGCTAAGTGCTCTTAACCTCTGAGCCATCTCTCTAGCCCAATAGATTTGTTTAGTATCTTTCTATCATATGAGACCACCTTCAAAAAAAAAAATGTTATTGGGCAACTACTGGAAGCCTCATTACCTTGATTTAGGATTTCTTTGGCAGGAACATCTAGTAATGTTGGTGGTGGTGATGGTGGTGGTGGTGGTGGTGGTGTGTGTGTGTGTGTATTTATGTGCATATATATATGTATACATATGTGTGTGTGTATATATATATATACATATATGTATCCAAATCTATGTTTTCCTCACAGCTCTGTGTGTTCAATGCCTTTCTTTTTTCTGTCTCTAAAGTGATATGGAGATTGCAGATTCAGGAGCCAGGAAGCCTGTCCACAGGCACCCAAAGTCACTGATGGCCAAACCTACAGGAGGACCCGAGCAGGACTACTAACTATGGCCTGCGTTGGAGGGAGGGATAGGTTTGACTTTTATTGGGGTCTAAGCTTCTGCTGCTCATGAAATGTATCTCTCCTCTCAAAGGGGACAAGGGGAAGTTTACTCCTGAGCTAACTATGCATTGCAGAGGCCTAGGAGCAAGGATTAGGGTTACCCCAAATAAAATGTTACAACATGGAAGTAATTTCATTGAGCTGTCATAATTCCAGAATAAAAGAAAGTCATACATAAATCAAGGCATTCCCCAGATCTATTCATGGGAACATCAGGTAGGCGGGTTAGAACAAAGGAAGGAAATCTGCTATGGGTGTCTGATGTGATCTGATGACATTCCTAGCTCTGGATTTGTGGAAGCAAGGGCCTTGTCTTAATCACTTTCCATTGGCATTTTAAGACACCATCACTCAAAGCAACCTGTGAGCTCACAGCTCATCGTCCACCCCCAAGGGAAGTCAGGGCAAGAATTCTGTCAGGAACCTGGAGGCAGGAACTGAAGCAGAGACCACCAAGGAGCTCTGCTTACTGCCTGCCTTCCCTTGAACTGATTTCTCAGCTAACTTTTTCATATTGCCCAAGACCACCTGTCTCAGGGTTGCAGTAGGCTGGACCCCTCCATGTTAATGACTAAGCAAATGCCCCCAGACTTTCCTACAGGCCACCCTGATAGAGGCATTTAAGAAAAAAATTGAGGGTCCTTCTGATGGGTTTGGTTCTTAGCGGCGCGTCCACAGATACTAGATACAGGCAGCTCTGTGTTTTG
>NW_022196905.1:143133195-143133485 GCF_008632895.1 Mastomys coucha | reverse complement strand
TGAGTGCAGCCACCCTGGCTCTCGCCCGGCCCTAGCCGGCCGAGCCCTCCCACTGACGGCGGGCGGGCAGGACCGCGATCGGTGGGCGGGCGGACCACGGCGGGATCGCGCGGCTGTTTTCATGTGGCCACGGCTGTAGCGGCGGCAGCGGACCGCGGCGATCGCGGCGGGACCGCACGGCCACGTGGACCGCGCGGCCGATGGACCGCGGGACTGCGCGCCCGTTTCTACGTGGGTGTAGTGGCGGCGGCGGTGGACTGCGGCGGCGGTGGACTGCGGCGGCGGAACGG
>NW_022196905.1:143116815-143133012 GCF_008632895.1 Mastomys coucha | reverse complement strand
TTGTCCTGGCGACAGCTCTGTGGACCCGCCCACATATCTGCTGTGGGCAGATTCTGGATGCTAACACCTTCTTCCCAGATGACCCTAATATGTGTCAAGTTGACAAAGACCTAAATAAATGCAATCTAAAAACCTTGCACCTGAGGGTCACTCGGTGTTAAGTCGGACACAGAGAACAGCTACAAAGAGGCATTGACAGCGAAAGATAATTTGTACTCAAGCCGTAATGTTCTACTATGCACTGGGAAGTTTTAATCAGCCAATCTCCTTGCAGAATGGTTTTTTTCCTTGTGAGTGGCTTTTTTTCCCCCCTTTGCATCTTTGCTTCCTGCTCCAACTCTTTAGAGGATGTAATACAAGTACTTAGCAAACCAGTGTAAGGTCCTAGCCAAGCACAACTCAAGATTCAGATGGGATCGGTAGGAGCTCAGGATTGAGGGGTGGGGAGACCTGGAATTCTTAGAGGTTGATGAGATTGAAAGAGGCCTGAGAGATGCCATGCATGCTGGTCAGGCGTCTCTCCTAATGACACCATGGCTTTAAACTTCACCAAAATTCAAAGGTTCAGAGAGGTCACCCCAATACTTACTCTCTGTCCCTGGAGTTGGAGATGAATCATCTGTCCTTCCATTTTTAAAATAACTGTGTGAGTAACAGTGCTAATATTTTCCATTTTAAGAGAAACCCAGAAAGTGAAAGGAGAATGTTTTCCTTAAGCAATGCAGATGGCAATGTAATAAAATCCTTCGCATACGTGTGTGCACATAGCAGGTGAAGCATGTCATGGTGAGTTCACCCTGGTCACACGGAAGGACACCGGACTTTCTGACCAGGGTCATCTAAGTATCTGAGAGAAAGACGGGGGTTTTAGTCTTCCCTAAACTACTGAATGCCACGATAATAATTGGCTGCCAGGGCACTGGAAATCTTCAGGATGGGTGGCTACATGGAGCTTGCATCTGCTGGCTGCCCTTCTGTGAGGATGCAGGAGGCGGACGTGGGGGAACCAGCTCTCTGTGGCTGCAGATCTGCACCCTGCCTTCCCTCCCCAGCTGCCAGTTTGAAGGGCATGTGGGTTGTGTGATCCCTTTGTTCCTTTGAAAGAGAAAAGAAATGTGCTCAGTGTAAAAATAGGGTTTAAAAGGCTTTAAAAACCAATCATGCCACATCAGGACAGGTGACAGAGGAGAGTGCTTCCTGCGGTGGCACCTGCGGAGACCCCTCCCCCCAGGTATCTCTGCCGACTTCCCCTCTGCACCACAGCTTGGGTGCTCCCAGGATTCCATCTACTGGAGTCACTTGCTTTTAGGGTTTAAAGAGATTTCATTCATGTGCTGAGGGCAGGAGGCAAAGCTGGGTTTGGGGCTGCAGCCCCTCAGTCCTCTCTCGGGTCCCCTTATTTTCACTTAAGCACTGCAGACTTTCCCATTAGAGTTCCCAGATCTTCCTCCACAAGCTTTTCTATATTTTTAGCACCACGGTATCTTTTATCTGGATGTGGTAGCCCCTTAAGGACTTTGAGGGCCATCCAAGAAGACATCCAGGGTATCAAGTTAAAGGACAGAGCGTCAAGAGCAACGTGCCTTTTACTCGCTGGACACCCCCACCCCCCAATCACCTTTTTCTTGTTTTAAGGACTTTATTTACTCTTTAAGGGCAAGAACTGGGTCTTAGGTCAGCTAAAGATGCACTCCATAAAATACAATTAAGTCCCTGGCACTCTGTAGGGATCTCTGCACACGACTTGCCAGTATAGCTCCTTCCTAGCCATGACAGCCTCGGTCAGAGGCTGAGGCTTGGAGCTCAGTCCCTAATCAGTTGTTCTTCACTGCTGGCCTTGAGCAATAAAAAAATCATCTCTCCTGCCCAGAAGGGAGCCTTTAGAGTAATTCCACAAGCCTGACTGGTACCCAGGGTCCCGCACTCTTATGTCAGTCCCACCTAGCTCCCGCCTCACCATCGCTGTTATACTGGGGCCCCACTCAGGGCTTTAGCATTAGACTTTCATCCTAGCCTTCAATCTCTGCTCTCCCAGTGACTCTGGGCAAGCAATTAATGAGTCACTTTCCTCTGGAAAGTGGAGTTAATGGCACTTCCTTTATTTGTACAGAGAAGGCTTTTGAGCATATGTGAGACGTTCGGTGACTTGGAACAAGAGCTCTTTCCTTCTGTGTTCTCCAGTGTGATTTGTTAGAAAAATTACCATAACCAACCCACAGTGCTGGGTGAGTGGTCTGACAGCTGTCTCCCGGATGTAGCCCTCTTAGTCACGCTAGTGAGG
Organism: Mastomys coucha; assembly: GCF_008632895.1. Classification (NCBI taxonomy): domain Eukaryota; kingdom Metazoa; phylum Chordata; class Mammalia; order Rodentia; family Muridae; genus Mastomys; species Mastomys coucha. The sequence continues at coordinate 143,130,731 of NW_022196905.1, read as the reverse complement.
ACCCTCAAGTTTGGTGGGAGCCTCAAGTTTATGCTGCCTGCAAAGGTGGCCTCCTTTACCCCATCAGTCTCCTGGAACTCTTGGGATGACAGGGAGGCTAGGAACTACCATCCCCCTTTACCAGCTCCTCTACCTTCAGAAAACATTACTGGGTTCCAGGGAGATAGCTCAGCAGTTAAGAGCAGGTACTGCTCTTGAAGAGGATCTGAGTTCAGTTCCCAGTACCTGTATTAGATAGCTCACAAGCAACCACCTGTGACCCCTGCTGCAAGGGATCCAACACCCTCTTCTGGCCTCTGTGGTCATACATGTGAGCATGTACACATACTTTTAAAAATTTTTTTCTTTCACAAGAAATGAAAGCTGTTCACCCTCTTCAACCTTTCCCAGAAATCGCTGAGCTCAGCTAAACCTCACAGTTCTTAGGAAGTGGCGGAGCCAGCTCCACGCAAGCGCCCGCAGCCAGCTAGCTTCCATCTACTCTATCTGTGCTCTTGACAGAGTGGCTCTGCCTTTGAAGATGCAGCTTCCTTATACAGAGATCCTAATTCGGGAGGCTGACACTCGGTTTTTTGTTTGTTTGTTTGTTTGTTTTGCTTTGTTTTGTTTTGTTTTTCACTATACATAGCATCAGCTTAATTGTGCTGCGAGAAAGCTGGGTACAGCTCCTGCTATTGCCCTGTCGCTACCAGAGCATCATCATAGCTCGCAAATGCTCTGAGGGTCTTGTCAGAAGAAGCATTTATCCTAGGAATAATAAAATTTGGCCGCAGAGGAATGATAAGGACGTGTTGCGTTTCCTTCATTCTGCTATTCGGTCACTGACAGTGAGATTCACCCCGTGCCTTGCAATGGGATTGCAGAGGAGAAAAAGAGGAAGAACGGGAGCTCACAGGCTAATAATGCACATGGGATCCAGAAGAAGCAGATGGAGAGACTCCATGTTCAGGGAGTGACAAGGAAGCAAGACACATTTACAAGAAGGCCGTTTTCTCTCTCACCTCGGCTTTCTCCCGTCTGGGTTTATGTTTAGTCTCCACAGCAGCTTGCCTGGCTTGGGCAGACTCACACCATCTCTGATGTTTCAGTCAACAGCTAATGATCCATGGGATCTCCATTCTATAAGGTTTAAAGGATTCTGGGAAATTCCTGGTGTGATGCCACAGACATTATAAGGTCACAAGATGGTGTGTGTTAATGAGTTGCTGGCATCCACATGCTGGCTACTCTGCCAGATATATCTGAGCCTAGCACATATAATTATGTCCAGTACACAACATTGACAGCACTGGTAAATAGCTATGCTGCCAGTTTATGCATCTTCTACGCTTTCCTACCATTCTTTCAGAGTATGTGTCTACTTATTAAAAGCAGTTTACTGTAAATGATCGATCGACATTAAACACCACCTCGAGATCTACCAGTGTCTGGTGTTTACCATCTCTTGACCATGTGAGATAATTCACCTGGACACTCAGGCTGGCCCAGCAATAAGCTCTCTTCTCAGGTTAAGTAGCACAGAACTGAGGCTGACTGGTTCTTTACCTCTCCTAACTCCCAGTCCCTGGAGTCAGGTTAGGCTGACCTCACCCTTTGGATCTAGGCAGTGGCTATGTGACTCAGGTCAGATAAGCAGTGCATCTCCCCTGCTGCCTGGACTGATCTAGAGATAGAGTTTGCCAGGTAAGATGCAGGCTACTGTTTTTCTTTAAGATTTATTTACTTATTTTATGCATGTGTACCCTTGTAGCTGTCTTCAGACACACCAGAAGAGGGCATCAGATCCCTATTACAGATGGTTGTGAGCTACCATGTGGTTGCTGAGAATTGAACTCAAGACTTCTGGAAGAGTAGTCAGTGCTCTTAACCATGAGCCATCTCTCCAGCCCAATGCAGGCTACTTTTAAAAGCCCAATTAAAAGTTTAAATTCAGGCAAACAAATCATTCCTTTTACATTCCAAATATTTCATGAGACATTGCTAAGAAATTATTTGTTTTTCATGTGGAATTCAAAAATATTTTTATTCAATATTATAAAAAATAATTTTTATAATACTCAGGAATTTCAAAGTTAATGTAACATTGTTATGGTTTGGGTGTATCTGAACACTTGGTTCTGGATCGGTGGCATGCTGTTTTGGGTGATTGTGGAAACCTGGGAGGTGGGACCTGGCTGGTGGGACCTGGCTGGTGGGACCTGGCTGGTGGGACCTGGCTGGTGGGACCTGGATGGTGGGACCTGGCTGGTGGGACCTGGATGGTGGAACTAAGTCCCTGGGAAGGGGGGTGGTGGGGAGTCTAGGTGGGATATTATCTCTGGCTGTTTCCTCTCTCTGTGCTTCCTAACCTTCTGCAATGTAAGCTGTGTTCTGCCACAGACCCCCAGCTACCACATGCTCTGCCTCCTCCACCACAGACTTGACTCCTCTGAAGAAGTGGGTCAAGGGGCTGGTGAGATGGCTCAGCAGGTAAGGGCAACGATTGCTCTTCCAGAGGTCCTGAGTTCAAATCCCAGCAACCACATGGTGGCTTACAACCACCTGTAATGAGATCTGATGCCCTCTTCTGGTGCTGTCTGAAGACAGCTACAGTGTACTTACATAATAACAAATAAATCTTAAAAAAAAAAAAAAAACAAGAAAAATAAAAAATAAAAAAAGAAGTGGGTCAAAATAAATCTCCCCTCCCTTGTTTCTGTCCTGTGTTTTATCACAGTGACCAGTAACCCAAGCAGACTTTTCAATTTTGTTTTGCTAAATCTGGCAATTCTATTTAATAGTCTAATGGGAACCTCATCTCCCCTGATCAAATGTTTTTGGAATTATGAATTAAAGTCAACTCTGGGAAGCTGTCCTGAGAAAAGAGTTAGTTAGCTGTTAGGCCCACTGGAGAGATGGGAAGCGATCTCTCACTCTTCCAGAGATTCCAGATCCAGCTGTTCAGATCCAGCTATTCTGATGGACCCTCAGCCTGCCCAACAAAGCAAGTCACTTGCAACTGAAAAACCTTTTCCAACCACCACCACCCCGCTCCCCCGCCAAAACATTCCCTCTGTATGAAGGCTCCTAAATTAAAAGCATATCTTTCACCAAAATCTTTGCCATGCCTTAAAGAACATCATTCCATTTCAGTCTTCCATGGTTTTCAATAGACTCTTCCAGCAACTAGCCCATTGCACTTCCAGTATCATGCATGGATTATCTGTGTTCTAGAAGGTAATACATCTGCTCCAGAGACTTAGCCCTGAACATTCTAGAAAGGGATTATTCAATGGACTGTGAGCATAAGTGAGCCAGCAGGGTCCTCTCTTGGAATGGCTGAAACCTTGTAACATGGCCTTAGATTTCTAGCCAAGGCCATGTCATCAGCCACCCTAGGGTCTGAAATTATGGCTGTGAGAACGACTGAGCTCATCCTCAGTGGAGTACTGCGTGTTAAAGGCTATATCCACTGTATGCTTCCAACCCCATGACTTAACCACTCTGAAATTAAAGGATCAGCACAGACAAAGATAACAGGGTTTTAGGAAGCAGTTTACAGTGATCTCATGATCTCCATCCAGAGGAAAAAATAGAGGAAGAAAAATTTAGTCTTAGTGGGAGGACATTGGGGTGATGCAGCTTGTCGGCTAGAATTCAGAGACTCACGCTTAGAGATAGGACATGGCCTGTAATTACCTTGTTCTTGCACACTGGGCTTTATCAACAATTTAAGGTTAGGAAAGACATTCTACCGGTGTAACTTGCCGGTGACACAGAAGGGAGAGAGAAATGGGCAATATGTTAGAAGACAGAAATGGGATTTAAACCAAGTTAATTTTCTGAATCAATGGTTTAATGCCAACATGTATATATAAGTCACTAATATATATATATATTAGTACAAGAGGAAGAGAACATACTTCTAGCAGGTTAAAAAATGGCCAGGATCACAAATGGAAAAAAGGAGATGTTTCTGTGGAGAGGACATGGTCGCTTTGATCTATGACATGCTATGAATCACAAAGTGGTGGCCAAAGAGCAAACTCAATGGCAGATCCATATCATTGTTATCAAATTTGTTGAGGGGGGTTGATAGCCTGTGCTGCAAACTGGTTTTGACCACCTGTCCTCAATAAGACAACTGAAAGAGCAAAACTAATAGTGGGAAATAGAAAAGGGGGATTTATTCAATGTGAGTGCATTGGGAAGAAGGGTGAAGAAATCTGGAGAACCTACCCCGCCCACAGTACCACCGCTGCTGCCACTACCGCTGTTGCCGCCACTACCGCACTGCCGCAACTGCCACCACTGCTACTACCACCATCACAACTACCACAACTGCCACTCTGCCACCATGTGTGTATGTGTCCTGAAGTGACAGTAAAGGTTCGATAGAGGGCTAAAGACCTGCGCATCTAAGTGGAGCCAGCCGAGGTGTGGCCCCGCCTACCACTGACCCTTCCTTGTCTGGGCTTCCCTTGTCTCATGCTGTAAGGCAGTCTGTCAAGCTGTTAGAACACCGTGAAATCTCATTCCAGGAGACAAGTTCTCCCTCTGGCTGCTCCTTTTCCTTCCCCTAGTGTGAGATTCCTGGGGTAATTCTCATTTTGGGGGGGGGGATCCATTGTTTCAATAGTCTGGTAGATTGGGAAGTGCAAGTGTCTTTTAAAGAACATCTCAATGGCCGGGCGATGGTGGCACACGCCTTTAATCCCAGCACTTGGGAGGCAGAGGCAGGCGGATTTCTGAGTTCGAGGCCAGCCTGGTCTACAGAGTGAGTTCCAGGACAGTCAGGGCTACACAGAGAAACTCTGTCTCGAAAAACAAAACAAAACAAAACAAAACAAAAGAACATCTCCATCTCTTCCAGGTTTGTTACATCAGCAGCTCCACAGTGCCTAGTTCATGGGAAAGGTGAGCCTCCTGCTCCCTGCCTGGGTACACTCCTTTATTGTAAATATTATTGGAGATCGCCCCAAGGAAGGCATCAGGATATGAGAGAAAGCTATAGAAACAATGCACTTGCTTGCTGTGGGTGTGATTCTTTTAGCAAAGAGATTCAGCAAAATCTTGACCAGATGAGATCTTGAACAGTCTTGGGAAGGAGGCAATAAATAAAATAAATAAATGTTCAAAGCGAAACAATCACTGAGCTAGTTACTTTTTCGTTACTATAAGAAACAGCAGAGATGATCAACTTATAAATAGATAAGGTTTATTTTGGATTCCAGTTTGAGGCCACAGCTTTGTGGGCTTCTAAGTAGGTAGCAGATCATGGTGGAACAACAAAGCACTGAAAGGATCTGAACTCAGGGTGGCCAAGAAGCAAAAGTGAGACAAGAAGAGATACCTGGATTCCAGTGTTCTCTTCAAGGTCCCCGATGACATCACTTCCCTATACTAGGTCCCTACCTCTTCCAGCTCCCAACAGTGCCACAGTGGGAGGACCAAGTCTTTACCATGTGGGCCTGTGGGGACATTCTAGAACCAAACAATAATCAAGGTGGAGTTCCTACCCTACAGATCTCAGTGTGGGGGAAGACAGCGTCCATAAGTGGGTGTTTGGGGTTGGAGGAGGCTCCACGAAGAGCCAGGAGTCCTGGGATGACAGGAAACAGGGTAAGAGCAAGAGGAAATCCCTGAGGGCAGAATCAAGTCTCCAGGGTGGCTTCTGTTCAGATTCTTTTGATCAATATTTTTATCCTTTGACTATTATTCTGCCTCCTCCTCCCCCTTCTCCCAGTGAAAGCCTTCTACTTTCACATCTTTTGTGTAACTGACTCGGAATTTCAATAGGGTTGAGGGGAAGGGTGGTGGGGATTGGGGCTGGAGAGATGGCTCAGTAGTTAGAGCACTGGTTGCTCTTGCAGAGGACCTGTTTGGTTACCAGCACCCACATGGTGGCTCATAGCCATCTATAACTCCAGTTCCAGGGACTCTTTCTTCTTCTAACCTGTTTGGGCACCAGGTACATATGTGGTACACAGACATACATGAACGCAAAACATTCATGCATATAAAGTAAATCTAAAAAGATTTTTTAAAAATTCTATCCCTTGACCACCTCAAGACACAAGACAACCAGACATTATAAAATCACCTGGTACAGTGTAGGGCAGGGCAGGCAAGCATTGATGGGAGTATACTCACTTCCTTCTGTTTCAAACAAAAGGACTTAACTCTGAGCAAGGCTTTAGCTTAAGATATAAAGTAGCAGGTATAATGATATATTGATGAGCTAATGTATCAGATGAACCCTCACCAACATCCAGAATGCTGGAAACTCTATAGGGCAAAAGACATGGATGGCTTCCTCCACAAATGCTAAAACATGAAAGGGACAGAAAAAGCCCATTTGCCAATTTAATGTGCATCAGATTTGAGTTAGGCAAGGGAGGTTTTTCTACTAACTAGATACTCAATGGTGTTGATACATTGAGACTTAAGTGTGGTCATGGTTTGTGGATGAGTTTTAGAAACGTTCTTACCTTAATACAGACATATTTATGATGAAAAGGTGAAAACAACTTGGATTGTTTCAGAGTAATACACTAGGGTTGAGAGTGGTGGTGCATACCTTCAATTCCAGAGCTTGGGAGGCTGAGGCAGGCAGAATTTCATGAGTTTGAGGCCAGGTAGACTACATTGTGAGACCCTGTCTCAAAACAACAATAAAGATACATAGTTAGATAGATAGATAGATAGATAGATGATAGATAGATAGATGATAGATAGATAGATAGATAGATGATAGATAGATAGATGATAGATAGATAGATAGATAGATAGATGATAGATAGATAGATGATAGATAGATAGATAGATAGATAGATAGATAGATAGATAGATAGATAGATGATAGATATATGGGTGGATGGGTTGAGGGAGGGAGGGGGAGGAAGGAAAAAAGGGAGAGAGATGATAGACAGATAGTGCTGATGCTGGAGCTCAGTGATAGGCTGCATCCTAGCACACTGAAAGCCCTGCCTACAGTACTGCCACATAATTTTAAAAGATTAATAGTAAATTGATAACATGAAGATAATACATTGGACAGACATATAGAGGAAATTGGATTGACCATGCACTGAACGTGGGGTAATGGCATGTAAAATTCTGTTATACCCTTCTGGTTTTGTATGCTTGTGTTCTGCAGGAGAAAGAGCTAATAGACTAGGTCTCTTTTCTGGATCCCATGCCATCTCATCTTTCAAAGAGTTGATGTTCTTTGTTGCTTCTGAGCATCATAAACCCAATTTCCTCTCTCCTCATGAATGTGGTCTACCATCTCCCATCCAAACAGGAGAGAAGAGAGAGAAAGAGTGTGAGAAAGAGAGACAGAGACAGAGATAGAGGGAGAAAGATATTCATTTTGAGTCCACTCTTACTTAGCTTAAAAAAATAAAAGAGAACAAACAAACAAAAACCCACAACTCTAAGGCAGTAAGATGGCTCAGTGGATCAAGGTGCTTGCAGTCAAGCCCACTGATCTGAGTTTGACCCCTGCAAGTTGTCCTCTGACCTACAACAGAATGCTTGAGTTTGTACCACATGCGCACACACCAAATAAATGTAATAAAAATAATTTCCAGAAACTGTCTCTCCATTCTCCCAGATCTTCTCTCTTCCTGTATAGCTCAGGCACCTCCCATCTTGCAGGGATGCAGGTTTTCTAAATCTCCATCTACTGCATCCGGCTACAGCTAGAACATGAGGTCCAGGAAACCCTTTGCCTCCCCACCATCAACTTCCGTAGTCACATTCTGCCTTCTAGCTCCAGGCACACAGCTCCGGGTCACTATCCTGCTGCACATTCTGGCCGTGTCCATCTGTCTTCCTCATGTGCCACCCCTCCCCCTCACACTGCTCCTCTCAGCATCCTCACATGGTGCTACCTCACAGTTTCTCCAACAGTTCCAGACTGTAGGTGTCTTGCCTCCTTGGGCATCCCTAATTCTTCTGCACTTAGCCAAGGAAAGCTCCTTTCTGTCTGGTTTGCAAGATGACTGTCAGCATGTCTCAGTCTGCTGACATCCCTCCACTGCAATAGTTTTTTTTGTCTATGGGATGGACTGTGAATTGCTGCAGTCTAGACATCTGTTTATTTCCCAGTGGACTTTTATGGCCACAGGAGGTACATCCAATCTGTTTGGTTCACCAACTACATCCCAGCAAATAGAACACGTCCTGACACACAGAGGCCCTTAAAATGTTTTTTGTTGTTGTTGTTGTTGAATGAAAACACTAAATGATACATTAATCAACAATTAGGCAAATTAGTACAATTAGAAGTTGTCAAAACTATCATGGGGGAAAAATAGACAAGGAGTGTTGATCTTGTCTGAGCAGGTCGCCAGTCAGTAGGAGTCACATTTAAGCTGGAGTCTGGGGGACTGGGGCAGGAGGAGGCTCTCCAGGAGAGCTATAATGAAAAAACAGCCAGCAGATCCTGTGAAAGGCCCCCAGGGACATTTGAAACACCTAAAAATCAGCTCTGGTTCCAAGTCAGAGATTTGCCCTTCCTCCTGCAGGAAGGTGAGTCTAGACGTGCTAGCGGATGGGAGGCAGGAAGCCCAGATCAGTGCCGTTTGGGCTACGATTAGGCTATGTTGGCCCAGTTCATCAGCCTCCAAGGAATCCCCGATGGCCATTGTCCTTGCTCCTGACATAGAGTGTCTGAGGACCAAATAGTGAGAAGCCAGGACCAAGCTAGAGCCGAGAGAGAGGGCATGTCCCAAGGGGTAGCCTCACTTCCTTCTCAACTCTTTGCCTTCCTGTGTGATCCGGAAACCAGGACATGCACAGAACCCAGCATTGTCTGGCCTCTCTTCTGAGCAGCATGCCTCCCTTGGCTCAGATGGCTAGGTTCGACTTTATGGGATGGGTCAAGAGTTCAACCACAGCTTCCTGGCATAATGTGAGAATGATACAGACTACCAGTGGAGGAAGTGTACACAATTCACATGGTCCCTGAAGGAACAAAGGAGACGACCATGGACTCATAGCCACAAAGAAAAAAGCAAAACAGCTGTTTAAATCAACAGCCTGCCCTTTGACCCAGTGACTCTGTCCCCAGAAGCCAGCACTCTGGAAGCAGGCAGAGCCTGGCAAAGCTCAGAATGGTAACATTCACACTTGAATGGTATCTACCACACAGAAAATCAGGGATAATCTAAATATCCAAAATCAGGAAAGGATGAAATGAATTATAACATACCTCAACAAGGATGTGGGCACTAGATTGCGTTTACAAATACATCCCAGTTGTTTGGAAAATACAATATTAAATAAAATGGCTGTATAGAGTAGGGACTCGACTATTGCAAGCCCTAATTTATATTATCAAATGATAATGTGAAGGAAGGCTTAGGATGGAATCATACATTGCTATTTCTGATTAGAATACATGAATATTTTCATTTCTGTATTTTATTTTAATGAACACATTGTACAATTACAAGCCCCCAAAATGTTTACTTCATGTCTTACATTTGCTGTATTGAACTATATACATAACTCAACTTTGCCTCTTCCGGGTCACTTTAAGTGCAAAAGTGGTCATTGTTGGCACACTGTTGGTACAGCCACGGCCATGCCCACCATTCTTCCCCAGAACACTTCCATCTTCCTAAACAGAAACTCCACCCCACCAAACTCCCCACAGCCCACCCTTAGCAAGCACACTCTGCTTTTTATCTCTGGCTTTACCTATCAAATTGTCCACAGGAGGCAGTAGAAGGCACCTTAGCATCCCCCTAAGAGCTCTTGGGTTGTATGGCCTCCACCAAGGAGCAGTCATCCTAGATACTTTGTTTACAATATAAGGATTCTCTCGGTGCCTAGGACAGTGGTTCTCATCCTTCCTAATGCTGCAACCCTTAATTATAGTTCTTTATGTTGTGGTGACCCCAACCATAAAATTATTTTCGTTGCTACTTCATAACTGTACTTTTGCTACTGTTATGAATCATAATGTAAATGTCTGTGTTTTCTGATAGTCTTAAGAGACCTCTGTGAAAGGCCCACTGAACCCTCAGGAGGTCACAACCCACAGGTTGAGAACCACTGGCCTAGGGCCTCTGGGAGGTTGAAACTGTATTGACTGTTCTTCCTACAGTCTATCTCTAAAATGTCCTCCAAAGAACTTGAGAGATGGCTCAGATGTTAAGAGCACTTGTGGCTCTTGCAAAGGACCTGAGTTCGATTCCCAGCACCCACGTGGCAGCTCACAACCATCTGTAAATCCAGTTCCAGGGGATCCAAAGAGCTTCTTTGGCCTTCTCTGTAACCAGACATGTATGCCATGCACTGACATGTATACAAAACACTCATAAACATAAAGTAATAAAATAAATAAAATTTAAAAATAAGATCATTGCAACTATGCAACCCTCACATAATGGGCGTGCCCTTCACATCACTGTGACAGCTGGAAATAGGAAGTGCTTCAGAAGTGGGTGGTGTGCTTATTTCCTGTTACTGCGGCCGCTGGCTGCTGTCTAGGCTTAAGTTCAGCTTCCGTAATCTTTTAGCTGCTTTCATGAAACCTTTTTGTTTCATACACTCTGTCGCATGAAGTTTTTACTACCCCTATTTAAACTCCAAGCAGACCATGCTACCAGCCCCCACCCTGGTTCCCTTGGGTCTGTGGATGCACACACACACACACACACACACACACACACACACATTAGTTTATTTTTAATATGCTTTTTAGCTCAATGCTGGGCACTTCTAAGCCTCCTGGGGCTAACCTACCCTAACCTTCACTCCCAGCTCAACACCTCTAAATCTGCCCTCAGCTTAGTTGCGTTTCTAATCTCCTGCCTGCTATCCCAGGCCCTCTCCCGGAACCAGCCAATGGCCACTCCACCCAAGATCTCACATGGCTGGTGGCTCTCTCTTCCTCCTCAGCATGGCGAATCTTCTTTTCCCCTCCTGTATCTCCCAGCCTGCCTGTGTGAACCTGGACATCTTGCTTCTTCTACCTAAGCATTAGCCGCTAGCATCTTTATTGATTGATTAAGAACCAATTGAAGCTCAGGACCTTCAGCGTTTGCATGCAGATTCCTGATCAAGGCATCAGAACCACCCCCTACAACATTCTTCCTTTTAGTTCTCATTTTTCCTTGCCGAAGATTTCTTTTTATTCATGTGTATGTTTGGGAGTGTATACCGTGTTTGTGGCTGCCTGTGGAGGCCAGAAGACGTGCTTGCCTGAGGAGCTGCCTGACGTGGGCACAGGGAACTGAACTTAGGTCCTTTGCAAAAGCAGTATGTCCTCTTCTCTGCTGAGCTATTTCTCTAGCCTAGCCCCCTCTTTTTTAATATTTATTTATTTATTTATTTATTTATTTATTTATTTATTTAGCACTGAGGATTCAAAGCAGAGTCTTGTATGTGCCAGACAGAGCTACACCCAAAGCTCCTTTTACTTTTTAATTTTTGACACAAACTCTCACTAAGGTGTGCCAGGAGCTTGTGGCCCTCCTGCTTCAAAGGACTAAGGAGCCACAGTGACAGGCCTGAGCCACCAGGCCACCTAACCCTTGGCCCTTGACCATTTCATTCTCTTCACACCCCCTTTAAAAAACAAAACAAAACTACAAAAAAAAAAATCTCTGGATTGTGCAGAAAGGCAGAAACAGGATGACAAAGAGTAATGAAGACCCAGGAGATTGGCTGGCGGCTTCATCTGTCCCATAGCACCTGAGAGGCATTCACAATTGCTGTCTCCTGATGCTCCCATTTATTTCATCCTGGTTATGACAAAGGGCTTTGAAAAAAACCTTTCCCCAAGCTATATTTAAATGGGGGGCAGCGGATGCCAACGTTTCTAGAACTTTCTATGTATTTGCCTTTCTAGATCAGTCATAATTCTCTGGATCTCCACACATAACCTTTGTGTACACTCTCCCCTTCTTCCTGTGGCATGTCTGTGGGTTCACAGTGTCTTCCCTCTTCTTTCCTCTCCTTTAGAATGGTCTCCTAATCTGCCCCTGGCTGTGTGCTTCGCAGGCTGAGAAGGAGAACCATAGATTCCCTTCACTCCAAGATCTGGCAGCCAGAGCCCCGAAGCCCCCAAACCCAGTGCGCAGTTCAAGTATAAAACTGCATGTACAAGAAAAGTTAAGCACTATGAACCACTCTTTTGATTAAAAGAAAAAAGAAAAGAAAAGAAAAGTAAACAAAAAATAGCACCATGTAAATATTGTACGTCAAGCTCACTAGTGCTAATTAAGAAATATCGGACATTTGTTTTGAATGGGCTTAGCAACCACTCCGTTTGGGTGGAATCTTCTGGAAAGACTGGCAAGAACAGACCGAATGTCTTAAAGAGAAAGCTTGGAATATAGAGAAGGCACGGCTGCCAGCCCTGTCCCTTTCAGGGATACCCTCGAAGACTGTGTCTTCTAAGGCATCCATCTCTGTGAGCCAAGCTGTGCCCCCAGGAGGCGCCTCTTTCCCGGGGCATCTGTGCGGAGCAGAAGTGGGCAGGCTCGGGCACCGAGCACTATTTTGAAATGTTCAAGTGCCCTGTTCCTCTCTGAAGATGCAATCTTCTGTACTGAGAGTGTAAGGTAAATAAGGGACTGGAGAGACTTGAGCCCAAGTTTCCACTCTTTCTCCTCCTCCTCATCCGTTCTCAATGCCTCCTAACTCCTTGGGAGAGCCATTAGCTTGACACTTTGAAAGACTTTCTCCTTGTACCCTTGGCAGACCCCCAGGCTCGGCGTTGCTGGGCTGCTTTAAGATTCAGGCTGCGTGGGCCTGGCATCAGGCTGCTCCAGGCTTGGCTGAGACCACCTGGCTCGGGCTAGGACTTGGAACGATGCAATCCGGAGGAAGGAGAATCTCGTATCTCTGGGGAGAACTGCCCTTGGCCTGAATTCGTCAAACAGGATTTATTGGGATAAGATCCGAGGGGGCAGAAAGAGTAAAGAATATATTCTTAACGTTAAGTTAAATTCTAAGTCTATGTTGTGGCTATGACAGTAAAAATAGGATTCCAGGGTCGTTTAACACAGCATGCTGCAAAGCTCCACTTCAAAGCAGGTCACACGGGGTCATACTGTCCTGGGGTCTCTGGATCCTTCCTAAAATGCCCTGAAAATAAACCCTTGAAGGAGTTGATAGAACCCTAGTTATTGAAGTTCCTAAGAAAAGCCTCTGGCTATATGCCCAGAATTTGCCCACACACCACAGGAAAAATCCATTGTTAAAGAAGTCATCGGGTAGCATAACTACAGTAAAGTAGATAGATACACATGTTGGGGACACTCTCCGTAAACCAAACTACACCCAATTTAAAGGCTTATTTTAAATAAGTAGGCCACAATCCGATAGTGTAAATGCCTTAAAAGATATACAATCAGATAGCACCTGACCACCTACTACTTTGTCCAGCCCTAAATTGGGGCAATATTTAGGTGCCTAACTGTTTAGAGTTGAGCATTCACTCAGTACTGCTACAGATAGACAGACAGACAGACAGACACACACACACACACTCACACACTAGTTTACACACACATACACACTCACATACACTCAACACATTAGCTTACACACACACACACACTTGTGCACACACACATGCATGTGCACATCTGCCTGCTCGCACACACATGCACACTCACATCAGGAAGGAAAGAGAGAAAATATGGAAATGTCATGAGACCTGTATTTAGACTGGGTCAAGGCTGGCTCTTAAGAAAATAATGTATCCCCATGTACTGGCTGGTTTTGTGTGTCAACTTGACACAAGCTGGAGTTATCACAGAGAAGGGAGCTTCAGTTGAGGAAATGCCTCCATGAAATCCAGCTGTGGGACATTTTCTCAATTAGTGATCAAGGAGGTTGGGTCCCTTGTGGGTGGTGCCATCCCTGGGCTGGAAGTCTTGGTTTCTATAAGAGAGCAGGCTGAGCAAGCC
>NW_022196905.1:143115627-143116391 GCF_008632895.1 Mastomys coucha | reverse complement strand
ACCCTTTCCTCCCCAACTTGCTTCTTGGTTGTGATGTTTGTGCAGGAATAGAAACCCTGACTAAGACACCCCATTTTAACTTACTGACTTATAAGTGTTTTTATGAATTATGGAAATGAAACTGTCAAATGTTAAAGTTGCCTATGATCTTCTTTATTTTGTCTTTGCCATTAAATGTTTAATTACAAATTATAATCTACAGCACACACCCTCAGTGTCTAAAAATCATGGTCATCTTGGAGACTAGTATGATTTCAGGGAAGAAGAAGGTACTCTGAAGTCAAGGAGATGAGTCTGAACCCCAAGAACAGGCTTTCTAGCTCCTGCCTGTGGCTGATTAGCTCATGGTCTGTTTACCTCAGTCTTCATGAGTAAATGAAGTCTATCTTGCCTATTTTACAGAACCCTAAGAATTAGTATGCATGAATACTAATGGTGTAAATTCGTGACTAAATATGATTAGGATGGAGTGGCCGTGCCTAATTTAGTGGGAGAAAACAGGAGGGGCATTGCTAATGAGAAGAATTACTACTGAGCACACACAGCAAGCACCCCTGCAGAACCGGTGCTTTTAGGCAATGGAGGACACGGTGGATGTTGGGTACCAAACAGACCTGGATGATTCTCTCTCCCCTGGGCCAGATGTGATGCTTAGAGTTTGGAGCATCCTGCTGAGGGCACTATTACTAAAGTTCCCTCCTGTGGTGGCCCTGCTGTGTTCTTGGAAGAACTCAAAACCGAAACCAGAGACTTAGCTCGCTGGG
>NW_022196905.1:143093278-143115616 GCF_008632895.1 Mastomys coucha | reverse complement strand
TTGCAGGTTTCCAAATCTTCGGTTCGTGGAACCCCACGCAAGTAGGAGCTGCGGGACGGCATCCTACACCCTCCCTTGTCTTAAGGTCCCAACAACAAACTAAGGTGTGATTCCATCAAAGTTCACTCTGGGGACCAGTGAGTTAATGGGGCTTCCTTACAGAGCAGTAGTTGAGGGATTATGAACAGGCACATGGATGGACAGGAGCAGGGGGAGCCTTAAAGCTGCCACCTTGGGACGTCTGTACCCAACATGGATGATGACTTCCCTGGGGCTGCATAGGCGGAGCACCCTCCTCTAAATTTTTCCTCACTGATAGACTCTAGCCCAGTGGTTCTCAACCTGTGGGACATGACCCTTTTGGAGAATGAACAAACTTTTTCACAGGGTTCACTTAAGACCATCGGAAAACACAGATATTTACATTACAATTCATAACAGTAGCAAAATTATAGTTATGAAGTAGCAGCAAAAATAGTTTTATAGTTGGGGGGAGCACCACAACATGAGGGACCGTATTAAAGGCTTGCAGCATTAAGAAGGTTAAGAACCACTGCTCTAGCCCCTCCCCAAGACTGAGGCATTGTACAGTTAAGGCAGGTTTGCTTACAACTGGTTTGAAGAAGTGGCTGGATGGTCAGGTAAGGATACCTTGACCCTTCCCCAGCCCTTCCTTCCAAGAAGGAAAGTAAATGGTTGACAAGCCCAATTGTGACAATCTTTGGTGAGCAGATGTTGCTGGTCCTTGATGCTTTGTGGGTTCTTCTTTTTGAAGGAAGGATAGAGGGGAGAGAGATAGAGATCCCTGAATCTAATTTATTTCCTTTCATTTCTTCTTTGAGCACAACTACTAATACACCACAATCAACCCAACTGAACAACCAACAACCACCAGCAATACCTCTTAGGGCTCTAGCATTTATATAGCCCCTGAAAAGTTCCCAGAATTCCAAACATCACACAATTGAAGATACTATCTGCAATGGGCAAAACCTTGCCTCTGCTAGAGCACTAGGCAAATCATAATCAGCTGCTGCATATAGCCCAAAACAGCCCCATATCCCCACACTTGGCATTAAAACGAAAACATACTCATAATATTTCCATTAAAAAATTCCAGAATCCTTACTACAAGCAGGCCCAACTGAAATCCTAAAGGTCATAGCTTGGCTGGGAGGACAGTCCTTGCATAACAGGCCTATAAGGTCCTAGAGGGGCAAACAGAAGTTAGAATTGTGAGACATTTTGTCTTGAAAACTCAGACTTGAAGGTGCAGGGCTGTAATCTCTGCTGCTCTCGAGTCTGAGGCAGTCTGTGTGGGTGACTTAGTAAGAGACCCAGTCTCAAGCTAAAGAGCGAAGCGCTGGCTGGGACTGTCCTTAGCAACAGGGCTTTTGGCTAGCCCATGAGGCCCTTGGTTTAAGTGCCATAAAGGAGAGAAAAGCCTACTTAGCCTTTGCAGAGTAGTAGGCAGCCAACAAGCTGGGATAAGGGGTGATACAGCCAGGGGGAAGCTCTGGGGTTCACACACAAGAGGCAACTAGCCTGAGAGTCCCTCCTTGAAATAATACAATGTTCTTCTCCAACTGTGGCCATGGAATACACTCTCCCTCCGCTCTTGCAGAGCCCACCAACCTTTTAATTAGCTGCCGATATACTCAGCTGTTGGCTGTAGGGTCTCATTAAATCTGCCTCACAGTTGAGCAAAGCAAAGGCAGGCAACCAGGCTGAATGGTTTGGCCAGGGGCATCTGCTCCCCTCATGGCCTGTGGCATCTGCTCCTCTTGTGGTGGGGACCTGAACAAAGTTCTGTCTTTCATTCACTTGACTTTTTTTTTTTTCTTAATTTCTCAGTGTTCAGAAACTATCAGGATGGTTGTGGGGCAGCTGTGCAGGCATGCTGCAATGCCCTCTTATGTTACATGGGCATGTGTGAGGAGCAGGGTCGAGGTAGATCAACGATTCCCAAAATTAGCCTAAACTTATATTTGAAAACAAATATAGGTCTGTCAAGATGGCTCAGGAGACAAAGGTGCTTCCTGCCAAGCCGGATGATCAGTGTTTGGTCCCTGGGATCCAGGTGGTAAAAGGAAAGAATCCCTGTTGTTCCTTCATTGTCATGTATGTTGTGACATGTGCAGTCACACAGGCAAACACAAAAAGCAGATAAATAAAAATATAATTGGAAAATTAAAGAGTTGCAAAAACATCATCTCAAATACCCCCATATCGTTGATAGGAATTTGTCTAAAACATCAGTTCTGAACCTGTTTGTCGAGCCCCACATTAGGGTTGAACAATACCCTTTCGTGGGGTTTGCCTAAAACCATTGGAAAACACAGATATTTACATTAGGATTAACAACAGTAACAAAATTAGCTATGAAGTAGCAATGGAACTAATTTTATGGTTGGGGTCACCACAGCATGAGGAGCTGTATTAAAAGGCATTAGGAAGACTGAGACCCACTGGCCTAAAACTCTAGGTACTGGGAGTGTTTTCTCCCCTTACAAAGACACCAAGCCCACCCCTGCATGACTCTCAGTCTTTTGTTAGCAGCAATCAGAACGCTCCCTTGCCTTCCTGGGCACAGTTTTTGTCTAAGCATAATAGCTTCAAAACTTGGTTTACCCACAGTTGCCTGACATGGGGTATGATACAACAAAACCCCCTTTGCCATGTCTGTCTAAGCTCTAACCTGAGATGTCACAGGGAGGTCCTTGGAGCCCTGCTGCTGACCTCCCAGGCTAGAACTGCATGCTTATTGGAGAACTGGCTTCTGTAACACGGGGCTCCTCCTGGGGAAAACGGTGCATTCCTGAGGCCACAGGTCCTAGCCCTGGGGCTGCGCACGTGAGTACACTGCACTCATTGATTTTCAACTGGTTTGTACAGTGGAATCTGTCCTATGCATCTGAGAACTGGTGTGAATATAAATGCCTTAGGCGTTGTTTTCAACTCCCCGGGTGACTCTAATGAGCCTCAAAACAACAGGTGAATGAGTGGGTTAAAATGAAAAGCCAAAGGAACCACTGGGTGGGTGGGTGGGTAAGGTGGGAGGAAGGGGAGTTGGAGCAGGGTCTAACTTCAGCCCTGTTTTAGCCAGCGTCTTCCCCCCTCTACCCCCCCCCCACCAGATGGCACTGACATCAGATCTGGAAGCAGGAAGAACCACAGACTCCAGTCATTGAACGGCCCTGAAGCCCTCTGTTCAGAACCAGGAAGGATGGGTGTGCCTTGGAGGTGACATCTCTGTGTAATGGCACCTTTCAGCTCCTTTTTGGGGCTCTCTGGGGCAGACTAATTTCTTACCTGAGCACACCACAGTCACAGGCATACACACAAGAGAACACGCCCATGCCACCCAGACCTTTTGGTGTCTCCAGCAGAAAACTGCCTGTTCTGCTCCAGTTTCCATCATATTCTCGCTCTCAGAAGCTGAACTTATTTTGTATGCCTACTGGGATATAGTAGCAATCCACTTGGGGAGAAAATAACAGTTGGCTTCTAGATAGAACTTGAACTCTGAATTTTGGGTAGGCTTAATGCTCACTGCTTCAGAGGACCTACAAAAACCCTTGTCACCCCTAAAATCAGCCTGACAGCACCCAGGAGTGGGCAAGCTTGCCCACATCCATTCACACACAGGAAAGGGCAGGCTGGGCTGCACAGCCAGGAGAGTTCAGGTCAGGAGCTAAGTGCAAATGCCCCAATCAGCAGATCCAACCCTTGGGCCCACTGAAGTTCTCTGTGGCATTTAGTTACAGAGACTTAGAGAAGGCCTGTAGATGGGTTTTCCCAGTCGGCAGGATCCTGCAGACCCATTATCTTCTCCATCAAGCTTAGATGACCTGGCTGCAAAGCATAGATGTCTCTGGGCTTTGTTTGGTGCAGAGGTTGTGGGGAAAACCTGTAGTTGCTCTCAACTCTGTGTTGACGATGTGCTGCTAAAAATCCCTTCCCTGGAGAAGATGGAAACATCTGTCCCTCCCAGGATGGATGATGGCTTCCCCCATGCTTGTGTATGCAGACCCTCTCCCCTAGTCCTTCCCTGCCTGAATAGCCTCTAGTCCATCCCTTCTCAACCTGTAGGTCTCAACCTCCCTACAGGGGTCACAGGTCAGATAAAATTAAAAGGTCAGATCAGATATTTACATTACAATTCATAACAGTAGCAAAATCACAGTTGTGAAGTAGCAACAAAAATAATTTTGTGGTGGTAGGGAGGTCGCCATAACACAAAGAACTGTATTAAAGGGTCGCAGCATTAGGAAGGTTGAGAACCAATGTTCTAGACCCTCCCCAAACTCCCAGACCTCAAGCTATTAAGGCAGAATTAAATAGGACTGGCTAGGAGTGGCTAGACACTCAGCGAGGGTCCCATGGCCCTCCTCACCCCATCCCTTTAGAAGGTAATTACTCAAGCATAACTGTGATCTTTTGAGAGCCAGCCCAGTAGAGCTCCTTAAAGTGGCGGCTGTTTGGCTCAGAGGACAGCCCTGTCTCACAAAGCTGCATCCTCTGAGCTTCCTGCCTCCACGTGGACTATCATCTTTCCAGGGCTCTCAGAGGTCCTCTAAGGCTTGAACCTCTCATGCTTGGGCATCCAGAGCTGGGTTAAAACCTGAATGCACAATTACTAGGAAATGACCCCCTGCTGGGGACAGAGGGTGGGGAGAGCCACTGGCAGGGTTTAGAACTTGTCACCCACAGGGGAGTTTTCTCCTATCAATTTATTTATTTTTTTTTTTAAGTTATGTGTATGTGAGTGAGTGCAGGCACAGAGGAGGCCAGAGGATTCCTAGGAACCGGAATTACAGGCGGTTGTGAATCAATCAAAGTGGGTACTGGGAACTTGGGTCCTCTTGGTTACTGTTGAGCTGTCTCTCCAGCCCTGATACTGGGGACTTTTTAGATAAAATGGGGGTGAGGAATTGAGAAGACATAGACCAGCAACAGAGGGGACCTGGCAGAACAGACCTTGACCTGGTATGTGGGCTTCTCTGGCTTGCTAATACCGGATGGGCAAGGGACAGGCTAATTAACGACAGGGTCCCTGCTCCCTGGGCTGCCCTGTGCCCTCCTGAGGGCCCAAAGGAAGGTCTCTGCTTCTGCATCTCCTGAGCTTCCAGACCATGCCGGGCTGTCTCTGGGGATGCTGCAACAGACTGTGGCTTTTAGAATTTTCAGCCCAGGAAAAGGAGAGAGGCGTTAAAATGCTAGTGAGACATGAGACACTATTTCAGGATAAGAAGCAGTATTTCAGGAGACTCCAAGGAACTCATTTTTGACTGTGATGGTTGGGCAAGAGAAGCAGGGACAGGAAAAACCCTCAAAGACTGACAATCTGGAATAGCTGGAGAGGTTTGCCTGGGACTCTCCCAGACAGCTCGAGGAAGCAAGGAAACAGAACAAGGTGCAGTAGGCTCAGTCTGCCCAGACATAGGCAGGGGGCTGGCAGGGAAGACTGACTGGCCTTGTGCCACCATAGCAGCATCGAGGGGGCTCAATAGAAGCTCTGGGAAGAATTCTGCTCTGTGTCCGTGGCCACTGTGTGCCAGCCACGTGCAAGGAGCTGCCAGAGCCCGGGACAATGAGACATTCTAATTTTGACAGCAAAGAGCTACATTTTGAGTATAATAAGAACAGCCAACTATGTGGAATGCCTACTCGGCAGTGGCCTTGCCTAACTGGGCAACACTGGCTTTCTAATTTAATCCCTGTGACACAAAGCACAAACTAAGCACCACGGGAGAGGACATGGACCTTGGGGCCAGATTTCAGATCCCTGCCTTGGGCATTTATGAGCTGTGCAACTTTGAGTGCTTTGCTTAACCTCTCTGTGCATTCATTTATAAAATAGGCATGACAGTTGTGCTTATCTTGGAAGAGCATTGTGGATTTTGCTTGTATGTATGTATGTATGTATGTATGTATGTATATGTATGTTGCAGAGGTGATCCATATGGCTGGAGGCTGGGCTCAGAGCTCAGGGTCTCTGCCTTGAGCTTCTCACTGCTCTGTCTCCAGCTAGCAGGATTATCCTGAGTTCTGTCATTTGGGGTCACTTCTTATGATGGAGGCATATGCAGAACTCCTGATTACCGCAGGCAAGGAGCATGGCGAGCCCCAAGAGGGTGGCTTATCTGAATGGGGGTTAAGCACCCTGGGCTGTGCACAGACTACCCAGACAGTGTCCTAGACATATAAGTGGCCAGCAGTGGGATTTAGCATCCTCACATCTACAAATCACTTAAGGAAACTCGGGTCTCCAGAGGCCACTGGGTTAGGCCAGCTTTCTGGGAGCATCCTTCAGTCCTACTGGGTAAGGGGCTTCTCTGTTGCTTCCAGGTCTCTGAACTGTAGATAATATGTTAATAGTACAGAGGTCTGGGTCAGAGTGGGAAGAACAATTGTTTTTTGTTTTTTATTTTTATTTTTTTATTGTGTGCCTGGAACCCACTCTTCCCCTACTAGACCAGGGATCACTGCCTCATAGACATAGACCCTTGTATCAGTGTGGCCACCAATTCATTTCTGTGAGAGGGCAGCATGCTTCTCTCTTGTTTCCATCTCTTCTGGATAGGCCAAAGTGAGGCTTCTGAGGACATCTGGCCTCAGACCCTGGACCATGGCGTCCTTTTACCTGAGAGAGCCTGCTTCTGTGGCCCACCACAAGGAGCTAATTACCTGCTTGTCCAATGCCCACCTCAGTAGATTGCTTTCAAGTAGTCATGAATGTCTCAGGCTCCTGGGAAATTTCCAGAAATATGCATGTGTAAGACAGAGACCCAGCAACAGCACTTGAAAGCTTCCCAGGTGACCCACTAGTGAGAACCTGCTAAGGGGAACAGCCAAGACTCCACTGCTCAACTATCCTGGCCTCAGGCCCTGCTGATGTCTGGAACTGAGAGATATGGGATGCCAAGGGAGCCTGGCTTATATGTCTTTGTCCCAGAAGGGGGCACAGCTATACTTTCCTACTGTTCTGTTTGGCATCTAGCTACTCCTGGATTGCACTAAAGAGCATCCAGTCTCCAAATGAACTGTGTACTCAGTTGAGTACAACAGCTATGGCTTGTTCAGTTCTGCATCTCCTATAACAAAACACCTGAAAGGACACCATGCCACCATGGGGAGCACAGTGTACATTTACCTAGGGATTTGGGCAAGCCGACAAGCAAGGACCACAAGGAAAAAAAGGGAGGACCATGGCTTTAGCCTTCACTCCCAGCAATACCATGGGGCTGACAAGGTAATAGTTCTCCAAAGGCTAATACATTGAGTCATAAAGGAGACTCACAAAATGCGTAATGTCCATCTTTCTGTGGAAAAGGTTGCCATGGAGACCTAAGAGCGGGCCACTGATGTCCAGAATAGGACCAGGCCAGGTTGGTGCACTAAAGCAAGCAGACTGCCACCTGGTGCTGCTGCAGACGGATGTTTTAGGGGACACACCCATGGAAGCGTATGAATAAAAGGGAGACTTAGTTCCTTAAGTGCAGAAACTCAGGATTCTGAGGTTATTAAAATTCTCTTTCAAAGCGGGTAATTATGCAAGGCACCCAGCATTCATGTCTGCAGTTCAAACTCTCGTTATCTCAAAGCCCTCCATATGTGAGCCACCGGGATCCCAATCCAGCTTTGGCCAACAGGACTTGGCCTCTTGGGCTTCCAAGCTCAGTTCACCCTCCAGCTTCCTTCAGACAAATGGGAGGAGCTCCTAGGCCTGGGGCCAGCACTGTGTCTACTCATAGAATCAGCCTAATTAGCAAGCCTGCAGGCACTGCTGCAGCTTGCGGGAGGTATCTGTGATACTGCTAATTAATTGTGCATTAATCGCACGAGCCTTTCCCTATACCAGGAAGAATCGCACTGCCTCCGTGTTTTCTCCTTCTCACCCTGCATTTCTGAGTTCAGATTCTAGAGACAAAAAACATAGTAGAGATTAAATATTGCAGAGAGGGGACCAGAGCCCAAGGCATCCCTTGGGTTACATGAAAATATTTGCTGGGCTCTGAGGTTCAGAGAGAGTCTGCTTTGGGCTCCAAAGAACCTGGCTGGGGATGTAGAAGGTTCTTATCCCGTGCTGGGCTAATTGGTTACGATATAATTTTATTAAAAATAAGAATTTGATCTTCCTTCCTCTTTTTTTGTCTCACTTCCTCCTTCCTACCTCCCTCCCCTCCTTTCCTTCATGGAGATGAATCCAGGGTCTGATGGGTTTCTAGCCTTTGCTGACTACCACTGAGCCCAGCTCAAGGACTGCATCTTTTATTTCTTTTGTAAGTTAATTCTTTTCATACCGGAAATGAATGGTGTGATACTCAGACTCGGTTAGCTTCTCCTGTTCTGAGACTGTGAAATACTGTACCAAAGTGCGCAGACCTCTCTGGCTCCTAGAACCCCTCTTTTGAAAACTGCCCACTGCAGGCACAGCAGCGAACAGCCAAGCATTCACCTTAGACGTTAATGTTTTGGGGCTAATTAATGTCTGTTTCATGTTCCTCCACTCTGCCTTGAAGTCAGCCAGGATAGCTGGGCAAGTACTGGGGGAGTACAGGACTATTCTCTGAGCCAGACTGCCGCCTACTTTATCAGATCAGCTGTGCCCGACTGCACAAGATCATCACAGTTGGGCCTCTTGATTTCCCTCACAGAAGGTGAGATGGCAAGGATCGTGGGACTCTCACCTGAGCATCTAGCCACCCCTTCCAACCAGCTGTATGTGATTCTATCCTATTTGCACATGGCTCTGGGGTGGGTATTTTAGTTAGGGTTTAACTGCTGTGAACAGACACCAAGACCAAGACAAGTCTTATAAAGGACAACATTTAATTGGGGCTGGCTTAGAGGTTCAGAGGTTCAGTCTATTATCATCAAGGCAGGAAAATGGCGGCATCCGGGCAGACATGGTGCAGGAGGAGCTGAGAGTTCTACATCTTCACCTAAAGGTTACTAGCAGAATACTCACTTCCAGGCAGCTAGGATGAAGGTCTTAAAGCCTATACCCACAGTGACACACCTACTCCAACAGGGCCACACCTTCTAATAGCGCCACTCCCTGGGCTGAGCAAATGCAAACCATCATAGTAGGGCTACATAAAATAAGAAGGGACGGCCTAGGAGAGGTGTTTCCATCTCCAGATCCATGGGGGTGCTGTCATCCATGCTGCGTGTGAACCTTCTAGTGTGGGTGCTTTAACATCACCCATGCTACTTCCTGTAACCCTTCACCCACTGTGGTCTGAATAGGCTTGGCCCAGGGAGTAGCACTACTTGGAGGTGTGGCCTTGGGGTGGGTGTGGCCTAGTTGGAGTAGATGTGTCATTGTGGGCTTGGGATTTAATATCCACTTCCTAGCTGCCTAGAAGCCAGTCTTCTCCTGTTGACTTTTGGAACAAGAGGTAGGACTCTCAGCTCCTTTAGATCCTTGTCTGCCTGGATGCTGCCATGCTCCCTCCTTGATGATAATGGCCTGAACCTCTGAACCTGTAAGCGAGCCCCAATCAAATGTTGTCCTTTGGCTGGGCGGTGGTGGTGCACTCCTTTAATCCCAGCACTTGGGAGGCAGAGGCAGGTAGATTTCTGAGTTTGAGACCAGCCTGGTCTACAAAGTGAGTTCCAGGACAGCCAGGGCTACACAGAGAAACTCTGTCTCGAAAAACAAAAAACAAAAAACAAACAAAAAGCAAAAAACAAAAAATAAGTTGTCCTTTATAAGACTTGCCTCGATCATGGTGTCTGTTCACAGCAGTAAAACCCTAACTAAGACACCCATTGATCTAAATGTAAGACTCCATAACTCACTGGTGGTTCTCTGGAGTGAACTTTGGTATAATCATTGTTGGGTCCTTAGGAGGTATACTACTGGTTTTGTGTCAACTTGACACAAACTGGAGTTATCACAGAGAAAGGAGCTTCAGTTGAGGAAATGCCTCCATGAGATCCAGCTATAAGGCATTTTCTCAATTAGTGATCAAGGGAGGAGGGCCCATTGTGGGTGGTGCCATCCCTGGGCTGGTGGTCCTGGGTTCTATAAGAGAGCAGGCTGAGCAAGCCAGGGAAGCAAGCCAGTAAGGAACATCTCTCCATGGCCTCTGCATCAGCTCCTGCTTCCTGACCTGCTTGAGTTCCAGTCCTGACTTCCTCTGGTGATGAACAGCAACATGGAAGTGTAAGCTGAATAAACCCTTTCCTCCCCAACTTGCTTGTTGGTCATGATGTTTGTGCAGGAATAGGAACCCTAACTAAGCTAGGAGGAAAGGGCAGAAATTTTTCATATCTCATCCAGAAAAGAAGTTTAGCAACAGGCATATAGCCTGAGAACTGACTGCAACACCCAGCAGGCCCAGAGTCACGCTAAGAGTACCTGGGAAGCATCAACTCCAAGCTTCCCTTACTTCCTGGTTCTCACTGGCAGTGCAAACCTTCTGAGGCCCCATCTTCACTGGAGGACACTGAAGCCTCTTGCTTCTTCACAGGGTCTTGTCCCTTGTGGAGGAGCAAAGTGATCTGCAGGGTACCTTCTCATCTAAGGAAACAGTAGAGGGGGGAGCTCTGACTGACAGCTCGGGGTGTCAGCCCTCAGTGGGCAGCCCCACGCATGCTTGCTTTGAGCAGAAGTGTTTTGCCATCAACTTCCAGCAGGCAGCTATCCTTGGATCAGCCAAGGGTTTTTATTTTCTGAGGTGGCAGCTGATGCTGTTGTCTAGAGACAGTGCCCGACCAGAAATTCCTCTTGGAGCTCAACTTATTCACGGTCTTGCCTATTGCCTCTGTGAGCAGATATGGGGCTGACGTGCAGAGCTCTGTGTTCTCCCAGAACTGGAATGAGGCGCACATTCCACAGTGCACTACTTGTGTGACCTCTTCAGATCCATTTCTAAAGTCGTTCCTATATTGTGGAATTCCCTTCTGTTAGGTAAGGTTTTGTAAGTACACTGGAATTCCCTTCAGTTAGGTAAGGTTTTGTTAGTACACTGATAACACAGTCCCTTGCTATATAACCTCGTTATGGTTAAGAACAGTGGTGTGGGGGCTGGAGAGATGGCTCAGCCCATTAAGAGTAGTAACTGCTCTTCTGAAGGTCCTGAGTTCAAATCCCAGCAACCACATGGTGGCTCACAACCACCCGTAATGGGATCTGACGCCCTCTTCTGGTGTATCTGAAGACAGCTACAATGAACTTACATATAATAAATAAAGAAATCTTTGGGCTGGATCGAGCAAGGCTGGGGCGAGTGGGGCCGGGGAGAGAGAAGAAAAAAGTGTTTGAAGACAGCTACAGTGTACTTACATATAATAAGTAAATCTTAAAAAAAAAAAAAAAAAAAAAAAAAAAAAAAAGAACAGTGGTGTGAGCGTTCAGGGAACTTTAATTCATTAAAGCATTGTCCACAGCACAGCAGCACCCTGGTCCTTCCCTGTCTCACTTTCCCAAACTTCCTCAGACCAGTCATTTTTATCTGCCTGCTTTCTGTCACCTTCCTTAGTTTCTTAATGCTGATGTTCATTTACATAGTCACTTAACCAGTGTGTTTTCTGATGACTCAAGCACAGTATGTGCCATGTGTGAGGCCCTGGGTTCAGTCCCTGGCACTGTACACACAACATATTTGTACACGTAGGGAGGTTTATCACTTAGCCTTCCCCTCGGATTTACATTTTATAAAAAGCGTGTGTTGTCTTTGTGACATTTTCCAATGCTTGCTTTGGTCACTGCTACATTCGTCCATGTTGACCAATATAACTGTGATCCATTTGTTTTTATTGTAGCTATTAGACTATAGATATTGCACAATAATACCCCATTGTGTGAATACGATATTCTGTATGCATTCGTCCTGTTCATAAACATTGGGAGATTTTATTGTTTGGTTACAAAAAGCTTTTTTTTTTTTTAGATATAATTCATATTCTGTCTTAGCTCCTTTTCATGTTACTGTAATAAAAATATTCAGACAAGACAAGCCTGGTGGTACACGCCTTTAGTCCCAGCACTGGGGAGGGAGAGGCGGGTGGATCTCTGAGTCCAAGGCCAGACTGGTTTACAGAGTAAGTTTGGGGACAGCCAGAGCTACACAGAGAAACTCTGTCTTGAAAAACAAAACAAACAAACAAACAAACAAACATGTTCAGACAAAAGCAATTTAAAGGTGAAAGGATTTACTTAAGCTCACAGTTTCAGGCTACAGGTTACAGTCGGTCCTAGTTGACTCTCTGGACACCTCAATCCAAAAGATCTTGGGGATGAGAGAAGTTACTTCAACTTACAGGTCATTCTCCATCAAGGGAAGCCACGGCAGGAACTCAAGCAGGAACCTAGAGGCAGGAACTGAAGCAGAGACTGTGGAGGAACGCTGCTTACAAGCTTGCTCTAGGGCTTGTGGTCAGCTACCTTTCTTATACAGCTCAGGATCCACCTGCTTAGGGTTGGCACCACCCTTAGTGGACTGGGCTGCTCTTCATCAATTAGCACTGAAGGAGATGCTGCACAGACAGGCCAATCTGAGGAAGGCAAGTCCTGGACTAAGGTTCCCCTCTTCCCAGGTGTGTCAAGCTGACAACAGAGCCTAGCCATTGCACAGTCCATTGTGGCAGGGAAATGGTGGTGGCCGGAGCTTGAGAAAGCTGGTCACACTGCATCCATGCTGAAGAAGAGGGGAACCAGCACATGCTTGCTGATGCTTGGCTGTCTCTCTCCATTGATACAGTTCAAGATCCTTATCGGAATGTGTTGGCCGCTGGCCAGGGTCTATCCAAAATGGCGCCAAACTTCACTTCCGTACCACGGACAGCTGCTTGGCGCAGGCGCGCGGTAACAGTGACACGTCTCTCGGCTCTCCCCCTCCCGATGGGGATATGCTAATAAGGTGCTTGCACTAGACTAATCAGACAGTAACACGTTTGCTCGCCCCCCTCCCGCGGGGGTAGGTTAATGAGGTGTCTGCATGGTGCACCAATCAGACAGTCTCGCTCGGCTATATAAGCCAGCAGCTCCAGGGTATCGGGGTCCTTCGCTTCAAACTTCAAGAGGAGCTCCAAGTAAAGTGCTGCTGAGAAGAATCCTGTTGCCGCGTCGTTCTTGCGGGCGACCGGTCGCGACAGGAATGGTTCCATTCCCAGTGAGCAGGATTTCCCACTTCGAGTAACGTAATCAAGATGATTCTCCCCCAGGCATGTGCAGAAGCCCATCTCCCAGTGATTCTAAACTATATCAAGCTGGCAACACTAATCATCACATGCATTGTATACAAGTTACCTTCTTATTGTATGTGTTCAGTGTTTTGTAGTTGTTCAGTGTTTCACAGACTGGGGAGCCATCACAACCAGCATTTGTGTTAATTTGTATCACTCCAAGAAGAAACCTTCAGTACCCATTAACACTGACCACCACCCCAACTGCTCCTCACTCTTTCCAGCCTCCAGCACCTACCCACTCTGTGTAGATTTCCCTGTACAGGGTATTCTCCAGCACAGAATCATAGTGTCTTCCTTTTTATGCCTGGCTCCTGTCACTCAGAATAATGTCTTTGAGGTTTGTCCACACCGTGGACGCTTCTGTAGTTTATTGCTAAGTCAGCTCCCGTTTTCTATTTATGTATTCATTAGTTTATGGGCATTGAGCTGTTTGTTTATAGCTTTCTGCTCTTGCTAAGAGTGTTATTACAAACATCACGCCACGTTATTTCCTGGGCACATGTGCAAGAGTTTTCTCCGGGGTGTATTCTTGGAGCTGTCGAAACATACGGAAAGCAAATGCTCAGCTCCAGAAGATAATGCCAAATGCTTTGCAAACGGCTCAAACGATTCCCTCCCTCGCCAGCAAAACAGAAGCTAGCTTGACCTACTCACTCCCTCACTTCATGCTTGGACTGGTCTGGATTCCTAGTTTCTGTAAAGGTTGTTTACATCTTCTTTTTTAGCAGGCCAGCCACAGCTCTGCACCTGACCCATTGCCTACTAATTAGGTTCTAATGGAGATCCGGACAGAAGTACGGTGGCTCCTTCCATAATTAGCAAGTCTTCTGTATAGTATTTCTAGCTTTAGCTTCCTGACCCAGAATTCCAGTGTGAGCGTTATGGCTACTTCCTTCCCAGGCCAGCTCTGTGTTCTATGTGCTGGCTTGGGCTAGCATCCCACCCACGTCTCCCTAGTAGCAGGGAGTCATGCTGCCTGTGTCCTCAGTCTCAGTACCTCCTGGTCCTGCAATAAAATCACTCCTCAGCCTCTCTTCCCACACCCACCTCCAGGAACATCCAGGCAGCAGAACGGGCAATGAAAGAAGGAGCTTTGATGCCTCCCAGCCAAGAGAGAATGCCCTTCTCCATTTGAATGGCTCATCCTGGGAGGGCACAAAAGTCAGGCTCAGAGGGTATCTTTCCATTGCCCATCAGTTATGAAGCCATTGAATCCGAGTTACCAGGAGCAAGGCTTCAGTTCCCATGTACCGCGTTCTCTGCAGAATCTTTTTTCTTTATTTACTGTCTTTCCCATTAATTAAAATTTCACTAGCATTTTCCCTCCAGAGGGCTCTCCAAATATCTTCTACAACAAACACTACAAGAAAGGTTAGCTCTGAAAACCAGTGGGGACAGGAGAAACAGGAGGCAGTGCGATATTATATCACATCGTATGTATGTCTTCATTCTCAGATGGAGCTTTGTTATATGGCTCAGGCTGGCTCCTGGCTTGTGTTCTTCCTGGCTTAAGTCTTCTGAGTGCTGAGGTTGTAGGCAGTGACCACCACGCTCATCTTATCGAGGGCTTTTAGACCTCTGGTAGATAGGGAGACATTTGCCATCCACATCAATGCACTGTTCAGTTGGTTGTGGTCACAGTGTCCCCAGCTCTGCTCCCATGGGGAGGGCGGAGCTGTGATAGCAGAGTGCCCCTCATACTCCCACCACCCACCCATGCCACAGAGGCACAGCAGAAAAGTCTGGTCCTTTCTGCCTCCAATTCCCTTGGGTCTTGGACAAGCATGGCTGGCTGTGCATGTGAGTGCATTGTTAACTACTTAGCCAGTCTTAACTGACTTGGCTTACAGAGGTCTCCTCTTAATCTGCAAGAGATGTGTCTTAAGACTTCTGCAGTGGGTAACTGTAGCCATAGACAGTACTAACCCCATATATTCTCTCTCTCTCTCTCTCTCTCTCTCTCTCTCTCTCTCTCTCTCTCTTTCTTTCCCGCTCCTCCCTCTCTCTCTTTGTTTCTCCATATCTCTTTCCTTTCCCTTTCTCTGTCTCCCTCTGTCCCTCTGTCTCTGTCTTTATGTCTCTCTGCCTTTCTGTATCCCTCCTCTCTCCTTTTCCTCTCCCCCTGTCTGTCTCCCTCTCTCTGTCTCTTTCTCCTTTCTCTATCTTCCCCTCCCTCTGTCTCCAGCTCTCTCTTCTTCTCTCCCTCCCTCTTTCTCTCTCTTTAGCTCACCATGTGTGTGTGCTTGCGTGTGGATGTGCATGTGTGTGTGCGTGCATGTGTGTGTGTGTGTATCTGAACAAAACCACTTCAGAAAATTTTTATTTTTAGTGTAGTTCACCTGCACGCATGTCTGTACCATGTGTGTGTGGTAGCCATGAAAGCTGGCAGAGGGCACCAGATCCTCTGGGACTGAGTTGTAGACAGTGGTGAGCTGCCACCAGGTCCTCTGCAAGAGCAGCCAGTATTGTTAACTTCTGAGCCATTTCTCCAACCCAAGAAAGAATTTATTTTGGCCCAGGATTTGGGAGGTGTCAGTTCACGGTGATGGGGAGTCGGGTTAGGGGGTATGGTGGAGAACCACTCCCATCATGGTTGCCAAGAGCAGAGAGAGGCCTAGACTAGTAGGCTCCTTTCTGGTTTTCCCTTTCATTGCACTTGAGCCCCTGTCCTATGGTTGAGTGCTGCCCACATTCAAGTCTCCCCTGCCCCTTAATCCTCTCTGAACTCACCCTCACAGACATACCCAGAGGCATACCTCAACAATCTAAGTACTTCTCAGCCCAATCAAGTTAACAATCATGATGAGCCACCATGTCACACATGCCCATAATAAAGTTGATACTTTAAGCACAGTAAGATATTAACATACTATAGATCTAAGCTACCTCAGTGTGTTCACAATCTTTCCTTATTAAGCCTAAACCATTCACTTTTCTACTTAAAACAATGTGTGCTGTTACTGCGGCACATGCAAATTGCCACCATCACCATGCCTGTGCTTTGGAGCCATCAGTAAAACAAGCATTACTTGAGTGGATACACCAAGGTGCCCTGACCATCTACCAGATAGCATGGGCAGCCATTGTGTGACTTGTGGGCAGAGAGCTTATAAAACAGCATTACTGGGCATTGAGACGTTGTGTGCCCCAGAAGGGGTGGGATAGGAGTTTGACTCTTCACCATGCTATGAGAATGGCATACAATGTCCTGGTAGTTTGAATAAGAATGGCCCCCATAGGCCCATAATCTTGGATGCTTGGTGATGGGCCCCAGAGAGTGACACCATTTGAAAGAAGTAAGAGCTATGGCCTTGTTGGAGGAAGTGTGTCATTGGGGATGGGCTTTGGGGTTTCAGAACCCCAAGCTAGGCCACAGAGGTTCTCCTGTGGGCACATGCAGAACTCTCAACTTCTCCATATCTGCCTGTGTGCTGCCGTGCTCCCTGCCATGACGATGGGCTAAACCAGCCCCAATTCAATGCTCTCTTTTATAAGAGCCATGGTCATGGTGTCTCTTCAAAGCAATAGAAGACTGACTAAGACCATGTAAAACTTATTATTTCTGAGTATTTTTGCAGTTAATATTTTGGACCACGGTTGGACCTCAGGAGGCCATGCCACAAGCATTAGTCACCACTGTGTAGGTCATTTTAACTTTTTTTTTTTTTCAAATAAGAACAATACTAAGTGTTACTCTTGAAGCTCTTTCTTGATGCTAAAATAGGCAGTATCCTCGGACTGGGTTAAAACGCCACACACGAGAGAAGACTTTATAAGTTTCATGCTCATTAGCAGATTACCATCAGAAATGTCAAGCCAATTATTGCTCTCAACAAAAATGAAAGTGTAGGAGAATCTACCCATGTCTGCTTTGGCATTTTGTGTTTGTAAAGCTTTTCCAGAGGTATATGCGGAAAGAATCCTTGGCTTGATTGCTCCTCTTTGATTACCCGTGAACCACAGCATTTTTAAGGATGTGTGGCTCTGGCACGTGAAAGCAAAAGATAATGTTACAAGAATGGATTTTTTTTAAACAACACTATTAGAGACAATTGACCTACAGTGAATTGTACCTGCTTATAGTATACATTGGAATGTTCTGGAACATGTGGATCCATGAACAGTACGGGCAGAAGGAAGCTTCCACTTCACCCTCCAAAGGTTCATGGGAATGAACTGCCCATAGACAGATGAACATAAGAGAAAGGTATAGAGAGATTCTCTCATACCCATCACCTGTCAGTAAAAAATATAGCCAATGAGCTGAGGCAGGAAGTAGGAGGTGGGACACTGACAGGAAGAGAGGGTTCTGGGAAATGGTGAGAGAATAAAAGGAGATGTGGTAGATGATTAGGGAGCCTCCAAGGAAGACCCAAGGAAGGAAGCAGGCTGGGACTGAAGGAGAAGTAACTAAATGTGAAAGACAGAATAGTTTGGATGGGTTAAATAAGTTATGAGCTAGTCCAGCAATGAACCAAAGCTTATGGCCAAGGCATTTATTAATACATAATTAGTCTCAGAGTTATCATTCTAGGTGCAGGGGATAGAAAAGAGAAAAAAATGGATTCTTGGGTTTTTTTTTTGTTTTTTTTTGTTTTTGTTTTTTTTTTAAACAGAAAGGCATATGGGTTCATTTAACATGCCCTGTGGAATTACAGGGTAGTGATTCTCCACAAAGCCAATGAGCTCTAGATGTTTATCTGCTCTGCCTCTTAGGAGAGAAGAAAGGGGTGGACCCCAAGGCTACACCATGGTTTGTACATAAGTCCCCCCTCTCCACCTCTGACTCTCTCAGTTGCTTTTCCTATAGAGCCCAGGCCCACCTACCTAGGGATGGCACTGCCCACAGTGGGCTGGGCCATCCTGTATCAATCATTCGCCAAGAAAAATGGTGGCCACAGGCCAATCTGATATGCGTTACTTCAATTTTGGTTCCCTCTTTCCTAGTGTGTCAAGCTGACAACTGCAGGTAACTATGACAACTGTAAAGGAGGAAATCTAGAGGACCTTGAATGTTACAAACTTTATTTTTATTTTATTTTATTTTTTGGAACATATAACATTTTTATTGATCTCTTGGGAGTTTCACATCATGTACCCAGATCACATTTACTTCCCAGTCTTTCATTGTCTGACCCGCCTTGTGACCTCACCCCACCCCAGCAAAAAAAAATAAAAATAAAAATAAGAATTACAAAAGAAACAAGTGCAGTTTGTGTTATCTATATACTCATTGTTGGACTGGGCATGGTCAATCTCCCAGTGGTCTGCCCTTTAATAGAACTGAGTCCTCCTCTCACACCTCTGCCAGAAGCCATCAGTTGTAGAGACCTATTCTTCAGCATCCCCATCACATTGTTTAAGAGTTCTCTTCAGTGGCTTTTGGGAGTAGGGGCAGGAGGAGGATGGGGTTGTCACAGAAACCTTCCATGGCCCTTCCTCTCAACTGTACATCTGCTGTTATTGATACCACAGCAAAAGTAGCCTCCTTGTTCTTCAGTCAGTGGCAGCACAGATCATGGGCCTCTACATGGTTTCTGGTGACAGCACATACCACAAACACAGCTCCTAGTTCAGTGGACCACAGACCCAAATGTGACCCTTGGAGGCAGCCCAGACCATGGGCTTCACCATGGCCTCAGGTGGCCACTCAGATCAGTAAGGCCCACAACAGCTTGCACAGCCTTCCATAGTAACATGAGCCGTGGACCTCAACACTGCAGAAGGACCTCGGACCCAGATATGGCTCCCAGTGGCAGCACAGATCCACACATCACCATAGCCTTAGATGGCAGTGCCAGCCACACAGATCAGAATAGCCCCTGGCAGCAGCACAGCTCATGGACATCAACATGGATTCAGGTGGCAGTCCAGGCCACAAACATCATCTGCATGGCCTTCAGTGACAACACAGGTCACAGACATTGACACAGACTGACCCTGGCTGCAGTAGAACCCAGACATGACCTTAAGCAGAAGCAAGAACTTGGATGGTACCATGGCCACAGATGGCAACTCACAGGTCCCTCACATCATTATGGCCTATGGTGGAGGCACAGCCTATGGACATCAACGTGGGTTCAGGCTGCAGCACAGACCATGGACATCCACATGGCCCTTGGGGGTAACATGGGCCACAGACATCAACACTGTCCCCACCTGTCATGTCCACCTCATGTTATAAAACTTAAACACAGTAGGTTTTAAGACAAAAAGCACAAACTATGAAAGAATGGGTAAAGTGGGCTTCGTTAAAATCAAACACTTTTAGCTCTGCAAGAGACTGTTCAGAGAATAAAAAGAGAAGCTACATACTGGGAGAAAATACTTGTGCTTCACACACCTGATAAAAAACTTGCATCCAAAATATACAATATATATTTTAAAGTTTCTTTGTTTTATGTGTGTGTTTTCCTGCATGTCTGACAGTGAACTGTAGGAGTACAGTGCACACAGAAGCCAGAAGAGGGTGTCAGAGTCCCTAAAACTGGAATTATATAGGGTTGTGAGCCCCTATGTGGATGCTGGGAACTGAACCTGAGTCATCTACAAAAGCAGCCAGTGCTCTTAACCACTGAACTTTCTCTCCAGTCCTCAACAATTTATACTTAAAACACAAGTTCTGGATGTCATTGATGGACAGCTAGTGTACATAAAGTGTAAAGTCCAGGGCCAGAACTTCAGACACAACAGGAGTCAAGAATCCACATTTCTTTTGGGTTATTTTCTGGTGAGTTTGAGGTGCTCTGTGAAGATGGCAACCCCGCTGAAGCATGCAGTCTAATGACGCTACTACTTCTGGTTTCCAAAGAGAGCCAGCCTATTTTTAAAAAGTCCCGTCTGTCATGTCTCTCTTGAAAGACTAGCTTTCCACGCCCGCCGAAACCAAGTGAGTAGTCCAGCTCTTTGGGAACTAAACTTTGTCCTACTCTTTCATTGATCTTGCTTGATTCCCATCATGCTTTGCATCTAGACTTGTACAAATGATGTTTGTCTGGTAAATGGATTGGTCCTACTAATGAGTGCCAGACAGGATCTGGGTGCTAGACGTCCATTCAGTCATTGCTGCAGAGATAGAGCCACAGACTGGTTCTGGGAAGACGGTAGTGAGTGTGACATTTTTCTTGCCCTCATGGAATGAAATTCAGTGCACAAAGCCAACAACTGAACACTAACCTGAGATGAGTGTTTGGCCGTGAGCATACCTGATGCTGTGGGATCATGCACAAGCCATGAACTAATTCTGGAGGCAGACATTCTGGAACAAAACTCAGTGGCAGGTGGTGGGCAGTGCTCATGCCAAAGACAAGGAAGATGGCGACAGGCGGTGAGAGAGGCAAGGACACAGAGTGCCATTCACAAGGCCAGAAGGGAGAATGTGGAGGGCTGCCCTGGGAGAAGAACAGAAAAGAGCAATCGGGAGACAGGCAGCTGGGTGTGGGCTGTGGGGAAACAGGGAGACCAATGGCATTCAAAAGCCATGGTACAATAAAAGGGGTTTGGGATGCCAGGAGGACCAGGAAATGGAGCTGAAGAAACTGGTTGAAGCTCTGGACAGGATGCATGGAGAAGATCATAAGGCCGAGCTACACAAGGCCTGGGGCACTGGGGCTCACTGAGTTGCTCACCTGAAGCCTTGGCCTAGGTCTCCCAGCTCTGCTCAGCCCCTCCCCACTGCCTGGCTTTGATCCTCTTCAGCTTCTGTCTTGATGCTCCTTTAGCCACTGCCTCCTCACACTTGCAGTTCCCTCTCTCCTGTGAGGTGCTTGTTGATGAGATCTCGAAGCTTCCTGTCACTCACTACCACAATGGATTCTTGCTTCTGTAAGTTGACTTGGTCTTGGTGCTTCGTCACAACTGCAGGGAAATGCCTAATGCACATGTGACCGTCTTAAAGTTCTGCAATCATCCTCTGAAGTTAAAAGTATTCTCAAGTAAAGAAAAGGGTCTGGGCTCGGCCTAAATATAAAGCCTCTACTCATGCAGATGATGGCTGGATCTTGGGGTCCAAAGATCTGGCTTTCACGGAGTAATGTTTGCCGAGTTTGCCACACTTCCTTTTAGTTTGACGCAGGAAAGGGTCTGCGTGAACTGACAAAACAGCTTCCCTTTCAGATCACACCAGACAGGAAGTTGTCTGTTACGCGGTGTCGAGGCCAAGTTCAAGTTCCCTGCACCTGCTACTTAATCAGGTACAGGAGTGATTTGGTGTCATTGCCGTGGGTAATGACACAAAATGCCTAGCGGCTGCAAGAAAGAGACCCGATGACTGCCAGTACCAGGATGTATCCACTCAGGAAAGCAAAACCTCCTGCCCTTAGTCCAGCTGGGAACAGTAGAGCTTCAAATGCAAAATAAGATCAAGCTGTGAACGGAGTCAGGGCACACTATAGAAAGCCAGTACACTATGGTGACCTCATAAATTGATCTTGCCCAAGTTGTAACCTCAAGGTCTGTGGCTTCTGAACCTCTCTCAGGTTTTCTGGGCCACTCACTCACCGGCCATACTAGGTGACCTAGTGACCTAATGACCCTTGGGGCTAGAGGGCACAGGATCTGGAAAGCAATTTATTTCAGAAAAAAAAAAAATACTGCCGGAATTAAATAATGTGTGAATAATTGTGCATATCAGAAGCAAATGGTGCCTGTGGTCCTCCTAATTGTGTAGCTTCTACTGAGGCTGCTGGGAAAATTGATATTCTACAGAATATCTTGAAGAAACAGAATAAGGGAACGAACGTCCAAATTAGTTTTGAAGCTAGTGTTACCCCAACCCTGAAATAGATACAGATAATACAGAAAAGAAATCCACATATCAGCGGCACTCAGGAGCATATAAATGCTCTGAAATGCCAATAAGATTCAGTAACACATCAAAGGAATTAATCATATCCCACAACCAAAGGAGGGTTTATCTCAGGTTGATTTAGTATTGCAAATCCACAGTGTAATCCACTAAAATAACAGGAAAACAAACAAACAAACAAACATGGTTTGATAAACCAGTAAAGGAAAAGCACCTGATAAAATTTAGTAGTGGCCACTGTGGTTTTAAAAAAAAAACAGGGCCAGGGCCAATAAGTGGGAGAGGGTGGGATGGCAGGCATGGGGAGGGGGGAGGCAACAGGGGTTTGT
>NW_022196905.1:143067982-143092967 GCF_008632895.1 Mastomys coucha | reverse complement strand
ATCTATACAGCTACAGTGTACTCATACACATAAAATAAATAAAATAAATCTTTAAAAAAATAAATAAATAAAAATAAAAAAAGGAAACACACACACACACACACACACACACACACAAAACCCTCAGAAAAATAAGAACAAAGTTGAAACGCCTCAAGCTGGTAAAAAAATAATGGCTCACAGTCTCCTTTGTTTGGGAAGGCAGCCTGACTTCCTCTGAGATAGAGACAGCCAGGCAAGAGTCCCTGGCCACTCAAAAGAGTGCTAGAAACAAGTTCCTGTCAGTACCTTGTGGAAGAGCGAAACTGTTTCCTGGTCAAATGTTCTCTGTTCTGCTATGGAGGAAGCTACTATTGAATGACAGGGGCTTGGGCCATCTGTCTCATGGTCAACTTACTGTTTTGTAATGTGAGGTATAGGGGAGAGGTCCACAGACCTCTAGCAAGAAGCACAACTGAGCACTCATTTGGGATCTCGCCCCTGCTCTGGACATTGCCGCAAGCGTTTGGAAGTGCTGCTTATCATACCTAAGTTGAGCTCTGAAACACCTGCTTTTTAAAGGCCTCTGCTCCATGACCTTAATTCCTGCAGATCTCGTCACATCTGCCTGGGAGGGCTTGTATGGCGTGCTACAGTTCAAAAATGAACAATTGCTACCAAAACTCTTTTTAGGGCTCAAGACGTTATAACTACAATGTAATAATCTGTGTAGGTGGTGGACTTTTAAGAGATAGTTTATGGGACTGTTTCCCTCAAATAGGGATTAATATGCTTCCTTTGGGGCCAGGTTAGTTATAAGGGCGATGAGTTGTCATAAAGTGAGCCTGCAGGGGCTAGAGGGATGGATCGGTGGTTAAGAGCACTGGCTGAGTTTCCAGAGGTCCTAGATTTGGTTCCCAGCACATGGTGGCATTTAACAGTCTGTAACTCTCATTACAGAGGATCTGATGCCCTCTTCTGGCCATCGTGGCCACCGAACACATGTGGTACATATATATGTACATGTGGGCAAAACACCCATACACATAGAAGAAGAGGAGGAGGAGGAAGAGGAGGAGGTAGTGGTGGTAGTGGTGTGGAAGTGTGCCAGGCACTTATCTCCAAAGATGGGCAGCCTGAAGCCCACACCAGAAGCCAAGCAGAGATTGGCAACTGGCAATTTAGTGTAGTAGGTCCCACGTAATCACAAGACATCGAAGCTATGGGACCCTGGAGAGTTCTAGGTAGAGGGACCCCACCTTTGAGGGAATCCTATGGGGGACCCAATGTCAATTCCTCCACTGACATTTTGTTGAGTTTTAATATCACCAATAATGATACCTCTTAGACCTCAACACAGTGACATTATTTTCTGAGTCAAACACCCTTTACAGATCTGTACAAACATATAGGCTCCCTCCCCCCAGGATGATGTACATATGCAAATTCAAACAGCTTTGCCATTGGCCTCAGAGGATTCAGAGCTACCCACCACAAGCAGCCTGAAATGCTTCTGAACCTAGCTTCTGATATGAAAACAGATGTGAGGGAAAAGACATATCTGCCTGACTCCGCTATCGATAGATGCTGCATCCTGCGCACACACGGTTGCAGGAATCCATTGTCCCATGGTACTTAGGAAAGGCAGAGGCTCTGCTTGCTGTCTGGAAACTCAGTATCAGTCTGGCCCATCTCCCTTCACACAGCCAACTCAGGGCTTTAGGGTGTTGGATCCTGCAGCTCATCTCTTGCAGTCCTTACAAGGTTGTCCACAGCCTGTCCTGATTGCTTTCTAGGAACTTGGCTCTAACTGAGATACTTAGCCAAGCAGTTAGATAACTGCCTGACATTTTCCTAGTGCATTCAAGGCCAGGCTCAATGCTGGAGGACCCCACCTGGCCCTGCTGGCTCTGGGTATTGTAGCCAGCTCCACACAGCCACCTTATTGGTTGGGAATTGAACCTGGGTCCTCTTAACTGCTGAGCCATCTCTCTAGTCCTCCACCTTGGAGGAGCCCAAACACGGCAGGTGACAAATGGAATGGCCTGTTCTGGAGCTTGGCTGGGAGGATGAGTTCCTTGAAAGAGGGAAAATAAATACTCATTTTAGTTGTAAAAGGCCAAGGCAGTTTGCACAGAGCTCAAGGTAATTTCTCAATAGGCCATTGTGTTATATTAGATTATTAATAAATCACCTGCTACTTAAAGAATAAGCCTGGGCTACCGCCACTATGGGGAAATGGAAAAGAAAGAAA
This sequence comes from Mastomys coucha, assembly GCF_008632895.1. Taxonomy (NCBI): domain Eukaryota; kingdom Metazoa; phylum Chordata; class Mammalia; order Rodentia; family Muridae; genus Mastomys; species Mastomys coucha. The sequence continues at coordinate 143,090,734 of NW_022196905.1, read as the reverse complement.
AGCAAAAGAAATGATACCCTGGACCCCAGACATCCTGAACCCCAGACCCAAGACACCCTGGACCCCCACATCTTCCTTGAACCTGCACAAACCATTCTGCTGCTGGTGTTAGATCCAACAGGGTAAGTGTGCATGCTGGTTAACTGTCAACTTCCTCTCTACTTCCTGCATCAGGAATGGAGGCTCTGAGGGTGGGGGTAGGGGACTCTTATACTCTCAGTGGCTGCACACTGGACTCATCTAGAGAGTTCAAAGCATTGTGACTTCAAAAATGCTAAGTGTGCTGAAGGTGTACATCACTGTGGTGGTATAGGAAAACTCTTCTGTTTTGAGGGATTGCACATGGAAATACTTGGAGGTGAAAGATCATGGTATAATTAATCTTCAAATGGTTCAGAATTTATCTTAAAATATTGTCTATGTGGGGATATGTCTGTATAGAAAAGAAATAACAAAGTAAATAGATTAAAGTCATTTATTGGTTCACAGAATCAAGGGCATAGTGGGTATTCTTTGCATTCAGCTAAGTCATACAACTTTTTAAGTTTGAGATTATTCCCAAATACATTTTAATGTCTTAATCTAATTTTTGAGCAAAACTCTCTGCAGTTCTGTTTTAATGGGTCTGAGGTGTTTCAAGTGCAAGTGACACCAAAGGTTGGGGACACTCAGAGGCAAGGCTGAGAGATTTGGGCTCCTCTCTTAAGGGCTCAGGCACCTTTGCTGGGAAGGTTGGTGTCTTAGTCAGGGTTTCTACTCCTGCAACAAAATATCATGACCAAGAAGCAAGTTGGGGAGGAAAAGGTTTATTCAGCTTACACTTCCACACTGCTGTTCATCACCAAAGGAGGTCAGGACTAGAACTCACATAGGGCAGGACCTTGGAGGTAGGAGCTGATGCAGAGGTCATGGAGGGATGTTCCTTACTGCCTTGCTTCCCTGGCTTGCTCAGCTTGCTTTTTTATAGAACCTAAGATTACCAAGGGCACCACCCACAATGGGCCCTCCCCCCTTGATCACTAATTGAGAAAATGCCTTATAGCTGGATCTCATGGAGGCATTTCCTCACCTGAAACTCCTTTCTCTGTGATAACTCCAGCCTGTGTCAAGTTGACACATAAAATCAGCCAGTACGATTGACCCTTTGTCAACTTGACACATAAACACATCACTATTTAAGCCTTAACCCTTACTTTCTTATTCATCCCCAAGATCTAAATAACTTTAAAAGTCCCACAGTCTTTACATATTTAAAGTTCAACCTCTTTAAAATATCCAATATCTTTTCAAATTCAAATTCTTTTAAAAATTCAGTCTCTTAACTGTGGGCTCCAGTAAAATATCAGGGCACAGTCACAATCAAAAGCAAAATCAAACTCCAACTGCCCAATGTCTGGGATCCATTCACAATCTTCTGGATTCTTCCAAGGGCTTGGGTCACTTCTCCAGCTCTGCCCTTTGTAGCACACACCTTGTCTTCTAGGCTCTAGATGCCTGTACTCCACTGCTGCTGCTGTTCTTGGTGGTCATCTCATGGTACTGGCATTTCTAAAACACTACTTTCTCCTGCTGCAACTAGGCTTCCCCAATAGCCTCTCATTGGCTCTCTTCATGGTGCCAAGCCTCAACTCCTTTGCATGACCCCTTCAGTCCTGGGCCATCAATTGCAACTGAGGCTGCACCTTCACCATTGGCTTCCCATGGCCTCTCACTGTGCTGAGCCTCCGCTGCTCTTCATGACCTCTTCGTGCTGTCAAGACCAATACCACCTGGGTGACTCTTACACATTACCAAGTCCAACCGCAGCACAAGGCACAACCTTGGCTATCTCTGGAACACAGCCTCTTTGTGCTCTCAGAAAACACTTCCCAGAAGATGTCACCTCAGTGATGCTGGTCTCTTCTTAATCACCACTAATTTCTTAGCTCCAGATAGCCAGCATCAATAGTCAAGGCAAAGGTTTTGCTTTTGTAGTTCTGGTATCTTGTAAATCACAACTGAATTCTTCAGCCCCAGCTAACCAGAACCACAGAATCTTCACAATCAAAATAGCATGACCCTGATAAGAGTCTTTAATCTTCCCTCTGAAATTTCGTAAACCAGGGCTCCATCTTCTGCACTGTTCTCAACGTTATCTTCCAAGCTCCTATACAACATTTCACAGAGTTCTTAACACAGAATGGATCTTCTAGCCCAAAGTTCCAAAGTCCTTCCTCAGTCCTCCCCAAAACATGGTCAGGTTGTCACAGGAATACCCCACTATGCTGGTACCAACTTCTGTATTAGTCAGGGTTCTCTAGAGTCACATTGCTTATGGGTAGTCTCTATATAGTAAGGGAATTTGTTGATGACTTACAATCTGTAGTCCAACTCCTCAACAATAGTCAACAGCAGATATGAATGGACGTCCAAGGATCTAGCAGTTGCTCAGTCCCATAAGGCAAGCAGGCAAAGAAAAGAGAGTAAATCTTCCTTCTTTCAATGTCCTTATATAGGTCTCCAGCAGAAGGTATGGCCCAGATTAAATGTGTGTGCCACCACACCTGGATCTGGGACTTGCTTTGCCCCAGATGACCTTGAACTCAGAGATCTCCCTGTCTTAATCTTCTGGGATTCATAGTCACTGTGGCTCAAGATCTCCATGTCAAGATCCCCGTCAGAAACTTGTGTCTCCAAGCCTCAAGATCAGGATCACAGGTGAGCCTTCCAATTCTGGATTGTAGTTATTTCCAGATATAGTCAAATTGATAACCAGGAATAGCCACTACAGTTGCCATCTTTGTCTGCAGGCCTGGGGCAGTCTCCATGCTCCTGAGTCAAGAGCCGCTGGGGAGTAGCATCCCCAGCAGAGACTGTCCTGTACATAGACTGCAGAGACTGTCCTGTACACAGAGTGCCTGGCATCTGCTGCACATCTATCACCCTTTCCTGCATATAGAGGTCACCATGCTGATTACATAACCCCTGAGCACCCTCTCCGGCCAGCTGGGGACAACCAGTGAGCAGGGATGGGCTTCCTGCCTTTCTCTTCCTAGAAGGCAGTGATGCTGGAGCAGGAGTGGATACAGGTGGGTGACTTGAGAAAGAATCCCAGGGGGACCCCTGCTCCAATCACCAGCCTTAGCTGAGAACTGATGTGGCCATTCACTCTCTGTTAACAGAAATGCAGCCTTGTCTATCCATCACTTCTCTCCTGTCTCTTGGGACTTGTGGTAAGCATTTGCAAGGTAGCAAGGTTAGGGGTCAGGGGCTTGATAGCAACATGCAGCCTTCCCCATGGATGCTACTGGGAACCCTTAGCTCACTCACATCTGGAGTTCACTCATGCCTTTTAAAGCCCGTAAGCAGAGGTCGAAGCTTCTTACATGTGGTCCACTGAGAGCTTTGTCTGCCTCATCGTCTTAGTGCTATTTGTTGTGTGATGTGATTCCTCTCCCTAAGCATACCCTTAGGCTCCTTCCTTCCTTCTTTTCTTCCTTTCTTACTGGAAGATGGAATTTCTCTGCTCAGTAACTTGAAACTGCTTTCTGGACCCAAGTGGTTTCAGTGTGTTCCAGTTCTATTTCCTCCCCTAAAGAGCAGGCACCAAGTACTAGTAATCTATTAGCTAGGCAGACTTGGACACAAAGAGGAAGGGTGGTGGAGGGAGAGCCAGGGGAGCAGGGGAGCAGTGTAGCTGTATGGAGGACAGAGAAGTGGAAGTCGCCCCTAGGGCACAGGCTTTGGAAAACACAGTGGCAGGCATTGAGGGATGTAGGGACAACCCAGTCTTGAAGTGCTCTGGTTAAGGGATGCTCCTGAAGGCACAGGCAGTCTACTGGGCAAGGGCAGGAAGGGTGGGCGGCTGGGTCTTAGCTGGTTCTCAGACCTCTTGGCCTGACCTTTAGATTGGAGTGTAGTCTGTGAGTGGGATTTTTTTTCAGTTCCAGGAGAAATCTCAGACTTGACCAAGGAGTCAGAACCTGTCGGTGGCCCTGTTAAGGGAATATGCACTCATTTAAGGGCCTTTTGCTCCTGCCTATAAAATTATTCTCATTGGGGATAGAATTAGGGGGCGGGGTATCTTTGCTAACAAAACTCTTTTTTTAAAAGATTTATTTATTTTATATATATTAGTACACTGTCACTGTCTTTAGATATACCAGAAGAGGACATCAGATCCCATTACAGATGGCTGTGAGGTACCATGTGGCTGCTGGGAATTGAACTTAGGACCTCTGGAAGAACAGTCAGTGCTCTTAACCACTGAACCATCTCTCCAGCCCAACAAAGCTTTAAAAAAAATTTTTTTTTTCCTCAGAGACCATTCCCTAGAGGTACCCTGGGAACAGTGAACAAGTGGAGCCCAGGTTCCCAACACACTGCAGGGATACCCAGTGAGGTGGGCATAGGAGGATGCTCACAGCCTGGCTCTGGGAAGTGTCCTGGATCTGGCTTCCAGCCAAAGACAGCTTTTATGCTGGGTCGGCTCTGGATAGCCCAAGGTGTTCATGCATCTTTGCCAGTGGCTAGGGAACTGGGCTAATCCTGAAGCCAATCTTTGAAGGTCTCATCCTCCTTTTCTTTGACCTGTTCTATTGCTGTGAGGAGACACTATGACCAAGATGACTTTAAAAGGGAGACATTTAACTGGGGCTTACTTACAGTTTCAGATCCTCATGTCAAGACACAGATGCTGGAGCAGTAGCTGAGGGCTTACATGTTGATCTGAAGGTAGTAGAGAGGGAGACAGAGCAAGAGCGAGAGAGGGGAAGGGAGAGGGAGAGAGAGAGGGAGGGAGAGGGAGAGAAAGAGAGAGCAGGAGACTACTGTGAGCTTTTAAAACCTCAAAGTGACACACCTCCTCCAACAAGGCCACACCTCCTAATCCTTCCCAAACAGTTCTGTCAACTGGAACAAGAATATGCAAATATATGAGCCAGTAGAGGCCATTCTCACTGGAGATGCCTCTCAATCCACTCCTAACTCTAGACATTGTATCTTGATGTCCTATTTAGACTTTGTATCTTGTGCTATTTGCTTGAACTTCTCAGGACACCCTCTGTGTCACTGTATCCATTCTGTTATGAACTTCAGGTGTCCTGGGAATGAAATGCAAACCATGAGTCCAGCTCCTGGCCTTGGGAGGAGAGGAAGCATGAGAGCCCAGGTCTGCCTCACCCACAGAACAAGAGAGAGTAGGGCAGATTCTGGGTGCCTAAAGATGCTCAAGGTGCTTTCCCCCTTTCTTGCTTTTTATCCCCTAAGCAACTCAGCCCAGTAGCCTTTATCCCCCTGGGCGGTGTCCTAACTTCTCCTAGTGCCCCAAAACCCAACCATGAGTCTTCCACTTGTTCTTCTGGTTCGAGTTAGAGGCACTTCCCTCTTACATGCATCCCAGGACTCCTGTCTCCTATCCCCCACTAAATGTTAGTTAGTACAGCATCCGGCTGCCCATGGCTGCCTCTGTGCTCCAAACAAGAGTGTATTATTTAAAGGAAAGGCTCCTGAGAGGAACTGGATATGTGGACAACACGCAGTTTTAATAAACGTTCCTTCACTTTTATTTCCCCAAGGTGTTAAGACCAGGGTATGGTTTGTTTTCTTTCTCCAGCTATTTCGATGCACACCCCCCCCCTCCACATCCCGCTCCAACCCCCCCACCCCAACCCCCGGCCTCAACCCAGCACACTTGGCAGTGTTTTATTGAGAGAGGACTCCAACTCCAAAGGCCAGGACTTCCTTGCCTAAGCTCCTCTTTACTGGCTGAACTGTCCTGCTCCGGCAAATCTCACTGGGGCAGTCAGGTTGCGTTTATGGAACTTTCTCTGCTCCTTCCTTCCCCTCTGAAGTATCTGAGCCAGTGGTGGTAAAGGAACATATTTTTCACACACGGAAACCTAAGCTGCTGGTGCCCAGCACAGAAGGAACACGAGGGTGAAATTACAGCCCTCAGGCAGTTTTGTATCTTCCCCCAACAGTAAGCGCACACCGTGTTATGAATAATAAAGCCGAGTCCTTGTAGCTCTCTTTCTCTGCGGAGTATGGAGCAGTTTGCCAACACAATTATATCAATGCTTACAATATTTATATAAGGCAGGCATGAGGCGCCACATCTCTCCGGGACTCTGCCAGCCCTCGTGTGCGGGTGGGATACAGGCGTTTCCCTGTCTCAGTAGCTCTTGGCTCGGTAAATCCTCGCCTCATCCCTGCTTCACGTCTGTCTTTTTTTGAAAAATACACCACGTGGATGGAAAGAATGGAGAATATTGAGATGTTTTGCTTTGCCAGCTGAGAAAGAAGAAACTAGTGTGTCTCAGAGATAGATCTGAGAAGGGTCGAATGTGTTCCAGACACTTGGAGCACCCGAGCCATCTGCTCCTGGCTCTGTCTCCTCTGGCTATCCAAGATCCTTGTGCTGGGCAGATTCCAGCTGGTCTCAATGCCAGGGGCTCATCCCCAGCAACTCAGGGGAGCTAGACCGCAGGGGCTCTAGGCAGATCCACAACAAAGTCGCATGATTTTTCATGTGTTGGTGCCAGAGCTGAGGACCTACTGAAGTCTGTAGTCCTTTCTAGACTCCCTTTCTCCCTCCCTCCCTCCTTTCCTTTGTGAGTCTCAGAGTCTTTTCTTCAGCTTCTTCGAAAGCCACATTGCTGACTGAGGCTCTCTTATTCACATGCTTTTTCTCACCCTTGTGTGTGTGTGTGTGTGTGTTTTCAGTCCAAGGCATAAAAAATCCTTTAGTAAAAGGTGGTCCAGCTTTTCAATAGTGTGACAGCACAGAGCTTCATAAACCTTCTTGGTTTATCAACCCATAAAAAAAAAAATAATAATCAAGGATGAGTGGGCAAGTAGCCAGCGTAAGGTATGGTCTCTATAGTGATGTTTACTGCACTCATGTAGTCTACATAAGGCATGGTCTCTATAATGATATTTATTTCACTCATGTAGTCCCCACGTAAGGTATGGTCTCTATAGTGACATTTATTGAAATAATGTTGGTTGAGCCAGGTAGGAATGCTGCCTTCTTTCACATTTTTACGTGTGTGGTGGGGGGTGGGGGTGTATATTGGGCACATGGGTGTGATGGTGTACATGTGGAGGATAGAGGACATCCTTGGGCATCCTCTTTACCTTCTACCTCCTTTAAGACAAGGTCTCTTTGTTGTTCAATGCTACATACACCAGGCTAGCTGGCCTATGAGCTTCTGGGAACTCTCCTGTCTCCAACTTCCGTCTCATCCTAGGAGCACTGGAATTATAAGCATCGTTACATCTGGCTTTACTTGGGTTCTGGGATTGTGACTTTACTCATTGAGTCAATCTCCCAGGCCTCATTTTACTGGTTTTTTTTTTTTTGTCTTTTTTTAAAACAGTGGTTAAAACTCAGATTAAATCCTCCTGTGTTTGCTCATTACTCTCAGATACAGTATGTTTATTCTTGTTTTATTACTTTATGTATTATGAGTGCTTTGCATGTATGCATGTCCACCATGTGTATGCGGTGCCCATGGAGGCCAGAAGAGGGCATCAGATCTCCTGGAACTGGATTCACAGATGGCTGTGAGCTGCCATCTGGGTGCTGGAAACTGAAGCCGGGTCTCCTGCAAGAGCAGCCAGCATTCTTAACCACGGTATCACTTCTCCAGCCCCACTGGGTTTATTCTTGTTCAAATGGTTTCAGAAACTGATGGAAGGCATGCAGGCCTTGTTTAATTCACTCTCATTCATTCGTTTTAGGTGGTGCTGGGGATAGAATCCAGGGCCTTAATTATGCTAGGCAGGCCTTCTACCATTGAGATCAACCTCCAGCTAGCGTTATATTTTGGAGTAAAAAGAAAAAAGTCACAGAGGGTCACAAACTGTTCTTATTTTCAGTTAAAGTATCACTGGATCTTCTGGGGGCCTTAAGAGTATCTTTGCCATTGTTCTCTTTGGCTGACTATGCTACTGAGATTCCCCTCCCACTCACAGCTGCTGGAAAGGAAGAGTTCCCGGAGGGTGGGATGCCACTGCACTTTGTGTTACTGTACCCCAGTTCCTACAACCTGCCTAGCACACAGTGGGGACCAGATGAGCTTCTGTTGAATGATGAAGATGCAGGCTGCCTGAGTTGTTATGTCTTAGTTACTGTCCTATTGCTGTGAAGAGACACCATGACCAAAGCAACTTATAAAAAGAAGCTTTTTAGCTGGGGGTTTGCTTGCAGTTTCAGAGGGTTAGTCTATGATCATCATGGTGCAGAGCATGGCAGCAGGCAGGCAGGCAGGCAGGCAGGCAGGCAGGCATGGTGCTGGAGCAGTAGCTGAGTGCTTACATCAGATCTGCAGGATGTAGGCAGAGACCTGTCACGGGCTTCTGAAATCTCAAAGGCCACACCCCCAATGGCACGCCTCCTCCAACAAGGTTACGTCTCCTAATCCTTCCTAAATAATCCACCAGCTAGGAACTAAATATCCAAATATACGAACCTATGTGGGTCATTCATACTCAAGACACAATGGAAGGTGCCTAAAGACACTGTACTGGAATCTGGAGCATGGGAAGGATTGGCTGGGGCAAAAGAAGACTGGAGGAAGCAAACATCCTTGTGTTCTTGCCCAGATGCCTCAGCCCTTCTACGATCGAGCACTCAGCACGCCCACTCACCGTTTCCAGAAATGTTTGCTGTGTATCAGACACAACTAAATTCCAGGAACACCAGAAACTTAGGTTAGACCGTACGTTCCCAAGATGTACGTTCTACATCGCAGAAGCAACTTTCTGAACTAAAGACTGAACTGAATCATCTTTTTAAAAACCCTTTATTATTGTGTGCATGCTGTGGAGTGTATGTGGAGGTCAGAGGACAACACTGCAGAGTCTGTTATCTCCTTCCACTTTCACATGGGTTCCAGAGTTTGAACTCAAGTTGCCAGGCTTACATGCAAATGCCTTTACCTACTGAACCATCTCGCTGGCTCCAATGTTTTATGTGTCAGAAGTTGAATTAGTCAGTATGAATTACCATACTCGCTGTCTGTCTGTCTGACTGACTGTCTGACTGACTGACTGTCTAACTGTCTGTCTCTCTCTACTTCTCTCTCTCTCTCTAAGTGTGTGTGCACTGCATATGTATTGTGTATGTGTGCACTGTCTGGCAGGATCTCTCCTTCCTCCATCTTCCTCTGTCAGCTGTTCTTTCCAGGTTATAGCAACTTCTTCCCGAATCTGCCCTAGTCTGTTGTGGGCATGGCCACCAGGAACTGCAGACTTTTTTATTCACTTTGTTACAAAAGAAACTTAACTTCCCACGAAGTTTGGTTTATGATATCACTTTAGGGAAAAGCTTCCTCTCAAACAGGGTCCCTGTGAGAGAAGCACAAGACTTAGGGGAATGCACCAGAGGGGACTTTGGTTTAAAAGCACTCAGTGTGCAGAACCCAGGAACTATGCTCCATTTCCTGCCCTGCTGCCAGGATGTCTCAGCAGGACACAGTCTGACCATTATAGGACATAGAATCTTGGTTGCAAATGAAACCTGAGATACAGAAAGCCTTCTACCTAATGGTGGAAAGTTCTCAGGGTCTTTTACCAATGTTTGTAGAATCTTCTAGAGCCAGACACAGGGCTCACTATCTCTGCAAAGTGCATACTCCCATAGTGAACACTCAGAGTATTTTATAGAAGTTTGTGTTTGCATATATGCTCAAATCTCTCTCCCAGCCACATTCATGCTTACTCCCTCTAAGACTGGGAGACACTGCTCATCTCTTCGCCACCCTCCTTCCAAGCCGAGCACTCCCACAGCGTGGTTTCCAGAGCCTTTGGCATCTGGATCCTTCCTCCCTGATCTCGGGACCATGAGTTAGGAAACATCTTGAGCAAAAAGCCTTGAAATGAGCATCCTTTTCCAGCTGTCCTTGAGCATATGGCACACCTGCTATGATTTGCACATGACAGGTGCCTTCTAAAACTCAAGCCCCCTGTTTGGCTGCCTTGTGTGGTACTGGGAGGGTGGGGCTTACAAAAGAGAAAGAAAGAGAGAGAGAGAGAGAGAGAGAGAGAGAGAGAGAGAGGAAGAGGAAGAGGAAGAGGAAGGGAGGGGGGAGGGAGAGAGACAGAGACATGTCCCTTTCCAGTCTGAGTGATTGCTCTCTCTTTGGAGGCTGCATTGATTACCAAAAGAGAGTGGATTGTTGTAACCTAAGTCCTTTTCCTCAGAGTGTGCCAGCTCTACAGCCATCACTTTCTTTTCGACTGTCTTCCACAAGTTGGAGCCCAAGGCCCTCAATGGAGGCTTCCTGAATACTAGCAATATGGTGTCACACTGCCCTGCCCCAGCACCAGGAACCTAAATACATGCCCTTCTTTTCTGCATAACCCTGTCTCTGATACTCTCTCGTGGCCACTGAATTTAGACTAAGGCAGTCTAATTTATTATCTGAACACAATATCTTTATTTAATGCAAACTATAATTGTTGGAGGTTTTTTAAAGAAACCATATCTCTCTATTGACTCATGTAAGCTTTGCCTAGAGAAAAACTCCAGATATTTTGAAAAGAAGAGTTTCAATTAAACTAGGTCTCCCTTGGTAAGCTTTCTGTGCAGTCAATTTATTGACTCTGATGTGTTGGCACAATATCAGCTACCTTGACTCAAGGCCATGGTTTTCTTCAAATGAGTCCCAGCTAGGTTTTGGCTTGTCCTTCCAACCCAAAAGGCTTTCCCTGCCAAATAGAATGTGAGGTCCAGCTTCAGCAGTAGCCCAACCTGGGCTAAGACAATGCCTTTGCTCCTTGATATCCTAGTCGGTACCAAACGAAGATGGTGGAAGAAGGCATCCCCCTAATGGTTGTTGTTGAATAACCTTGAAAACATTTTATTGTAATTAACTAAATTAGAATCTAATATGACCATGAGTTTGACTATCTGACTATTAACTTGCATTACTTAATTACTTAAAACAGTTTGTAATAGCGGCTATTAAAGGGACTGGGATTGAACCTTGTATTCTTAAATGAGTTGTATAGGCACAATGCCTAACAAAATTAATTTTAAATTTTATATCAATATGTAAAGATTTATACAAATAAAAACCTTAAACCTTTATCAACAGATGTTGGAGTTTGGTCCTGCTTTCTATTGTCATGCTAAGTGTGGGCCCTCAAGGCTTGGAGTTTGCATGTAGACCTGTGACCTACCCCCCCCCCCAGTTAATTCTGATTGGTAAATAAAGATGCCAACAGCCAATAGCTGGTCAGAAGAGACATAGGTGGGGTTTAGGTTCCCTGGGCTTGGCCTTTGGGGAAAATGACTCAGAGGAAGGTGAATGGAGGAAGAAGAAGCCCCGTGGGTTAGGTGATTTCAAGAGAGCATGACCCTGAGGACTGGCTCCTGCAATAATGCTGGAGTGAAGAACAGTCCAGATGAAACATAGTAAGTAATAGCTCAGGGTATAGATAGGGAAATGGATTCTAACAGCATGGAGGGCACACAGCTGCCCAGCTATTGAGCTGTTTAAGGCTTACTGTAGATACAAAGGTTGTATGTGTGTTTCATCCGGGTACTAAATGGTCTAAGATGGAGTAGAAACCCCAGGTCAGGATTAAACGATTTCTATAACAGCACAGTGTGGGACTTGACCAGCAATCGTGTTTGCCAGAACAATCCAAGGTTGTCATTTAATGACTATCCTCCTTAATGGTCCCTTCCTTCAGATCTCTGTCTGACAAAGACCACTAATTCATTTAATCATGCTAAATTCCTGTGCTTCCCAGAGAACTTGGAGCAACTATCTCATTAAGGGGAGAGCTGAGGGCTGGAAAGATGGGCTCAGCGGTTAAAACAGTTTCTATCCTTATAAGAGACTGGAATTAGGTTCCTACATCCACACTGGCAGCTCACAACTTGAAACTCCAGCACCAGGGGATCTTATGCCCTCTTCCAGCTTCTATGGGCACTCCACTCATGTGCACATGCACTACACACACACACACACGCACACACACACACACACACACACACACACAGTCACTCACTCACACACCTTAAAGGAGCTGGGTGAGCCATTTGCTCCAGCTCTGTTTCCCAAGGACCTTAGCATTAAAATATTATCCCCCCAGTAACTGGCATAAAGCAGAAGCTTTTGACAAAACAGACAATATAATCACAGCCTGGAGCACCAGCAACTGGGGATAAGTATGGCTAGAACTACTTTTGAACATTTTATCCTTCCAATGCTCTGTGCCCAGGCAGGTCTTGGGAAAATCCTTGTATTACAGAAACTAGTGAATACTTGTGGAAAGGAGGCAGATTTTAATATCTATTCCCATTTCCATGATTGCACAAGCTCTTCTTTTTAAGGTCATGTAAATACCTTAATGCTTGGTGGTGATCTCATACCGCCAGTTCCTGAGGATATTGGTGATCCTGACTTTACTGAAACCTATGGTTTGCTGAGCCTCAGGCGATTCTGAATCTGGCCATGTTTCAAGGAAAAGCTGGTGGGGACAAATGGAGTGATGTCTGTGCACACAGAATCCCTTGTCCAAGTTTGACCAGGTTATGGCATTGTGTTCACAGATGCCTGGTAATGGCACCATGTGCACCATGGGCACCCTGAGCTTTGAGAACCATGGATTCTCTCAGAAGAAATCAAAATATTGAATCATTTCACTCTTCCTCATTACCAAGCTCTTCCAAATAGGAAGAATGCTCAACCCTTGGCCACTGGAGACAGACAAGAGAGCCTTGTTTCCTGTTGGATGAAATTCTCCTAAACCTCACAGCCAAGAGGTATTTGTAGCAACAGCACAAGGTACTAACTCACCAAACTGGAGTGAGGCTTCTGCCGGATGTGGTTCAACGCCCCTTATTGAAAAGAAAGCCGTATAGTGAGTAGCCACATCCCAGAGTCTCTTTGTTCTTCTATGCCTGCTTAGACATGGTGGAGATGACCTGAGTATGGAAGGGAAGCTGCTAGGGTTCAAGCGCAAGCCTGAACCCAGCCAGTCCAAACAGCCACCCTCTACACTACAGCCCCACCCAGAAGATGCTCAAGATCCTGGGCTCTGATGAGATGCAGTTATGGTGATTAAAGTACATATTTGGGGATCAGCTAGACAGGGGTTGGAACCCCAGCAGCATAACTTAACGGTCACAAGCAAAACACTGTTTCCTATTCTAGGAGGATCTTTTGTTTGTTTATTTGTTTTGTTTGTTTTGTTTTTGCAATCCCGGGATGAAATCCAGGACCTTGGGAATACTAGGCAAATGCTCTACTGCTGAGTCACATCCCCAACTCTGATGTCTCTCATTTTAACAAGGCAGTAGTGGCATTTCATAAGTCTATTGGAGAAATAAACCAATTGACGCCTGAGTTGTCACAGAGTCTGGCATACACTAAAAGACCATATTCCCTACCCTTATCATGAGGGTATACTCCAGGACTCTAGGGGGTGTCTGGAACTGCAGGGGGTACCAATGCCTATATTTACTGCAACATTTAATTTTTTGTTTAATGTTTAATTTATAAATTATACACATTAAGGGATTAGCAGCTATAATTAATATTAAGACAGGCAATTATAATAAACTCCCAGCAGCACATCTCTTGCACTTGGGAGCATTATTAAATGAAACATAAGTGATTTGAAGCGAGCAGTGTGGTGCTGTTGGAGTCGTTATGGCAAAAACGATGGTGACTGGGGATTGACAGGAGGGTAGCATACACATCATGGACCCGATGCACAGAACAACAACTCACAGCTGGAGCAGGAGAGAGCAGAAGGTTATGAGAGTTCATCAAGCTACTTAGCCTTTTCCAAACCATGAATTGTTTGTTTCTAGAACTTCCTTTTATTATATTTCTGCCATGGGTAATTTATATGACAGAAAGAAAACCTCTGGACAGGAAGAGGAATGTAGTAATAATATAGTAATATTATTTTTAAAAAGAATTAACTAATATAGCTAATGTACATTATATGCATATATGAAAATGTCACAGGAAATCTATTTTTTAAATTAATATTTATAAATTAAAATTAACTCTCACTATAAAAATAAGAGCTGATTTCAATTATATTTTAAAAGATTTATTCTTATTTCACGCGTGCATGTGCACCCCTTGTATACACATGCTTGAGAAGAGCAGAAGAGGGTATTGGATCCCTTAGAGCTGTAGTACAGGTGATTATGAACCACCTATGTGGGTACTAGGAACTGAACTCAGGTCAGAGTTCAGTAGCAAATGCTCTTAACCACTGAGCCATCCCCTCTGAGCCATCTCTCTAGCCCCTCAAATATATATGTACATGTTTGAAATATATTTATATGTAAACATTTATATACAAAAATATATAAACATATATCTTCATATATTATATTTAAATATGTAAACTTATTTGTATATTGATTTTTTTTTTTTGAGACAGGGACTTATTTTTTCTCCTTGGCTGCCATCAAACTCACAGAGATCCACTTGCCTCTGCCTCCCCTGTGCTGGGATTGGAAGTGTTAGCCATTGTACCTGGTTTCAAATATATTTTTGGTAAGAAACCGTTCCCTAATGCTTGAGTATATTTAATGAGTTACTACTATGTGCTTTACCCAGCTTCCTCCACTCTCCTCTGGGCTTTCTTTGTAGCGCCCTAGTCATTAGGAAGCTGTACAGAGACCCTCACTTCTGGATCATAAGGAAAACTCTCAGACTGTCAATGAAATCTACAGACAAGTCCACGAAGTCATCTCTGTTTATTCCTGCTCTGGAGATCCTCTACTATCAAAAGGGTCTCTAAGGGAAATATCAAGAAGGCTGTGCCTCCGATGTTCCCTCTGAGAGCCTTGGCTGCTTTGGGGAGAGACGCCAAGCTGCCCAGACAAACCTTGAGATGGGGGACCACGGGGCTGAAATGGCAAGAGAGGCAGAAGCAAATGGTGCAGGCCTTCAGCTACTTCGAGGCCAAGGCAGGAGGCGCCCAATGCCAGGGCTTTCTTCAGCTACTTAGTGAGAACCTGTTTGTAGACACAGAGCAGAAGGAAAGGCTGAGGCTGAGGCTCAGTGGCAGAGCCGTCATCTAGTATGTGAAAGGTCCCAGGTTCAATTCCCTGCCCCCTTCCTGCGCCACAGAACAAGCAAACAATAAAAAGAGACCTAAATACTCCACAATCCAAACGGTCACCTCCTGGATGGAGAGGAGAAACATCCGAAGGCATCCAGAGTCCTGAGGGCTCTGATGACTGCTGAGGAGTTCATGAAGTCTGGGAGCTTGCAGAAAGTCCTGGAGGTGGGGTAGGGCTTTGGGTGGCTGAGTAAATCTGGAAGAGGAACTGAGGAAAGGAAATGCTTGAAAAAGGGGGTCAGGGGGAGGTTCAACCCTACAACAGACAGATTCAGAAGGAGATGAAAACACATGGAGGGAGGGAGGGAGGAGGGAGGGAAGAAGGAGCGGGGAGAGGATGGGAGCAATGAGAGGGAAGGAGGGGAGGATGGGAGGGAGGGACAGAAGGAGGGAGAAGGAGAGTGGGAGGAAAGAAAGGAGGGAGGGACAGGGTGGGGGAGACAGACAGACAGACGACCTCCTTCAGAAACAGATCTGGCCTCTTTAAGACTACAGACCACAGCAGCCGCTGGAAGGAAAGGGGAACCTAGACGCCTGGTTTCTCGCTTCACAGGAACCTCTTTCTCTCCCTGGCACAGCAATAGGGTTTGTCTCTCTTTAAAAACACTTGAACCCACAGAGGATGGGTGACTTCTCCACCACAGACTCAGAGACCAGGCCTTCTTTATCTGGACCTGGTTGGTGGGGCAGCAAGGATAGTCTGAGAGAGACCAAGCAACAGGGCACACCGTTCATTTGTGGGCCACGGAAAACAGAACCCATAAATTACACCCAACTCCTGGACCACCCTGCTGAAAACAGTCCCCAGATCCTCTGTGTCCCTGACACCCTTGCCTGTTAACTCCCCTTTACCTCTCCTGACATTGAATTTCCAGCAAGCCCTTCTTGACTTGCAGGGAGGGAGCTTTGCCACTACTGCAAAGATTTCTGGGATTAGAAAGAGTGGCCAGGCAGCCAGAAGTATTAGAAAGCAATGATACTAACTCCTTTCATGGTAAGCTCGGGGGTAGGGGTAGGGGTGGGGGTTTCTCCTCCCCTCTTCAAAGCTAGACTGGGTCACTCCTTCCTGCTATGGAGATGGCTGTGTCATGCAAGGGGAGGCAGCCTGTGGCCCCCTCTCTCCATTCAGAAGCTGCCTGCGTGTCCGCAGGAACTGTGGATGGACAGGCGTATTCTGTCTATTCATTTTGCTTTCTACGTGGCCAGACCCATTTGGAGTCATTGATTTAAAAACTGGGTTAGGAGTCTGTTGGGGAAGCACAACCCTCAGGAATATGGAAATGAGAAATTCCTTCCCAGCTGCTCTCTGCATGGAAATTTCCTGCCCCCGAGGAGGAAGGCTTAGAAGGCTGGCTTGATAAGAATGGGTTGTCCCTGAGTACTTGTGTCCTGGACTGCAAGTAATCATTGGAAACCAGAGCTTTGGGGACATGAAGAAAGCCCTCTGCCCTCTATAGCCCTGTTCAGAGCTCCTGGGGGGGCTTACAGATCACTGAGATGTCCTGACTACTGTCCCTGGTCCTCTCAAGAGGGTGAACCATCCAGGGCACACCTTGAGTTTCTGCCATTTGGGATTGATATGGCCTGGCTCCTGAGACCAGCTTACCTGCCCTGGTCCTCTAGGGACAGAGGTAGATGACTCCACTCTAGGTACAGCCCTCAGATACAGTAGCTCTCCATACTATACCCCTGCTCAGAGTCCAGGGATCGGCGTGTGTGTGTGAGCACATGCACATGCATGCACAAGCGCACATGCACACACATATTAATTTGCACTCAGAAGGAGAAAGTGCACAGGGCCTGGGCCTCTGCAAATTGACCTTCATAGGTGAGAGCCGGGGAAGACTGGACAGTGCTCTTTAGAATCCAGAAGGTAGGTGGCTGCCTGACTGTAAGCCCTCCCCAACACTTCTCAAGCAGACGCCTTGTAAAAGCAGATGTGACACTAGGCATGAGAGTTTGTGCAGTGTTCATGCAACACATTCACAAAGCCCTGGTCTCATGAGTCAGCCTGAGGGCTTTGCAAAGTTGAGCAACCCTTTATCTTCCTCTCCCAGGAAGGCTAAAAACCAGTGCATGCAGGAAAAATAAAAATTACTGTTGCTTCCTTATCAGTTGCAAGGTATGGCCCCATGGCCCCTTCTCCCTCCATGGTTGCCGGACCCATTGGGCATCCAGCTGGACTGGAAGAAGGGAAGCTTAGCCAACCGCACAAGTGAGTGTAGTGCAGGATCTCAGTCTCCAGCAATGAACACACCCAGGAACAGCTTCAGAGGACCGGTTCATTTATTGGGAGAGAGAACGTGGTATTTACGCCCCTGGGGAGGTGGCCAGGGTCTCTGGAGCAAGGTTATGTGGCTGTGTACCATTGGCCAGGGCGGGGGAGTTAGAAGATGCTTCATTTACACACTCAGTGGCTCTAGAATCTGAGGAGGGGATGGAAGAGGGATGGTGGGGGTGGGGAACCTTATAAGGTCAAACAAGGAGTGAAGTCTGATAACTGTCAGTATAATACATTCTTACTAGGGCTAGTGGTGGGGAAGCTAGCTTTATGGTGCCAGACTAGGATTGGGGAGGTATCCAACTTCTGCCACCTTCATGTTTGAGATATTCAGGGTTGAAGCTCCCTTGACGCTTCCTTCATAACCCTGAGCCACTATGGTCCCACAGCTAGGTTCATGACTCAGGTCCTTCTGACAAAAAGCAGATTGACACAGGAAAGCAAAAAAGGTGTGCTGTAAAGGACATGGAAACCCTTAGAAACGAGGACCCAAGGAAACAGAGAAACTTGTGTCTTGATCTCAGATCTGAAGAGTGGGCTGTTAAGTAGAGGGACTCAGCAAGACCTGTTTACATTCTCTGTGTTTTTGTGCCTTCAGGATGGGGGCAACCCCTTCCTCTCCAGATATTGAGCATCTCTCCCATGAAAGTCTTATGACCTACTTTAGACAAAAGTCAGAGGGTTCACCAGGCTGTGGTAGCACACGCCTTTAATCCCAGCACTTGGGAACTAGAAGCAGGCGGATTTCTGAGTTTGAGGCCAGCCTGGTCTATAGAGTGAGTTCCAGGACAACCAGGGCTACACAGAGAAACCCTGTCTTGAAAAACCAAAAAAAAAAAAAAAAAAAAAAAAAAAAAAAAAAAAAAAAAAAAAAAAAAAAAAAAAAAAAAAAAGTCAGAGGGTTCCTAGATGGTTTGTCTGATCCAGGGAAAGGAAGAAATGTCACATGCTGTGTCCTGGGTACTCTCACTGGCCTGCATGGTGCAGATGACCTACCTCAAAACAGGTTGGTACTGAATGCTCTAAGAGTCCTTTACAGGCATAATGACCCTGACAGATAGATGTGTCCGTCTGCTCAACATGTGTGTGGCCAAGAATGTGGCCTGGAAAAGCTCAAGAGAGAAGATAGCATTTGAATGGGTGCTTGAAGAAAAAGACAAACAGGATTTCCCCAGTCAGAAAAGGGAGGTAATAAAGGCATTCAAAGATAAAACTAGGAACACGGGTGATTTGGCAAGCAGGGGTAGGGTGGCCTTTCTTGGTCCCTCAGTGACCCTGCTTGAGTGTGCAATCGTCTGTGATGAAACATAACAGGAAGGGCCTAGGAACACACTCAGTCCTGGTGTCTTTTCTTTTTTTAAAGATTTATTTATTTATTTTATGTGTATGAGCACACTGTAGCTGTATAGATGGCCATGAGCCATCATGTGGCTGCTGGGAATTGAACTCAGAACCTTTAGAAGAGCAGTCAGTGCTCTTACTCGCTGAACCATCTCGCCAGCTTAGGCCTGGTGTCTTTTAAAGACGTGTGCCAAGAATGAGGAAGGTCAGATGACACATTTCTAGGCAGAAACGACTGACTGGTAAAGGTTGCACAGAGCCCTGTTAAGGAAGCAGAGCTCAGCCTCGCAGGCATCTTGCTTAATTCCCACAGGGTTGAGTTTGAAAACTTAAGACCACTGTTGAAACAAGTGACGGAGGACTGTGCTTCACAGGCTTGGACACTGCTGTAACAAACGCCTGTGGTTAAGAAGCAGACAAAGCAGAAAGGTTTGTTTGGGCTGCAGCTCTGGAACTTTCAGTTCATGATTGGGTTGGCCCTGTCACGTAGGGAGAGTGACCAGGCAGCTCATTGCACCGACAACAACAAAGGAGCAAAGCCACTAGCCATACATGGCCAGGAAGCAAAAAAAAAAAAAAAAAAAAAAAAAAAAAAAAAGAGATGCACCCTCAATAATCTAAGGCCCTTCCCCATGTGTCCCTTCCTAAAGATTCTCACCCCCCTCCACAGTGCCATCCTGGGACCAAGCCTTCAACACATAGGCTTTTTATAGGGGGTGGTTTGGGGGCTTCCAAGCTATAGTCAAGACTTTAAGGATCATCTCTTTTGGGGATCATCTCTTTTGTGAAATTTTACACTGACCCAGTAGGTGGCCAGGAGAAGACACTGCTGGTGGCTATGGAAATCCGACTCTTGAAGTTTTATGCTCAGCACCTGTGATTAAAGAACTAAGTCTAAGTCAGAAAAAATAAAAAAGTAGAAAAACACCTGCGCCTACAACTAATTAAAAATACTTGTGATCAGCGAACACCCTTCTCTCCTGCATGCAGGTAATAGCTCATTAACGTTAGCAGGCAGCCTGGAAACCGTTTCCTCTGGGAAAGACATTGAGCTTGGATTATCTGTACCCGTGATGGTGCCGTGATATTTGTGCTCATTTTGAAGGTTTTGTTTGTTATTGTTTGTTTGCTGGCTTTAGCCCTAATTTTGAGAGTAGAAGCAGAGAGTCCGCACCTCCACTTACTGATTGGGATTTCAGAGGTCTCTGTTGGCACAGCTAAGGGTAGCACCCCGGATGCACTCTCCCTCTTGCCAATGGGACCAGGAGCTTGGAAATAGGAAGTAACAGGAGAGTGCTCTGAAGTGGCTTCCCTAGACTCATATCATTACCATATCCTCTAGTGGGAGGCTCCTTCCAATGGGGGTATTCAAGGGTGCTGGTTTCTCTGGCAGGTACAAGATCCATTTGTTGACAATAGTGTGTGGCTTCTTGGGGAGGAAGGGGAAGTAAGTTTGCCAAGGAAATATTACATCTTTGATAATTTCTTGGAGGGTTTTAAGACCCAAAAGAAAAACAGCTAAAGTATAAAGAAAAGGCCAGTTCACAGGGCTCACCTGTGAGATGATTTGATGAAGGTGTTGAGCAGGTGATGTCCCAGGGAGCTTCCACACAGAGAACCCTTTCTCAGAATCACCCTGAGGCCCCCAACATGACTTCACAGCCCCCTCTGGAGCATCTCTACAGAGCAGTCCTTCTGACACTTAAGCCCTCCGCCCTGCTTGTCACTGAGGATGCCCAGTGAGGAGCTCCCGAATTACAGATCCCTGCAGACCTTGAGGGCAGACTCCTCAGGAGCTTCATTCCTGTAAAGACTTGTCCTCAGGCAAGAGAACCACCTGGACTTTAGATAACAGGTGATAGGCACTCCCTTCATCTTGATTTATATCATGTACTTTGTCAAAGAAATGCAGACCAGGCGTGACGGGGTGTTGGCAGTTTCTGTGCTGTGATTCACTGACCCCTTCCACCACAGTCTCAAATCCTCATTGCTGTCCCTTTTCCCTCCCAGTGGTCCTGAGGTCTAGTTTAGACTTGCTCTTCTCTCAGTCACATGCAACTTGACTCAGCAACATTCTTAGTCCCTGCCAGGGGTCCGCCTGGACCAGATCATACAGTCTTTGAGCAGCATCCCTGATGATCCTCCTATAAGATGCTCCAACACTTGGCAGCTTTGTTCACCTGTTTCTGTCCTAAATTTCTCTGGCTCCCCCACCCCTACATGCAGCATGTTGTCTTTCTGCCCCTAATAAGTAGTTATTGCTTTTAAAATTGTAAGGAAAGAATATAAAGGAAGAAACAAAGCACATGCACACAGAATAATTTCACATTTTTAAAGGGCCATGTGGACGTTTCCATCCTGCTCTGGTTCCCTCCCTCCCCAGCTTCCCAGCCCATAATCCTGCCCACCTAAGGGCTCTCCAGTGTATTTTAAGGTCTCTTCATCTTCAGGACAAATATTAGCATAAGGGCTAGCATATTACAACCCAATTACTTTTCAATCAAGAACAACCCAGACCAGATCAGGGTTATTAGTAATTTGCATAATTTGGGCAAGGGAATGAGAGGCTGCAAGGAGAGACTGCAGAATTCTGGTGTGATTTAAACATAACCAACAAATAAAGGGATAAGACAGATAACAGGACACATATGGAGATACAGCAAAGCAAGAGAAACTTGCAGCTTCCTGTAACTCGAGAATTCTGCTCTGCCCAGGCATGGAAACCCGGACTAAATGACTTCCCACAATCCCTCTGGCCTCTTAGAACGTAATAGTTTGAGCACGGAGATGCTATTGAATGAGTTCTCTATCACAGGGAGGGGTGGCTATCAGGACTGTTTTGGAGGAACCCCGTCTAGGTCAGTGGGAAAGGCTGGTGAACGTTGACACACGATTCTCATCCTCCTAGGGAACTGAAGATTGCATGGCAGACTCTCCCGATGTGTTCCAAACAAAACCCACACTGGTGTGCATCATGGACTAATACTTGCCTGGAATATGCAGCAGAATCCTCCAATTGCTTTCCTCCCAAAATGAGCACACTGCTTGATCACTGTAAGATCTCCTGAATGGAAAGAGGCAGGATATGTAGATACGCAGCCTCTTAAAGGACCTTCTTAGAATCACTGTGGGCTGAGCCCAAGAGGTCTCCTGCTGAGGGATCAGGATCTACACAGGGGTGACAATGGAATTTACTTTTATTTCAGAGAAGATGCAGTGGGTTTCCCATTGTAGCCCAGGAGTTGGACAGCCACAGATTTTTCAACCCCATTCCTCCATGGGGCAGGATTGAACCTGCTGTGGTTAGAATGCATTATCCTAAACTCACGTGTTAGAAGCTTAATCTCAAAATTCCTATGTTGATGGTATTTGGAGGTTAAAACTTTAAGTAATTAGAACTAGACGAAGCCACAAGGAAGGGGCCCCTTGGTGGGATCAGCGGCTTTAGGAAGAGGGACAGGAGTGGGCTTGTTGGCCATGTCTCACCAAGCCATGTCTTCCTTCATAGGAGGATACAGCAAGACATCATTGCTCACAAGGAGTGGCCTCTCAGGCTTGGGCTTCCCAGCCTCCAGAACTTTAAGAAATGAGTCTCCGTTTGTTATAAATTTTCCAGTCTGTGGCAACTTATTACAGCAACTGAAGGTGGGCTTGGATATATTCCTTCATAAAGTCCGAAATTGGTTTGAAACTTAGAGCACTGGAAATGCTGCTAAAGATGACTGAAGGAAGTCGAGAGGAACTCCTACACAGTTTGAGCTCCAAACTCTCTAATTCTCATATGTTTCTCAGTCTTTGTTCGTGGCAACAAACACTTCCTGTTTGAACCAAGAACAGTGGTGCATGACTAACCCCAGCATGTGGGGGTGGGGGTGGGGTTGCTGGCTTAAGCAGGGGGATGAATGGCAAGTTCATGACCAGCTTGGGATACCTGATGTCTAACCATGCCACTCTTACTCCTAAGCATTGTGGCTAAGGGTCTTCTGTTCTATTCTCTTTAGTTTACATTTTACTGTAAATGTCCTAGATGCTTCACCCTCCTC
>NW_022196905.1:143058216-143067952 GCF_008632895.1 Mastomys coucha | reverse complement strand
AAAGTGTAATTCTAGAAAATGAAGGTTCTGGGTAATGTGGGGTGTTCACTGGAGAAGACTGCTCAGGTATGGCTTTAAACCAACAGAAAGTCTCTATTAGCCATCTGGCAACTACCTGGGGTGTTCAGGATCCCAGCGTCAACCTGAGCCTCTCTCAGGGTGAGATCCTTGAAGCACAAAAACCATGTTCTGGGTTGACATACTTCAGTTAATAAGAACAGTTAGCCAGAAGTGGAAATACAGGAGCCTAAAACAAGGTTAGAGGCTTTCCTGGAGCTGTAGACTTTGATGGGTTAGGCCTTTGTTTTAGTTTTGGCAGGTGGAGCTAACTACAAGCTGAGTTTTATGGCCCAAGTGGTAGTTCCACCAAGGAGTCAGTTGTGCTAAGGTCTGGGGCCCTGTTACCGGGTTTAAACAATACACGAACTAAAACTCTTGGAAGTGTTTGCCAGACCAGCCCCAGGGCATCAGTTACATAGTAGCTACCTGTGCCTACCCAGCGCCTGGTTATGACATCACTCCCTCTTCAGACTCCAGCACTTCCTACCTTCAGGTCTCACATAGCTCTTAGTCTCCACTAAAGTGATGCTGTCAGGACTTGGATAATTATCTAGAAGGCTACTAAGGATGTTTGACCTCTTAGCCTCTTGATTCAGAATCCTGCTCTATTTTCCCCACAGTAGTGTGAAGTTAATTTCCTTCCTTCCTGGTACAAGTTTAGTTTATCTTACCCTTATTGGGAAATGGTGATGGTGTTAATTAAATCAAGTGCTTCCTTCACACTGGTTAGGAATAGCTTCCTGAGAGGTGGGCAGGGGTGGGGGGATTTTACCCAGAGATTGCCTGGAGTCTGATGAGCTCACTCAGGAGAAATGGGAAAACAAAAACAGGAAGGCTCACTTTGAATATGTAAACAGCCACAAGGTTAGAGAAATTCATTTACCTGTGAATTTTTAAGACCAAATTGAGAGTTTTCTGTGGGGTAAAGTTCAAGAGGCGAGGAACTAAGCAAATCATGCTTCCTTCCTTATTTTTAAATCCTATACTGACAAAAAGAAAAAATGGTGAAAGAAATCGCATAAAGGTTTGGGGTATTATTTTCTTCCATTATTAAAAGGAGGAGAGGTCCTAGAGAGATGGCTCAGTTGCTAAGAGCTGCACTTACAGGGAACCCAGGTTCAGTTCCCACCTGTAACTCCAGTTCCCGGGGAACCAGCGCCCTCTTCTGGCCATCCTGAGCACTGTATACACATGGTGCACATACATAAATGCAGGCAAACCACTTCTATACATTAAATAAAAACAAGCAAACGTTTTTTTAAAGTACAGGGGAGTTGACCTAAAAGAGACAAATGAAGCAGGAGAAAAAGACTCAAAGCTAACTGTCCCTGAGAGGATTCCACTCACCAGACAGCACTTTAAAATAATGCATTATACTTTGTAAAGAGATTTTTCTGTTTTAGTTGGCATGTGAAGTGTTTCCCCCCAAAGCCCATATGCTCACAGAAGGCCTGCTCCCCTGCACATCCTGCTGTGGGAAGCATTAGAACCTTAGGAGGTGGGGCCTAGTAGGAGTAAGCTAATTCTTTCATTGTTTTCCCCTGCCAGGGGTTTGGACAAGCATCCTCTACTGCAGCCCTCTTTGTGACAGTCTGCGCTAGCACAGGCTCAGATCAACAATGACCAGCCCCATTCACTGACCCCCTGACAGCCTTTTCCAAGTCTGCCTTTCCACCATGTCAGTTGCTTCTCACAGGCGTTTTTTTCTAACTATAATGAAAACCAGTCTGTTTTCCTGCAGTTTCTGCTACAAGGTTCTGTGACAAGGTGCCATCCCTGTTGTATGGTGGAGGGCCTGTGCCCATCTGTCTATCAGGACTCCCTTCACCTAGCTATTACCCAATCTGGCCCCACACTCCCACCAAACAGCAGCTCATAGGATCCAAGATGGCGAGCCAGAGACTCAGCAGGATACGGCAATGATGTGACATGCTGCTTACTGGAGAGGACAGCCACTCGGCAAAGCTGTTTCTGTCCTAGGCAGCTGACAACACTGAAAACCATAATGGACAAAGCCCTGATGGATCACACCACAAGTGCAGGAATGAACAAGGGTCTTGACAGACAGATCCGTGCGCTGACAGACGAAGGAGGGAAGGGCTGTCCACGCACTAAGGAAAAAATGCTGTCAAGATAAGTAAGGGTCCCTAAGGAAGCCATGTGAGCATCTGATGGACCTAACTGGAAAGCTCAGTCTCCACACTCACTCGCATATCTGTTAATTTTTCTTTCCAACAAAAGTATAATTGAGTGCAAGCCGTGTTCCAGTCCTGTAGCTAGTGGCACAGGCTCTCCGCTATATGACAGGGAAGGTACCCTAGGGCATGGTAGGAGAGTGGGTTTGGACTAGGTCACTTCTGATGGTATCCCAGCTTTCCAAGATTATCATCTCCATATCTTTTTTGTTTTCTTTATGTCCTTCAGCATATGGAGTGAGGAGCAGAGGTCCAGACACTGAGGTCATCCCTCCCACCTACCCAACCTGCAGAGACGGGCCAAAGCTTAAACATTCTGGCTTGCCACCCTGAATGACAGTGATAACAAGAACTAGAGCATTATGGGAGAGCTAGAGCATTATGGGGGAGGGCCAAGTCAGAGTCTGTGGATATTTAATCAATTGCTGTCTTTCTGGAAGGACATACTATGCTCATGTAACCCCTACCTGGGGCATATGTACTCAGGGTAGCCAATTGCTACCTACTAGAGCAACAACAGAGCTCAGGGTGTGGGTTCTACACACTCACCTAAGGGAAAGGGCCAAAGATTTGCTCAGGAAGAGTGGATTAGGGGTCAGCAGAACAGAAAGTGGGGAGAAAGTCCTCGAATGTGTTCTTGGAAGTAATGAAAAGCTCCTTCACAACGGTTGCACCAGGACACCAGCGTGTAGTCCATGATGAGTCATTAGTTAATGAACTAACACCAAGGAGGACTCTCTGACCTAAGGAGCCCCTCTGAGTGAAGCCACTCTGCTGCTGGGAAGGCGCTTCTGGGTCCTGGTCCATGGACCATAGCCTTCATTTTTGCCTGAGTTGCTTTGATGGGCAGCAGAACTCAGGATGCTGCTGAACGCAGGCCTTCCTGCTGCATCCTCTGCAGCCACTGGGCCACTTTCTCCTCCCGGGCAAATGCTGAAGAGAGAGACATTCTACTGCACTTCTATATTTAGCTGCATTCATTGTGTAATAGTGTGACAGTAATATTCTGTACTCAGAGAACACCTTGGAGTAGCAAATGTGGTACTCATTGCCAAAGTCCTCAGCATAACAGTCTTAGGGAGGAAGGATGGTTGTCAAGCCGTGGGGTCCTAAGCTGACAGAGACTAAGCAGCTCTGACAGGGGGATGGTTGCCACCAAGGACCCCGAATGAACTGGGGGCTGAGGAAACTGGGGGAACCATGAGCTGCTCTGGAAAGGTTTTCATCAGGCCTGACCCTTTCATTCACAGACCTGTGGCTTCCTGGGGTGGCATCCTCCCCTCCCTCCACAGATACAACCCTCCCTTTGCTCACGCAGATGACCCCAGGCTTAGACATGCTAGTAAACTGGCTTAATCCACACACACCCATCTCTACAGTGCTCAGGATGGTTGCTTCCACGCTCTTCACACCTTGGCTGAATGCAGAAGAACTGTGAAATGGTGC
This sequence comes from Mastomys coucha, assembly GCF_008632895.1. Taxonomy (NCBI): domain Eukaryota; kingdom Metazoa; phylum Chordata; class Mammalia; order Rodentia; family Muridae; genus Mastomys; species Mastomys coucha. The sequence goes on along the minus strand of NW_022196905.1, from coordinate 143,064,251 downwards.
AGGAAGGATTAATTACAATTCCATCCATGAGGGATACTGAGTAAGCAGCCAATCAGATGTTATATTTCACAGCACTGCTGCCATGTTCCCACTTGATGATAATGGACTGAACCTCTGAACCTGTAAGCCAGCCCCAATTACATGTTGTCCTTTATAAGACTTGCCTTGGTCATGGTGTCTGTTCACAGCAGTGAAACCCTAACCACAGCAAGGGTTATTTAGTCAATTGGTTGAGAACATGGGCTTGGTTTCCCCCTATATACATGAAAAATATGTACTCCAGCCCACAGTCAATATCTCACACTGTTCCACAGAGACAGGATTCCCATGTCTGAGCATGCCCCTTGAAGCAGGGGAGGTATTTGCAATTTTCTCCACCACTGGAACATGCTAGAAGAGAAGAGCTTTAGTTTCCGAGGTGAGGGTATAGAAGGCAAATCCAACTCCATCTTTGTTCTTTGGCTAGCTCCCTCTGAGGGAAGCTGGGCTCTGGGCCCTACACTCAGCGGCTCTGCTGGAGAAGAACAAAAGCGTCCAACATCCTGGAGACACTGACCCCCAGGACAAGTGGACAGGCTGCCTCGGGACCAGAGTGTGCAGCTCCTCAAAGCACGAGGTGGTAATTGATTATATTCGCCACGTTTCTAGCCCTGTGATAAAGTACCTTGACTAAGACAACTTAAGGGAGAGAGAGATTATTTTGACTTTCAGATCCAGTGGGGTAAAAGTGTGTGGTGACAGTGCAGAGGCCTGGCAACAAGCAGCAGGAACTGGAAGCTGAGAGCTCGCATCTTGAACTGCGAGCATGAAGCAGAGAGAGCAAACTGCAAACAGGGTGAATTGAAGCCTCAAGCTCTCCAATGGTCTACTTCCTCCAGCAAGGCTGCAGACCTCACGCTCCCCCCCACCCCTTGCCTCAAAACAGCACCTCCAACTGGGGACTATGTGTTCAAATGCCGGAGACTATGAGGGACACCTCATGCTGACCCTCGCCAATAGCAAGAGAGGCCTCAGAGTGAGATCTGTCAGCCCGCATTCTTTCTTCATCACCATAGACAGAAATTATCAGAGTTTTAGCCACTATTGGGGTGATGGGATCATACAACAAAAATACCATAGACAGATTGTATGAAGCAGAGGGCTCCTGCAACAAGACTTATACTGGAGAATCAATCAGGCCACCAAAAAGAGAATGGCTTCCAAAACAGAAAGGACAAGGGCTGTGCAGTTAACTGTGACTGTGGGAAAGGCCATTAGGGCACTAACTATTGTCTATGTCACAGAAGCAGGCATCCCTTGAGCTGCTTGGTGTGAAGTGCCCAATCATGTCTTATGCAGAGCTGAGGCTCAGCCATAGCTACTGTCTATAGTGTAGATTTTAGACCTAAGGTGGACTAATCAAGGTGCTAGGAGGCAGCGAGGCTATGGGGACGCAGACAGCGAGAGCCAGCTATAAAAGCATGTCTTCTGTGTTCATAGCCTCCCTGCTTTGGAGGCCACAGATTTTAGAATGATGTTCAGTCAAAGGGAGAGAAAATGATGAATGGAAATGGCTTACGATGGAAAGCTTTCTTTCTTAAAGTGAAAATGTCCACAAGGTTCGAGAATAGTTTGGTAGCTCTTTGATAAGAAGAACCCATGTGGGGGCTGGAGACGTGGCTCAGCAGTTCAGGGCACTGGCTTCTCTTGCAACAGTCTTGGGTTCTAGTCCCAGAACCCTTATTAGGTGACTGTCAACCACCTATAATTCCAGTACCAGGGGATCCAACACCTGTTTCTGGCTCCCTCTCCCTCCCCCTTCCCTTCTCTCTGACACACACACACACACACACACACACACACACACACACACACACACAATTTCCCACAGATAGCTCCATTTCTAAGGTCCTCTCATGGTCTAAAATGGTGACTTAGGTACCAACTTTATGTTAATCAGTTTTCTGTTGCTGTGGAAATGCCCAAGAGAAACAGTCTGGAGGAGGAAAGATGCATTCGGCCTATGGTAGAGGCTGCAGTGCTTGGCTGGCTCCATTGCTTTAGGCCTGAGGTGAAGAGCATCATGGCAGAGAGGGTAAGGACAAGGCAGGGACACTCCTGAAGGGAGCCAGCAGGTAGGAATCAGAAAGAAGAGGATGTGCACATCCCTAGAAAGCACTTGCTCTAAGCTGGCCAGTTTACAGTTTTTACCACTTCCCAATAATTTATGCAACTATGACTCCATCAGTGGATTGATCCAATGATTGGTAACAGAGTTCTCAGGAATCAATTACCTCTCCATGATGGGCTCACCAGCAGGGACCAAGCTTTTTCCGCTAGAGCCTTTTGAGTGACACCTCATACGCAGCCATTGCACCTGGATCCTGGCCATTTTGAAAACAGAAAGGAAAAGGGAGAGAGAACTTTTACTTCTATGTGAGAAACCCAGATGTGCACACAACAGGGAAAGGGAAAACAGGAGGGAAGGAGAAGAAGAAGGGAAAGAGGAGGAGGCATGGAGGGATGAAGGAGGAGGTATGGGGAGGGGAAGGAAGAGGAGATATGAATAAAGAAGAAGAGATGGAGGAGGAGGGATGGAGGAGGAATGAAGGAGGGGAATAAGAAAGGATGGAGAAGGAGCCATAGAGGAAGGCAAGGACGAGGGGCAATATGAAGAAGGTGTGTAGGAGGAGGGATGGAGGAGAAGAAGGAGAAGGGATGGAGGAGGGCAAGGTGGAGGGGCTATATGAAGAAGAAGGTGTGGAGGAGGAGGAGGGATGGAAGAGCCAAAGGAGAAGGGATGGAAGAAGAGGAGGAAGAGGAAGTGATGGGGAGGAAGAAGAAAAGCTAGCTACCTCCCGTCAGTATCTGTATGGAGGACACTGACTTGCAGAGCCCCTCCTTTACAGACTTAATTTGAGCACAGGAAGAACCGTAATGGTGAAAATGATCTCCTCACCAAGCCTGAGCAGCGAAGCACCTTGTGGTCTTGCCTTTTGCTGTTTCTCAGGTGGCCCCTGGTTGTGTCCATAACGCTTGTGAAATGGCCATCCCAAAGCGACGCTTAGCTTTCTGTTGTGGGCTAACCCCCAAAGCCTCTCTAGCTCACAGACAGGCAGGTAAGGCTCTCACTTCTTGTAAAAAGCCCTAAAATTTATTTTTAGAATGATTTAATGCCCAGTTTCCTCTCCCCACTACCCCCACTCCGTATTCATCAGCCAGCTTGTGATTTGAATGCTATCACAAGACATTTGTCTGAAAGAAAATGAGTTTCATACATAAATGGTTTCATCATATGGGAATCGTCCTAAGTGAGATTGTTTTTTGAAAAGAATAGCCCAGGCAAAGGTAATTGAAGACCAGATACCTATAATGTCTGTGACCCTATGGAAGAGGCCCTACTGTTTGGGGAATGGTCCAAGTCACCACAGTATCTGGACACCCCTCAAAAGCCTGTGTTAAAAGAATGGTCCCCAGCCTGCTTCACTATCTAGAGGTAGAGGAACCTTCAGAGGTGACCTAGTGGAGGAAGCCACTGGAGTGCCCTGGAAGGGTAGGTCCTGGGGGACTCTAGTCTCTGCTTTGGAGAGAGCTGAGGTCTGCAAATTGTCCTCTGGTCACACATATTGCACACACACATATACACATACCCTACACATACACACACATCACATATATATATACATACACATATCACACACACATATCACATGCACATAGACCACACACACACACACCACATACATATCACATACACACACAGAGGCATACCACACACACCCATGCACATATAACGTATACACACATATATACATACATGCATACACATCACACACATATCATATACACAAACATCACATACACACAACACACATATACACATATACATACACACATCACACACATATATATATACCCCACACATATACACATATCACATATACATACATACACACAACACTCACATATCACATATACACACATACACACATAGGTATACCACACACATACACATACACACACACATCACACATTCATACATGTACACATCACATACATACACACATATACATGCATCACATACATATACACATATGCATGCACACAGACCACATATAAGAGGCACACATGCACAAATAAATATAAACAAAAAATGTGTGTTTAGTAATTTGACAAAACCGAAATAAACTGAATGGTCAATCCAAGACGTTTGCTTTTCAAAAGCACCATTTTTGCCTCAATCTTTTGTCATGTATCATCACAGTTAAGCAAATCTAATTTTGCAGTAATTCTTTTTTTTTTAAATAAGAACAATTTTATTTCATTTTTGTCTTTGCTGCTTCCTAGTGTTTATATCTCTGATTTCACAGATTCATATCTCCAGTATACTATTGACCAGAAGTGTTGAGAATGAACGTTCTTCTCCTTATATACTTAGTTGAAGGCAAAGCGTTCAGTTTTTTTACAATTTCAATTACAAGATGAGTTGGAGGTTCTCTGCTCATCTTTTGTCAGGGTTCATAGACTCCCCTTTCATCTCTTGTGTGCCGAGAGTGGTTTATCAGTCTTCACTTTAATTATTTTGAACCTTTTATTTTGAAGTATCGAAATTGAGATTACATTTGTCTTGATAAACTGGCAGTTGTATTAGTTTGACATATTCTTTTGCCTAAAATATATCTTGCCTGAAATTGATATAGCTCCATCTCACTTTTGACTGTTGGTTTTTCCCATCTTTTTGCTTTTAACCTGTCTCTGTGTTTACATTTATAGTGTGTTGCACATAGAGAGCAAATGGTATATTTGGATACTTACATCTTTTTTTAAAAAACAAATCTTTTTTTGTTGAGTCTGACAGATTTTTGCCTTTTGCAAACATTGGACTATAAAGTTTGAGACTTTAGATATTGTTGGATTTAAATATTTTATTCTTTATTTTTCTATGTTTTTATTTATTCCATGTCCCCATTTTCCTCATTTTTTTAGCCTTTTTTTTTTTTTTTAATTTTTTATTTTTCGAGACAGGGTTTCTCTGTGTAGCCCTGGCTGTCCTGGAGCTCACTTTGTAGACCAGGCTGGCCTCAAACTCAGAAATCTGCCTGCCTCTGCCTCCCAAGTGCCGGGATTAAAGGCGTGCACCACCACCGCCTGGCCTTTTTAGCCTTTTTTTTTAGAGCCATTGGGATTTTTTTTTTTTTTAACTTTTATTGCATTGTGATGAGGAAAGTTACATGATTTCAATTTACCTGAATTTGTTAATATATTTAAGTTAAAAACATATTTTAATTAAATAGAATTAAATCACATTCTTGTTTCCCATTTGTACCCCAACTCCTCCCAGAGACACCCCCCCTTCGATACCTACAATATCTTTTTTGTCATATTCCTTAAAATTTATAAAATATTATAATAATAAAAATAAGTATTATAAAAGTTGTTTGATATAAAACAACAATCAATTTAACAGTCTTATGTAGATGCTTGTCTACAGGAATACTGAAAATACATACATTTTTCTCAATATAAATTTTAAATAACTCCAAACATATAAACTATATATTTCAAAATAATACATCACTACTAATATTTTCTTAAATGAACATAAATATATAAAATCTTTTTGTTTGTTTTGTATTTAGTAGAGTTTAAAATCTTGGCTCTTACTGTGGTACAAGCCCAAAATAAGAACAATTTTTAGACATTGGATTTCATTGTAATAAGGCTGTACTTCAATGACCCTCACATCACCAAAGGATTTTACCTCCATCGTAGCTAAGCTGAGAGTTGATAGTTCTGCTGAACCAAGAAATGAATTGTAGGCACAATTTTTGGATACAGACTTCCTGCTATGGTCAAAGCTATTTGACTTAAGTGAGTGACTTTATTCTCAGCCCACAGAGAACAGGTTACATTCATTTAAGAAATGGTGTATGTATTACGATGGTCTATCCATAAAGTCATTCACCAACTATTTCAATGTACAATGGTTCTGCTTGAAGGGTGGCACAGACATTAGGTGAGGGTAAGAATTTGATTCATTAGCTGTGATAATTTGG
>NW_022196905.1:143053260-143053602 GCF_008632895.1 Mastomys coucha | reverse complement strand
ACAGCGTGGGCAATTCTCTGCTCCACTGTTGGTGAGGCATCTAGGTATGAACCTGACTGCCCCATAATATTTAAAGATTACTCACCTAAAACTGATCTACCTATCAGCGGGTGTGCAGCACCCTTGTGAGATCTTTATCCCGGCCTAATATTAATTGAGAGAAGAAAAAGAGAGTAAGAGATAGCTTACCTGACCGAAGCCCCACGTTGGGGGCCAACTACTACGGACTGGGGTTTCTCGCGGGGGGCCCCTTGTTCCGCGGGACAAGGGATTTTGGCCAGGTGGGCACGGGATTTGGCTTTGACAAACAGACTACACACGGGTGGTGTAAAATCTGAGTGT
>NW_022196905.1:143007576-143051239 GCF_008632895.1 Mastomys coucha | reverse complement strand
TGGCTGTCCTGGAACTCACTCTGTAGACCAGGCTGGCCTCGAACTCAGAAATCCACCTGCCTCTGCTGGGCTTAAAGGCGAGTGCCACCACTGCCCGGCTTCTCTTGTATTTCTTTGAAGGTGTTTATTTATGTCTTTCTTAAAGTTGTATCATCACCATGAGAAGTGATTTTATATCTGAATCTTGCTTTTTCTGGTGTAATGGTATGTCCAGGACTGGCTATGGTGGGAGAATTGGGTTCTGATGATGCCAAGTGACCTTGATTTGTGCTGTTTATTTTCTTACGCTTGCCCCCCACACACACACCATCTGGTTATCTCTAGTGCTACCTGCCCTTGCTAAATGTGACTGGAGCCTGTCCTTCCTGTGATCCTGGTTGTGCCAGAACTCCTCAGAGTCAAGCTGTCTCTGGGATCCTGTGATTCTGGGATCCTGTGATCCTGATCTGGGTGACCGGAAGGAACCCAAGTCACTGGGCTGGCAGAGTTCCTGTGTGCCTAGTCCCACTGGTCCCAGTTACTTCCAGTGTTGGGACAGATGTTGGTTCCTCCTCACTTCTGATCCTGGGTGTGTCAGAGCGCCTGCGCGTGGAGCTTCCTCTGGGTGTTGTGGGACTGGCTGCGGAGCTTATGCCCAAGGTCTGCTCAGGACACCAGCCCCACAGTAATTCTTTATTGTTCTTCTTTTCAAGTTTGTTTCCTTGTGGCAGTAATCAAATGTATTTCCCATCTGCTCCTCGGCATACTGTATCATCCTGTATGCATGGGTCACTATCCTGTCCATTCAATATGCCATTCTTCATAGTGACCATACCATAGTGGCTACACTGTGGGGGATTTAAGCTATGCTCAAAGCTGAGGAAATACTGAAATTGCTGAGGTAAGGCTTCTGTTTCCCTCTTCCCTCTAGGCTTCGAGGATTTCCACTCACTCCTGACTAGCACCCACTACTCAAAGCCGCATTCACTCTAATAGGGTCTGACCTGCCCTAATTTGTGACTCCTCCATGTATGTTGAAATTAAGATTACTCTCGGGTTGCCCATGTGTTCTGTCTACCCACGGGTGCTTTCAGAACATGTTGTCAACACAGCATTACATCACATCGGAGGATGTGCCCAGCAGGCTGGCACCCACTGGGTTCATCGGAGGCTCTGTGGGCTGAGAAACACAACATCATCAAGGTTAATAGGTAACATTCCGTTCCAATTTTGGAAGTTATTCTTACGGGTAGAGAAGACAAAGAAGTCCCGCCCACCTCCGCACGCGCCCTTGGCTTCCCTCCACCGGCGCTTTCCTGAACCTGAGATGTGTTTGCACACGGTAACGCCCACCTTCCAAACAGAATCTTGCAACTCAGCCAGATTTTCTGCTGAGCCAGCCAGCCACTGGGAACAAACACTGGGGACTATGACAACCGCAAATGTGTGTGTGTGTGTGTGTGTGTGTGTGTGTGTGTGTGTGTATGAGAGAAAGACAGAGATACAGAGAGGCAAAGAGAGAGAGAATGTTTAAGTGTGGCATGTGTGTAGATGCACCTTTGTGTGTGCATTTGTGCACAAATGTTTATGGCATGTATATGACTGCACATGTGTGTGTGTGTGTGTGTGTCATTGGGAACTGTGTATTTGAGTGCTTAAATTGCGTGGCATGTTTGCATGTCTTTGCATCTTTCCCTATGAACACAGGTGTGGTCTGTATGATCATTTGCGGATCACATGATGTGTCTGGGTCACTTTCCCTGTGGCCTTCTCCAGAGCCCTTAGCCTGGAAGACCTGAGTTTTCCGAGTCCACCTCCCACTCACTACAAAGAAGCAGACCAAAGAACCAAGCAAGCTCCATCTGACTTCAGAGCCCAAAGGGAGGAGAGAAGTCTAGATTGAAACCCAGCCCCTGGATCTTCATTCCTCCCTCGTGGAGAAGGTAACCTTTATGAAATACCATGCTCTGGCCTTCAGCGAGACTCCTCTGTGTTATTCTCTTCATTACTGAAAGAAAATGCTTCTGTGTGTCTAATTAATGCCAGTGAGTCTTCAGTTCTAGAGAGGTGGGTCCTAATTGGTTCAGTGGGGTGTCTGCTACACTGAAGCCTTAAAGGGAGGGGCGGCGGGCCTTGGTTCTTCCTGAGCCACAAGACTGAGCCTGCGCTAGGCCAGCATGCGGTGGCACTGTTCTGTTTAGTCACAGGAGAACCACAGAAAGAAAGGTTTCGAAACCAGGGCCAATCCCTTCAACGCTGGCTTCCTTATCCATGCAAGTGGGGGTGAGGGCTTAGGGTTTGGAGTACCACCAGCTCGCAGATTAGATGACTCTATGAAATTTGTTAGTATTTGGTCAGTGTTAGGAAGTCCCCCACTGGAAAGCTGGGTTAGTGGACACTTTGGGCTATGAGTCTTGTGATGTGGCTAAGAAAGATGACAGAGAACCCTAAAGGGGAAATCCACCTACTTCAGTAAGTTTGGGGTTTCATTTGGTGAGCCAGAGAAAAGACTGTGTGGTAGTTTTGTTGTTGTTGTTGTTGTTGTTTTTCCTGGCTCCTGTGTAATCCTTCCATTTTTATCCATGTCAGTAAAGGATTTATCATCCATGACTTTCAATTTGAAGGTCTTTGAAGGTACCTGGTTTTCAACAGCAGGGTACTGCAGGAGTTGCAGGTTAAGGGGGATTTAAACTGGCAGTCGAGATGTTTCCAACTCCCATGACACCCAGAAGGCCCTTTCCAAAAGAACCCTTCCCACTGAAAGGGCGTCACGGGCCTGACAGTTGGGGAGGTGGCTGGAGTGAACCCTAGACCCAATACTGACTACGCATGAGGCATGGCTGCAGGCACATGAGCACAGCTGCTGCCTGCCTCTGGCTGTATTTACATTCCATCTGATGAGAAGCCTGGCAGGCTCTCCCTGCGTCAGCCCCCTGGCCTGGCCATCAGTCTGTGTGTGGTTCAAGTCTGATGTGTACAGAGGGAATGACATGGGACTCAGGAATCCTACCTGTACAAGTGGCACCCACCCAGGACATGAGGGAGGATGGCATAATCTATGCCCGGACTCTTCCTTTGGACTTCCTTCTCTCCTGACAGGAACAGGGAGGGGACAGAAAGAACTTGGCATCACCAGGCACTGAGCCGTGTTCGCAGACAGCATCTGGCAGGATACAGGGAACAAGAAAGCTTTAAGTCTTGGTTGGGTGGTCAGTCAAAGATGGCAAGCTTAGCCCCAGAGGACTAGGGGAGTTGTCAGAGGGTGAAAGACTGACAGACATCGGCGCCAGAGACTAAAGAGGGCAATGGGAGGGTTGGATGCCTGGCCTGGAGAAAGACTCCAGACTGGTTCTGACTCAGGTACCTTTGCTCAGAGGTGTGGATTAGAGGAGGGGCTCTCGCCCAGGAGAAATCCTGACTCACTCTGGGCACTTAACTGGCCACGTGGCCTCATAATCTTGCACTTAGCGAGATGGTACCAGTGCCCTGAGCCATTTCCTGATGCGCAAAACAAATATTTGAACTTGAAATGCTGAGTGAAGCCGCAGGATGTTTGGTAGATTTTTTTTACGTTCTCTCTGCTACATCTAGAAGCCTTTGGGGAATTTGCTTTGTGGCCATCAACACAACAACCTTGTTCTTCGAGTAGAATGATCTGGAAGCCAATGACTTCATACATTAAGAATGTCCTCCCTGGCTGGCTCTTTTGCTCTGGCTGGCTCTTTTGCTCTGTCTGTGTAATCGGTACCTAGCACCCCTTCCCCCAGCTGACATATAGCCAAGAAGGTGTATGACCAAGGAACAGTTTCCTTCTCCAGCTCTGGGTGGTCCTGATGCCAGACTTGTCTTCTCTAACCCATGGATAGAAACCAGCAAGCAGAAAGCTGTTGGCAGAAATAGGAGTCAGCTCCATCTCTGCTGCAGGTGATAGTGATAAAGGTAACTTACTAAGCTTTCCAGAGGCATCAGTTTCTCAACCTGAAAAATTATTCTCAAGGTCAGGTCTTACTAAGCTGTGAAGCTTAACTGTGTCCTGAATAACCTGAGGACATTCGGAGCGGTGTGGGACAGTTCCACGTCCTATCTGGGATTGAGTCTCCGTGGGTGTGTGATGATAGTGGGGGACCATAGCCTTTATGTAAGCCAGGGCTCCGGGTCTGGAGTAAAGAGGGCCATTTCTCAGCATCTCCTAGACAGTTCATGCATTCTTTGTGTAGATTTTAAAATCACATTCCAGGGTTGATTGGCAAGATGACAGCAGACACGAGAAGCCATTCCTGAGCTAACACGAATCTAACAGAACATAAGAAGAGGGGACATCTAAGGTGAACCAAGAAAAAAAGCAATGTTTGAGAATATAAAACCCGCAGTGGTTTTCTTACAATGGGACATTCATTTATGCAGTATTCATATCTCTAAAACACCCCTTTCCCTTCCTCCCTCAGATACTGTTTCTTTCGCCTTGGACATTATCTGTCCTGTCTCAAATGTAAATGACCCCCCCCCCAACACCTCAGTTCTGGCAGTAGAACCTCTGGGTTCAACTTCTGGAATTACATAAGCCCGAAGAAACAACCGAGTCAGCAGAAAGGTGCTGACTCAGCACTCTGAACTGGCCACCACGGGGCCAGATTCTCTGGTCTTGACTTTGGCCAAATTCCCATTGAAATCCAATGCCTGGTAAGTATCAGCAGCTTCATATATATGGCTCCAGGAGGATTTTAAAGGAATAGAGAGCAAAAGATGGGGACCTCAGTCGCCTTGTCGGCTCTCACAACATCTACCAGGTACCAGCCAGGCCACCCACCATCTCCTGGGTCTTCTTCCCCCATCACACCCAGAGCATCAAGTCCACTGTTCACCAAGGGCTAGAAGGATACACGAGAAACAGAGAGGTGGAGGAGTTTATGTTATCCATTGATTCCCTACCACTCACCACTACTTGGGATTTTTATCATTTAGCATTTTGTGTGCTAAATTATTGGTCAACCAACAACTTTACTGCTATGAGACTACAAAAGGGAAACCAGGAAGCATCTCAAATGCTGAGTCACAAGAGACCTTAGAAGGGGGTGACGGTTGAGGAGCACTAGGCAGTGAGGAGAAACGCTCACTTCTGGGAATGAACGGTGAGATAATCTGGAAATCGGTCCCTCCAAAATCATAGCTCTAAAGATAAAGAGACAAAGGGGCTGCTGGCAGAAATGTCAACTCACTCATGATTTAGAAGGACTCTGCATTCTGGCATTACTTGACAAACACAAGGGGATCAAATGATCAACAAGGGCTCTCAGCACTGGAGGATGCTGGGAAGGTAGGACCTGTCAGTGATCATTTTTAGGGGCTCCCTGGTTATTCTGATATAGAAGGAGGGCTAAGAACACCAAAAGATGGGAGACTCTGTTTTCTTTGCCAGCAAAGGGAGCTGGGAGGGAAAGGCTCCAAAAGCTGAGAACTGTTAAAGGTTTAAATAATAGCAGTTAATAATAATAACTGTTAAAGGTTTTGTATAATAATAGTAGGAGGGGTCAATGCTGTGGGTTCCAAGTTGCATGCTTGCCATTGTTTGCATTTGACTATGACTCCTCGCCCCCCAGAAGGACTAACTATTATCAGCCACGATTTATAGATAAGGCTTAGAGAAATGCAGTCTCAGTCACTTCCCCAAAGCCAAAACAAGTAAGATCTAATATGGTGGGAGACAAAGGAGAGATCAAGGTAAGCAGGGTGCAGGCTGACCCTCAGTGCCACCTTCCAAGAGGAGTAACAAACTAAAAATCTAAAGCACAGTGTGGCAGCTGTCACAGAACCACACTGTGTCGGAACCACAGGACAGGCTTTACACAGTGGAGACAAATCAGCTCTCAAAGAATGAACTCAGGATTCTACCAAAACAGCGATAGTCATGAGATAGAGGCAGGAGAGGGAGTCTCAGGAAGACAGCCTAGGGTACAGAGAACACACTGAGAACTGAATAAGAAAAGAAAAACAGAGCCCAGATGATGGAAGCCTAGGAGAACAAGGCACTGCCGCTCAGCAGTTAATGGTAATTCTGCTCTTACAGAGGACCCAGGTTCGATTCCCAGCACTCACATGGTGGCTCACAACTGCCTGTAACTCCAGTTCCAGGAGATCTGATGCCTTTTTCTGGCTTCTAAAGGCACCAGGCACTCACATGGTACAGAGGCATACATGCAGACAAACACTCATCAATTTCTTTTTAATCTAAAACAAGAGGACTAGTGAGATGGTTCCGTGGTTAAGAGCACAAGCTGCTCTTGCAGAGGACCAAGGTTCAGTTCCCAATGCCCATGTATGAGGTGGTTCACAACTGTCTGTAACTTCAGTTCCAAGGGATCCAGTGCTCTCTTCTGACATTGAGAGCATCAGTTACATATGTGGCACACATACCTACATGTGGGCAAAACAATGCACATAAAATAAATCTATAAGAATAATTTAAGGGGCTGGAGAGATGGCTCAGTGGTTAAGAACACTGACTGCTCTTCCAGAGGTCCTGAGTTCAATTCTCAGCAACCACATGGTGGCTCAAAACCATCTATAATGAGATCTGGTTCCCTCTTCTGGGCTACAGGCATATATGCAGGCAGAATGCTGTATTTATAATAAATAAATACATCTTTAAAATTATTTTTTACGTAAGTTCTATATTCCCATGAAGCATGCAGCCCTTCCTGTTAGGATGTACCCAGTTTCTCCTGTGGTTTTGTGGTGATTTCTGGCTCATACCATGGATTTGCTCCTGACAAGAGACCACTCTGATGGTTTCTGTGTAGGGCTGGGTTGTTGGCTTGAACTTGGTTGCTTTAAAAACAGCTTGGTATATCGATCTTGCTCTGCACTATCTGTCTTAGTGTGCTCAAAGAAAAGATCATAGAAACCTTACTTTTTCCTTCTGTTCTAACACAGGGTAACAGTTGCTACATGTACATGTTAGAACGCTGTTTGGTGAGATAATGATCTTCACTGAAACTCTCCTTGTCTGCGAGATCCACAGGGGCATTAGGGCACTGCTATTAGAAGTCCAGTCACCTTCACCATAGCAAAGAGTCTACACCACGAGTTATGGTTTCAATATTAAATACACACACACATACACACACACACACACACACACACAGGGATGTGTGTTTTAGATGATGAGTCCCCAGCTTCAGTTCTGGGAAGTTGAGGAGGTGGGATTTACCTGGAGAAAGTAAGTCACCAGGAGAAGCTTCTTAGAGATAATTTGTCCTTAGCTCCTTCTTGTTGCTCTGTCTCAGCTTTCTGTGTACAAAGTAAAGACTACACTGCAACCATCATGATATTTTGTCCAAGTACCCAGAGCTGTGCACCTACCAACTGAACCCTCTGAAGTATGAGCCAAAATAGTAAATCTTGGCACTTTCTAAAAATGTGTTTGTGTGTATTTTTTATGTATGAGTACTCTGTCTGCATATATGCCTGAGTGCCAGAAGAGGGCATTGGATCCCATTACAGATGATTGTGAGCCACTATGCGGTTGCTGGGAATTGAACTCAGGACCTCTGGAAGAGCAATCAGGGCTCTTAATCCCTGAGCCAGCTCTCCAGCCTCAGATCTTTTAAGCTATCTCTGTAAGATATTTTGTCATAGCTACATGAGAGCAACTAATTCAAGGGAAGACTGAGGAGAGAGAATTTGGGACAGGAGAAAAGGAGTCTTGGTCCTTTGAGCAATACAGGTTGAATGTTAGAAGTAACCATTTATTACCTTCATGGAAAATACGCACTTTCCATAGAACCCCATCTCCCCTGTACCTCATTGCTGATGACACAAACCTCTTGCTCTCAAGGCTCAAGACCGCTCAGGTCTACCCCACATTGCTTCTTGCCTTACGGCTGACACATTCTCTACAGCTCACCTTTCCTCCTTTCATTTATGGCTTGTTTATCTTTATCCCTTTTTCTTGCTGGTTGGGTTTTCTTGTTTTATGCCAGGGACTGACCTAAGGCCTCGTTCCTGTCAGACAAACACTATTGCTGAACAGTTCCCAATCCTGTGACCCACTCTTGATGAAGGAGTTACAAGAGCTCCTTCTCCCATGCTATCTGTTGCTTCTCAGACTCCTCAACAGATGTATCTTTTTTTTTTTTTTTTTGAGGTGTTGGTCCATGTAGTGCAGGCTGAACTCGAACACTTGACTCACCTGCCTCTGCCTCCCAACCACTTGGATTACACGTACTAGTATGCCACACTCAAGATGCTGCCTACTGAATAGAGTGTGCATGTTAGAATCCCCCAGGTCTTGCCTTTCTTTTTCACTTGGGCTAAATGAGGCCTTCCTCCTTCCTGGCTGTTAATAACAGGCTTGGCAAGTTTGTTCTTGGCAAGGCCTGCTTTTCCCAGGGAATAAAGAAGCTCTGCTCCACCACGGTCCTCCCATCCAGGAGGGAAACATGCCAGGTCCTGGGCTCCTGCTGCATTCTCAGCCTGGTCCTCTCAGTTCTATATCCCCTTATCCAGGTATGTGCCTGGTCATGGTATGGGGCTTATTCTAAATTCTTCAATTGCTAGCCTATGCATTGTCTTTCCCGGTCCCATTAACTTACAGCAGTTAAAATAGATTAGTCACCTGTTAGATAGTTCCTGATTTCAATATGCTGCTCTCAGAGATCTAGAGTCACAGAAGCTCTAAAACACGAGCCAGGAAGGAAGATGGTGGGGCAGCTCGCCAGATCTCGTAGCTTATTATCCACTTTCTGTTAACTGCTTATGACTTATCCTGTATCTATCTGCCAATGCCTGCAGCATATCAGAGTCACCTGCATCCATAGTAGATGACTACTGTGATATGGAAAAAGAGGAGTTGTTTCTCTCTGCCTCTGGGGACAAATTTAGATCCACCACTTGTCAGGGGTATATCTTGTCCCAAGAAGGAAAGTCAATCGAACTGGAAATGCACACAGAAATCATTGTCGTCGTTGTCGTTGTCATCATCATCATCATCTCTTCTTCTTCATCATCAATTAAGATTTATTTATTTTATGTGTGTATTTCACCTGTATGTATTTATGTGTACTAAGTGTACGCCTGGTGCTTACAAAGGTCATAAGAGGGCATCAGATCCCCTGTAACCGGAGATAGAGCAAGTTGGGAGCCATCATATGAGTACTGGGACCCAAACACAGGTCCTCTTGAAGAGTAGTCAGTGCTCCTAACCACTGAGTCAACTCCGCAGCCCATGCAGGAGTCCCGTACTACAGCAAAGTATAAGGAACTAAGGAACAAACCATCACTTGCAGAGAATTGACAGCTCTGGGGACTGCATGAACCTCATGGAAAGTCTGAAGGGGTCACTTTGGGGGTGGGCATTCTGGGGATAGCTGGAGCCATAGGTGGACCTGTTATCTGAAGCTGGAGTGGCTTTCTCTGGATTTCGTGGCCAACTGCTTCCAGACTCTAACAGCTGAAAACAATTAACTAATGGCACACGAAGAGGAGGTCATGGTATTTATACTGTCAATGCGTATTTTCAGCCTTTCTAAAAAGCAGCTTCAACACCTCTCCCTAACAATGAGAATTTGTGAATGGCCATTCCTTTCAGAAATAAATTGTAATTTCAGAAGGAGTATAGCGAGGAGAGCTTTGTTCCTGGGTTGCCTGCCTTCTCCAGGAGAACCGTCAATGCACCACATAGGAAGAACCACTGAGAATTGTCGACGATGTTAACACTCTTCATGAAAAGGGACCTGGGGTTGCATTGTACAAAGGTCTGAATAACTCGCTGTTCTCCACATGAGAATGAGATTTCTCGTTGTCATGGTTACCGTTAACAGTAATTCAATTCAACATGACATATATACATACATCAATGACGACATCAGTCTTGACCTCATTGTGTCTGAAAAGAAGCTCTGATGCTTGCCTTTGAAGGTCCTACTAGAACCCCAGGAAGCCCTGTGCAGCCTTGGGCTGCTTCTGTACACTGGATCCATTGAGCTGCTGGATCTCCCACGCAGCAGGCACTACACCAGACTTAGAAATGCTACAGTAAATATCTCAGGTCTTCCTGTAAAGAGTTTGGACTCTAAAAGGGAGAAGACGGATCAGCCTGTCACCAACTCTAGAACCGTACCATAGCGTACACTATGCAAATGAGCAGGCCTGGTGTCTGGGGGATAGGAAGTGAAGTTCCAAGTGCCTCCATCTCCTATTGATGTCCTAAACGACTGCATCGGTGACTTAATACAGCAAAGCTGTAGGTTAGCTTCTGATTAAGGGTCTCTGGGGACTAAAATCAAGGGGTTAGTAAGTCTGTGTTCTTTTTTGGAAGATCCAGACTAAAAAAAAAATCCACCCACTTCCTTGTTCTTTGAAGCCTCTCAAGACTTCCTGTGCTTTGGGTTCCTGGCTCCTTCCTCTGTCCTCACGCCCTGCTATATTGTGTGTGTGTGTGTGTGTGTGTGTGTGTGTGTCTTTATGTAGCTCAGTCTGGCCTTGAACTCATAGAGACCCACTTGCCTTTGCCTCCCAAGTACTGAAGTCTATTCACAAGTTCTAGCGTTTAGGATGTGGGTATCATTGAGCACCAGGAGACTGAGGAAAGACGTGTCACCTGTCTCTCCTGTCTCTTCAAGTTATTGGTATTGTTTATTTTGTATATTATTTGTTTGGTTTAGTTTTTCCAACCCCTTCCTACTTGGTGATACTGTTTGATATCTGTGGTGGGTATAGACATGTGCTGGGCCAAGCTGAGGGGCGGGGTCACCTCTGAATCTGCGTGGCGATGGAATTTGGGGGAACTGGCTCAATTTTATAGTCATGTCTCAAGGGCAATTGTCTTAAGAATCCCGTTCCCTTGAAACTAGGTTCAGAAGGCGAGGCTCACCCTGGCTGGTACAGATCTGAAGATGGAGCATGGGGACTAAGCTGTCTGTGACTAGACACAGGGTTAGGTGGGGTCAAATAAAGAGGACAGTTCACTGGGCTTCATGACAGACTCTTTCAAAAGTAGATAGAGGTTGGTCTGGTGGTGGTACGTAGGTGTTTCCAAATACAGAATGATGGCTGGAGAGATGGCTTTGTGCTTAAGAGCACATACCACTCTTGCAGAGGACCTGAGTTCAATTCCCAGTACCCACATTGAGTGGCTCACAACCACCTATAACTCTAGGAAGACCCAACTTTGGCTTCAATCAGCACCTGCATTCAGTGCACATACTGACACAAATACATAGAAGTAAAAAAAATCGTAAAGTAAATCTTGTTTTGTTGTTGTTACTGTTGTTGTTGTTTTAAGGCAGACTGAAGAGCATTGAAGGAGGCCGGGATGAGAGTCTTCTCTCCTGCCCACCACCTCCCCAGTCTAACACAGCTTCTGTTTTTTTCTATAGTGGACTCCTTTGCCATCACCCATGTTGAAGCTACTGCTGGTATGTCCAGGCAGACCATCCCAGTGTGGGGCAGATCCTCAGTAAATATTTGCTGAATTAATCAACTAGGTCAAATGAGGGCTGTTCACATCATTCTTGTTCAGAAACCTGCCTTTGCTCGCTCTATCCACTTTAAACAATCCATTTGTGTCAAATGTACCCCATTTCCATTGGCCTGTATCTCACATGTCTAAGTCTCTTTCAAGGCTACATTGCTGAGTGGACTGCCATAACAACATGGCTTAAATGGCAGACTTTTATTTTCCAAAGATCCAGATTCTGGTTGAGGGAGTTGGGGTAGGGTTCTTCTGAGATCGTGTTTTGTAAGCGCTTATCTGTTTGCTGTGCCCATAGAGTTTGGATTTGAATGTCTGGATGAAGTTTGCCCAACTAGGACATTCTGTGTAGAATACACCAAAAAATCAGAAACACTGATGGTCCCTCACATTTCAGATACAGTGTGACTTAACCAGTATCCCCTCATGATGTAAGACAGTATAAGAATGTATTGCTGCATATGTTTGAGTGATAAACACTTGCTAGACAGACTCTATCTCCAATTCCTCTTCCTGTTTATGGATGCTCACACAGTACCTAGTGAGTGAATGAAGACAGTACAGAGAGCATTACCACACCACTTGACCGTAAAAGGTAAGGTACGGGGCGGGGGGTAGAGATGGCTCAGCAGTTAAGAGCATTTGCTACCCTGCAGAGGACCAGGGTTCCATTCCCAGCATCCACATGGAGGCTCACGACTGTCTGACTCCAGTTCTGAGATCACCAGGCACATGTGTGGTGCACATGTGTAGTACACACACATACATGTATGCAAACGCTCTTACATGAAAAATAAGACAAATGGATATTTTTTAAAAACCAGAATTGGATGCACTCTTGAAGTTAATAAGTACTTTCTGACAGGGCAGTAATGTGTACAGGAAAATAAAAATCTGTTGTTGTACAGAGGTAATGTGTGTGTGTATCTGAGAAGACAGTGGTAGAAACCACATGGCAGACATTACTGCTTGTGTTGCCTCACATATGTGTGGCCCTGTTGCAGTAAATCTCCAACCCCAATAAGCCCATGCAAAGAACACATAACTCAGTTATAATATTTATAAATAGCAGGCCGAGAGTGGGCAGATCTACCACTACACTACTCTATTCCCCAGCTCTGAGACCCCTTGCTACTTGCAGTTCCTCCAGGCCACATGCTTCTGCTCCATCTTCCTTCCACCTCTTCTTCCTCAATCCTGCTTCTCTCCTCTGGCTCCTCTGGCTCCCCCTCTCTCTACCTCTCTAAAACTTCCATCCCCACCTTTTCCCTTCACTGCCCAATCACAGGCTCTAGCCTTTATTTGACCACTTAAAATGGGAAGAAGGTTCACCTGAAATCACCTGAGTAAGAGGAAGCAGAATTAGCATCTAATTACAAACAGTGCCTGGGCAATCTACAACATGGCCCTGAAAAACCCCCATACCTTCTTGTGCCTCAGTTTTCTTCTGCATTAATTGAGGTTAAGAACTACATCTACTTCATAGGTTCCTGTGGGCCTTGAACTCTAGTGCCAGGCAGAGAGTAAGCACATGATGAATGCCAACCAATTATTATTACCCCCCAGGGACCTCAGATATTTTTAATGTGTCACTCATTAACCAGTCATTATATTTCACTGATCTATATGAAAAGCTCTTTTAAAACATAACATTTCATCCAAGGATCTGCACTGAGCACCAGGTACAGCTCCTCATATGTCTCCAGACTTTAAGCACTGGGAATAACAAGGGGGACCATTCACACGGTAGTCGGGCCTTTGTGAAATGTGACAACCAGGTTCTTAATTATTCTTAGAAATGTCAGAACTCACCGACTGCAATTAGTCCTGACAGTTCAAGGGCTAATTAACTCCAAAAAAACGTGCTTCTTGGGTTACCTCATTAGCAATTCTTGGTCACATACAAACACAAAAACCCATTTCAGAAATTCCTTTTCTGATTTTGAAGCAGGTAAGAGCCTCATGTGCACCAAACCTGTTGAGGGAAGGGGCCCAGCCAGCCTTTGGGTCCTGGTGGGGTTGCAGGTGAGATGTGGCTGCAGTGTGTGGATGCCTGGAGACCAGTCCTGCCAGCCCATAATGATGCTTCACTTCACCGGCTGCCTTTCCCTTCCCCCACCTGTCTCCAATGACAAAATCCTCTCTGGGCTCACTAACCTCATTAAATACAAAACACAAATATGCTAAATGAAGAAAAGCCAGATGCAAAAAGACATGTAGTGAATGATTCCGTTTACACGGAACAGCTAGAGACAGTGACTAGATTAGAGAGTACCAGTGGCTGCAGGAGAGTGGGTGGGGGTGGGTGGATGGGGGGGCAGGCAGCATCCTTGCTTAGTGAGTGCAGGTCTGACTTCTGCTTCGCTTAGCAGCTCAGTGCTGGAAGTGCGGTTAATAGCACTGAATTCATGGGCTTTTTGCTGCGATAGAGATTGAATCTAGGGTTTCGCACATGCTTGGCAAGCATGCTATCATATAAGCTGTTCCAGCCCAGGTTTCCTTTTTTTTATTTTAGGGTCTCACTGAAGTTGCTTAGCCAGCCTGAATTCTCTCTGAACCCAAGCATCCTCCTGCCTTAACCTACACTACAAAGATCCAACTGAATTATGTGTTGAACTGAGCTAAGTGACTCATTTTGTGCTACCTAATTCTTTCAATGTTGAAAAATGTCATGGTTAAAAGGTGGGGGTCTTTAAGAAGGCATTGGACCGCAAAGGCTCCTCCCTCATGAATAGAATTCAGGTCCCAATAAAAGAGGCTTCGTCTAGATACCAACCTGCTCACCCTTTAGCCCCCTGCTTCCTCCACCCTGGAGGACAGAAGGACAAAGCTTCTAACCTCCATCTTGGAAGTGGAGGGCATCCCTCACCAGTTTCTAAACCTTCCAGCACTTTGGCTATGGATTCCCCAGCCAATGAGAATACATTTCTATTCTTTCCAGTATTCTGTCATGTTAGCTCACAGACAATGGTGGATAGAGTAGGGACGGTGGTTGACCCTTTTCTCAAGCATCATCTGTGGGACTGTCCATGCTAGGATGCCTGCAGATGCTTTGGTACCCAGTGCCAAGCAGCTCACAGAACACACAGAGGTGCTGCATAAGTTCTGGGTCTTATGTTGGTCCTGTCACTGGGGTGTTCCCTCCCTTCTATCTCTCTGGCACACTCAGCTAATCTGTAGATCCACGAGTCGTATTATACTTATGCTTATACTCATTCTATTTCCTGGAGTCTCCCCAACCCACGTCCTGTACTCTTCCAGGGAGGACTGACTACTGCCTCTTCTGTCTCCTTAAACACCACAGCATTGTAACTCTGCATTCTGCTGTGATTTATTTTCTCTTTATAAAAAAACGACATAGGCACAGTAACATCTGCTCTACTTAGGACACATTTCTGTGCATTTGGGGGAATATTAATAGATACCAGTGACACATCTTCATTGTCCTCCCAAGTCCCTCAGGTCCCAGTGAAGTTAGTTCCACCCCCAACCCCCTGATAGCCACTGACTTTTTTTGTTTTTTTCTTTTTGGTCTTTAGTTCTTTTCCAGAATATGCCATATGAGTGAAATTATGGTCTGTTGTGACTGGATTTTATTTTTACACCCACCTCCTGCTCTCAACTTGATCCCCAAACATCAGAGATCTTCTTTATCTTACCCAGGAGCAAGCATCATGGGGTGTGGTCCCTAGAACCTTATAGCAACACAATGTGACGAGACATGGCAGAGACAGGATGCCTCTCCAGTCTTTCCTCCCAGATTAGCAAAATGTAGTGGGCGCGTGGCAGCCTGAAGTCAGACAGCAGTGAGAGCACGTGACCAATTGATGTCAGAACCATCACCTGCCTGAAATGGTCATCCTTGAGCCAGCCCCACCCATGACAGTATCACCATACTGGGCAGTCTGATTCCAACCTGAGGTACTTCCTGTTGCCTTTGAGACTCCAGATAAACCATCCAGGAGCTGCCCTGAGGGTTCCAGACTCCTTTTACCATGGACTTTAGCCTGAAGAGCAAGAGAGGTAGCTATTGCAGTGAATGATACCACTTATCTTTCCCCAACACACACCCTTCCCACTCTCTACTTGAGCCCATCTCACCCTCACATATACAGCCAGACACATCAGAGGAGAACCCCTTCACTGCAATTCCAACCAATGAAGCATGCCCTGTGCCAGCTGAGTCATTATTTTGTTCTGTGGCTTTCTAGCTTATCCCTCCTAAAGGGCCCTGGGGACATCTCATCTGCACCCTACAATCCTGTAGATAAGGTCACAGTGACAGCAAAAGTCTACTCTGCTCAAGAGGGTTTCTTCAAGGGAGATCCTTGAAGGCTGGGGGCATATTGAGAGCCTTAGTGGTATGTGAACAATGACAATTATTTAAGAAAATGCTTGCAGAGTACACGGCATGTGGCAAACACCATCTCTTAAATACACAGATTTGGTAATTCAGAGTCTATATCTTTGTTTGGGTTCCTAGTGCTGTGATGAAGACCATGATCCAAAGCAACCTGGGGAAGAACGGGCTTAACTCATCTCACAGTTCCAGATCACAGTCCATCAATGAGGAAAGTCAGGGCAGGAACTCAAGGCAGGAACCTGGAGGCAGGAACTGAAGCAGAGAGTGTGGAGGAATGCTGCTTACTGGCTTGCTCCCCATGGTTCGATCATCCTGCTTTCTCACATAACCCAGGACTACCTACCCTAGGGTAAGAGACTGCCCATGGTGGGCTGGGCCCTGTCACATCAATCATTAATCAAGAAACTGCTGGACGGGCTTGTCTATAAGCCAATCTGGTGGAGGCGTTTCTCAATGGAGAATCCCTCTTCCCAGATGACTTTATCTTGAGTCAAATTAAAAAAACAACAATATAAAACAAAACACTCAAGACAGTCTCTGAGAAAGCTTCCTGTAGTTCTCTTTAGCTCACTGTGGAGTGACCATTGTTTCTCGTTCATGTCCTGATTCAGAGACCAGAGCAAATGTCCCTCCTTGTGGGAACAGTAACTTTGATTTAATGGCTAATAATAAGGTGAAGTGGTGGAAACCTATAGGCAAAACTTCATTTGGAGAACATTAGTGTCTCTGGTAACTATATTTCTTCTTATTGCAACAATAAGAGTTGGATTCAGGTTGTGGAGAGATAGCTCAGCAGTTGAGAGCACTAGTGCCTTGGCAGAGAACCCAGGTTCTGTTCCCAGCACCCAAATGGCAGCTCTCAATCATGTATAAGTCTGAGGATCCAATGCCCTCTCCTGGCCTCTAGGGGCACTATACACACACACACACACACACACACACACACACACACACACACACAGACGGTGTACATACATACAGGCAAAACACTTTCATGTGTAAAACAAAAGTAAATAAAGTATTTTTAAAAAAGAATTGGTAAGAGGTCAAGAACGCACTCAGGGCTCTTGACATTTGAATGGAGCATTTATTTTAAAAATCTTGGGCTGGCGAGGTAGCTCAGCAGGTAAGAGCAATAGCTGTTTTTCCAGAGGTCCTGAATTCAATTCTCAGCAACCACATGGTGGCTCACAACCATCTGTAATGGGATCTGATGCCCTCTTCTGGTGTGTCAGAAGACAGCTACAGTGTACTCACATACATAAAATAAATAATTCTTCAAAAAAAAAAGATTTATTAAAAAAAAACAGCCTTTGTGTCATGAATCTGATTGGTGTGTCTTCTTTCCTTTCTCTTTTACCTCCCAATGCTGCATAATGTACAGAAATAGAAGACCAAGTTGCCTTCAGAACCTGTGGGTGTTATCACTCTACTGCTTGGAGAGGTCTCAATCACAGGTGACCAGAACCCAGCCCTCACCTAGTGAGGAGCTGCTGACTCCGAGCCCCTTCCTCAAACCTCACCAATAGCAAGTACACTCATTAGACTTAATTTATTGGTTCCATATGGATATGCTGGGCAACAATGCTGGATAACTATCAGGACAACACTGAAGGTTTCAGGGAGGAAGCCAAGATGTCTACCATAGTAACTTGAAATGCAAGAAACAGGAAGAATCATCAGTCCCCCACACACATGTGGGTGGGGCTTGGTACTTTTGGGGGTCTTCAGAGGCTAAGAGGGATTCCACAAATCATCAGGCATTCCATGGTATGACACAATTTGCCACTAAGGTCCCTGCAGTATCTGAGGGACAAGGAGGAAAAACCCAGGTTTCACACAGCAATGGAATGATTTGTGATATCAATGAATTCTTTGACTTCTTTGAGCCTCTTTTGTCTGGGATATGGGAGTTCAGATGAAATTGATGGGTGAAATATCATACATAAAGACCTCTCAGAGTACACGGAAAGCATCTCTCCCTCGCCAGTACAAAGGAGAGAACCTGGTCCAAGCACACTGATGTTACCAGAGAAGGCAGTACGGGAGATTTGAGGTCAGACGGCAGAGTGGACACATCTCACAGGAGACCAGAGAAGGTCTGGAGTGTGGAACACTGCAGGGATGTACACTGTGATTTGAAAGTAACCAGAAGTGCCTAAGACTGGTTCATATGGCTCAGTGAGACAGAGAGAGAAGCTTGATGTGAGGGAAGGGGGTGGTGGGACAGGGCAGTGTGTGTGTGTGTGTGGGGAGGGGTTGACATAACATGTTTTCCTATCAGCTAGCCCTCTGTGCATCATCCCTCAGCCCTGCCAGAAGCAGATACGGGGTTGGGAGGGGGTCTTTTAGAGTACAGACTTATTAGTTCCCCCCCCCCCCCACTTAATCTGGCAGTATCCAGACACAGGGCTTTGACGCTTCTCCTTGCTCCCAGCCAGGCACCCCAAAGTCCACAGAGACCCAGAAAAAGTGGACAGCAAAAGAAGAGCTCACTCCTCAGGCCTCAGAACTGAATTCAAAAGCCGTGTTAAGTCCATCTGCCCTCAGATGCTGCAGTGCAGAGGGGAATCTGGCCTTCCCAGACTCCTCCTCCACACCGGATGAGAGAAGCTGGCCATCTGGTGTGGAACCAAGCCAGATGGGGCAGGTTGCTGAGGGGAGGCTCTGAGAGGGACCACAGAGACGGGGGTGACTTTGAGTTCCTGATCACAACAGCCCCTGCTGCTCATGGGACCTCATTGTTCAATGCTGCGCAAGGGAGCATTTTGGTTGTGCTCCTGATTGGACTCTGTTCTGTGCTTTAAACTGCTACGCTTCTGAATGCCAGGCCAGCTGTTTAAATGCATATTTGTGGCCAGCTTTCCTCTGTGGGAGCCCTCATTGTTCTGAATGTAAAAATAAGAGATCCCGCTTCACGGTGAGGCTCAGAAAACCCTGGACATGGGACACTAAGAAAGTGTTATGTCACTTTGGTTAGACCCAAATGAAAGACTTGATTTAAAAAAATTGAGTATTTTTATGCATGTTAAAAGTGCATGAATAAAGCCCATTAGTCCTGAAGAATCATGATCATGATAAACCAAATAAGTGCATGATTGATTGTTTCTCAACATAATGCAATCACATGCATCCGGGTGCAGGAAAGCCTCTGGATCAGTTCGGCAATCTTTTAGCAGTTCTGACTAGCTCAGAGGTAGCACCAATAGATATTAATTTCCCTGGGGAAATTTTCTTTTGATCATGCTTATTGAATATGGAGCCTTTGGGCGTATGCAGATTCTGAGAATTTATGTCTTACACCTGAAGCCATTTCTTCATTACTGTTATTTTACTCTGACACTCCATAGTGTTTATTACTCTCGCTTGAGAAAATTGTCCTCTGTGCTCTATACTTTCTGTCCTCAGTCATTTTGTCAAAATGCAGGTTGTGATGTTCCAGTTGCTTCCAACCCTCTGGAACCCAAACATCTCAGCTCCCGGGGCACCTGCGGCCTTCAGCCCGTAGGTGACATCATGAGACAATTTCCTTCACAGACAGAGAAGTCGGAAGTTTTGATCACTTGGTTTTAGCTAGCACCCCCAACTGAGAGACTTGTCATTTTGCTGGCACCCATAAATGATAACAACTATTATCCAGGGATTTACCACAGTCAGCGCTAATCACAGGCATCCACCATCACCCCCAAGGCTTGTTGATGGCGGACAGGTAGCACACAGCGAGCAAGAGAGAAGGGAGGCGGAAGGAAGGCCAGTCTTCACTCTACACATCAAGCATAAGGACCTGAAACATCTTTATATTCACAAAAAGGTTTAAGAACTCCTGGTATGAAAGCAGACTAGGTCAGTAGGAGCCCCTAGAATACGCCAACTCTCGGTCTACTGCGAGGTCAAGCTATCGGACTGAAGAAAACCTGTTGCATTTGATCTGGATTATGTCACTGTCCAGGGGAGCTGGGGTATATGTGAGATTTGGGGGGATCAGTAACTTCTGGTGGGAGATGAAGTCTAGGTTTGAGAGGCCAAGAATTATCCAAACAGGACCCAGCTCCATGAGGCATGCCTTTTATCCCAGCACTGGGAAGACAGAGAAAGGCAGATCTCTGAGTTTGACGCTAACCTGGTCTACATAGTGAGGTGCAGGCCAGCCAGAGCTACATAGTAAGACCCCATCAAAAGAAAAACAAAGAAAAACAAGAACAGTTTAAGCAGTGATAGATGAAGGAGTCTAGTAAAATTAGTAAAATGCATTTACTTAGGTTTAATTTTATTTTGTCTTTTTTTTTTTTTTTTTTTTTTTTTTTTTTTGGTTTTTCAAGACAGGGTCTATCTAGGCCTGGCTATCCTGAAACTCACTTTGTAGACCAGGCTTGGCCTCTAGCTTACAGAGATCCTCCTGTCTCTGCCTCTCCAGTGCTTGCTATTTCCAGGCACACCAGAAGAGGGCATCAGATCCCATTACAGATGTCTGGGAGCCACCATGTTGTTGCTGGGAATTGAACTCAGGACCTCTGGAAGAGCAGTCAGTGTTCTTAACTACTGAGCCATCTCTCCAGCCCCCAGCTAGTTTTCAATAGGTGCTATTTTGTTTGTTTCTGCGTCCTCATGCTGTGAACACCTTGCTTCAGTATTGGTCTAAAGACCAGAAGGAGCTGGCGAGATGATTCAGTGGTTAGGAGCTGTTCTTGCCAAGGACTCAGTTTCTATTCCCAGCTCCCATGTGGCAGCTCACAACTATCCATAACTCCAGTTCCAGGGGCTCTAAATGCCCTTTTCTGGGTGTCACAAGCACCAGGTATGTGTGCAGTGCACATATGTATATGCAGGCAAAAACACTCCCATATACATAAAATAAGATAAATAAACCTTAAAGGGAAAAAGCAAAAGACCAAGAGAAGCACCAGGAAGCTATGGGGAAAGCTCCAGGAAAAAAGGCCAAAGGCACTGGAAGAAGCTTTGGCATGCTCAGAGAAGGGATGCTTCTTCAAGCTGCAGAGGCACTAACAATGGACACCCAGAAAGATGTTCAACCACCAAAGCAGTAGCCAATGACATATATTTGTGGAGAGTGTCACACCAAAAATGAAATTAAATGCAGGAATCCAATCAGATGCAGAGAATGTGGATACAGAATAATGTACAAGAAAAGGACTAAAAGATTGGTGGGTTCTGATGCTGGATGAAATGGGGGAGTTCAGGAGTGTCTTCACTCATGCATTTGCCTCACTGATGTTTCTCTTTAATGTAAACCATTTAACTTAGTTTGCTTAATGACTACAACTATATACCTACGATTTCATCTTAGAAATGCAATTATATTTACAATGTTTTGTATAAAGGAAATTTTAGTTCAACATATGGCTTAATTTATTGTTCTTGTAATCCCTCACACAGTAAAGATTAAAAGTGTCCCCAGCAAAAAAAAAAAAAGGGTCAAGGGTGAGCAAGCACATGTCCCCCAGCCATGCACTGCATGAAGGTGAAGCTGGTTGGTTGGTTTCAGGAAAGTCAGCAGGGTCTTGGTCCCTCTGCAAGGGTCTGTGGTTTAGGATTCTAAGTCCTCATCACTGTGTGTTTAGCCATCAGCTTGGCAGATGGGCTGTTTTCAATGGTCATTGGCAGGTTTTAGTAAATAGCATACTGAGTTGAACTGTATCTCCCAGAAAGATTTGTTCACAACCTTACCCTGCATATCTCCAAATGGGACCTTGCCAATGTCATCAAGCTAATGTTTGCTGCAAATGGTGGTTAAGGTTGATGGGCAACCAACCTTAAGGTTGGTTGGGAAGCATCTAGATTGAGAGGCACTCCCCTGGGTGTCTGTAAGGGTGTTTTCAGTCAGGACATGCTCTGAATGTGGGTACCCCCATCCATAATTGGGTGGGATAAAGGAGGGAAAGCAGAAACCCCACTAGTACAGCCTCTCTACTGCCTCCTGTCTGTCGGGAGGTGAGCAGCCTCTGCCATAGTCCCAATGCTATGATGTTCCGCCTCATCATGGGCCCAGAAGCAGTGCACCCTGGGACAAACTAAAGCTTCTGAGACAGTAAGCAAAGATACGACCTTATTTTTCTCAGAGACTTGTCTCGGTGACACTTGTCCTGATGTCCTGGATTGGGGTGGACCCTGACCCAGTGACAGATATCCTCATAAGAAGCGGCACACCTGCACACAGACACGGAGAATGTTACCTGGCAAGGCAGCAGAGAAGGCAGAGAATGATAGATTCCTCACACCAAGGAGCAAAGACCACTGAACAGCTACTAGAAGGTAAGAGAGGAGCATAGGGTGGATTCTCCCTCATAACTTGCTGTGCTGGCTGGTTTTGTGTGTCAACTTTGACACAAGCTGGAGTTATCACAGAGAAAGGAGCTTCAGGTGAGGAAATGCCTCCATGAGATCCAGCTGTGGGGTATTTTCTCAATTAGTGACCAAGGGGGGAGGGCCCCTTGTGGGTGGTGCCATTCCTGGACTGGTTGTCTTGGGTTCTATAAGAAAGCAAGCTGAGCAAGCTAGGGGAAGCAAACCAGTAAATAACATTCCCTCCATGGCCTCTGCATCAGCTCCTGCCTCCAAGTTCCTGCCCTGTGTGACTTCCAGTCCTGACTTCCTTTGATGAACAACAGTGTGGAAGTGTAAGCTGAATAAACCCTTTCCTCCCCAACTTGTTTCTTGGTCATGATGTTTTGTGCAGGAACAGAAACCCTGACTAAGATATCTGCAGACAAAACCAGCCTGCCTTTGTGGTACAGGGAGCTATTATGTCAGAAAGAATTCTACTTTGACCTTGAACTTCTAAACTTCAGAGCTGTGGAGCAGTGTGAGTTTCTGAAGTCAAGCTCCTGTGCTCGTAGTTCTTTGTTACAGGTTGGCCAGTGTCCCTGGAATGAGACGCATCAGCCCCTGTACGTGTTAGACCATCTTTAAATCCCAAAGATGACACGTTCTCATAGTCTGATCCTGCAGCTCTTTCCCTGTGGGATGCTTGTTCATTTCCTGCTTTGAGTAAGGATGCTTATATAGATACCCATCCACTGAGCTGGATTTCTTTTCTTTTTCTTTTTTTTCCAAGTTCTCTAGAGTCTGGAGAAGTGGCTCAGTGGCTAAGAGCATTAGCTGCCCTTCCAGAGGACATGAATTTGGTTCCCAGCACCTGTATGGAGGCTTAGAACCATTTGTAACTCTAGTTCCAGGGGATCTGACGTCCTCTTCTGGCTTCTGAGAGTACTGCAGGCAGATAGCACACATACATAGAACCAGGCACACACACACACACACACACACACACACACTAAAGAATTTTCAAAATGCATCTGTGGTGTTTTTAAATTATTCAGAGATAAATTCTTCCTGTCTTTCCCACAAAAAAAAAAAAAGTGGTCATTGTTTGCAGTTTTAGCCTCTGGCTTAATGGTGGCTACTTCAGCCTGCATGACGCCAGGCGCTCCCATCCAGTGCTAATGAATGGCAGAAACACTTTGAGCCAGCTCTCACTGGGAAAGTAAATTACCATCTGCCTGGCTGATGAGGCCCACTCTAATTTAAAGGTAATTTGAAGAAGAGTGATCATTCATCTGTGTGGAGAAGACCAAGTTCAGACACATTCAGATGCCCTGGAAACCCCACATCTCTGCAGAAGTAGAAGCCACTCCCGCCTTGGTGCCGGCTACCCCTGAAGAATCACCCTTTCACCCTTTCACACCCTGGTGACTATGTAATGAGCACTCACCAGACACAGCCACAGAGGTGATTTTACTTCAGACTGTTATCTCACACAAGGTTGGTTTTTAACTGGCTGATCTGTTGTTGTTTTATGTGTACGGATGTTCTGTCAGCATGTATGTGTTTGCACCATGTAACTGCCCGGTGCCTGTGCAGGCCACAAAAACATTTCAGACCCTGAAACTGGAGTTACAGGTATGTGTAAGCTGTGGCCTCGTGGGTGCTGGGAATAAAACCCAGGTCCTCTGCAAGAGCAGCTAGTGCTCTAACCACTTAGCTATCTTGCCAGCCCTATAATTTGATTTTTTTCCCAACAGCTAATTAAAACAAGTTTGCACCCTCATCCTGAACACAGTTCACTGCCACCCTTCAAAACTCTCAGTCTGCCATCATTTCATGCTCATTTTTTTGTATTCCAGGTTGTCACAAACCTAAGAATCGAAAGAAGCTTTTGTTTTGTTTTGTTTTGTTTTATAAATTGGGCACTTAAAAGAGTTTATGTTCTCACTTGAACATAGAGATAATTATCCTTTAAATGGAAATAGCAGGTTCTAAAATCAGCTTAGGAGTGAGTCTGCATAATCACATTTTCTTTTAAAGCTGCTTTTAAAACATTTCAATTATATTTTATATGTCTTTTTTTTTTTAACCAGAGAAAGGAGGTTTTTGGCACCTTTGTAGCTGAGAATTTTCTGTACCCCAGAAATGAACAGGACAAATTATTCATTCATTGCAGGTCAATTAGTCAGGCAACATGGGGGGGGGGAAT
Source organism: Mastomys coucha (assembly GCF_008632895.1). Classification (NCBI taxonomy): domain Eukaryota; kingdom Metazoa; phylum Chordata; class Mammalia; order Rodentia; family Muridae; genus Mastomys; species Mastomys coucha. The sequence goes on along the minus strand of NW_022196905.1, from coordinate 143,026,936 downwards.
CCCTACATTCTTTCCTGCAGGCGTGTTTTGCAGAAAACATAGATGTTCACGAGCACGAGTATGCAGAGAACACACACACACATATACACACATACACATATACATACATATACATACACACACATATACACATACACACATATACACATATATACATACATACACAGACACACACACATACACACATATATATATCATATATATATACACGATATCACATATATATCACATAAACAAGGAACTCTGAGCATGGAATCTGAACAGAAAGGCCCACAGAGCAAAGTGCTAAAGTCAACAATTGCTGTCATTTGTATGCATTGTCCCTGTTAGGCAAGGACTTGACCACTGAGCTGCACTCCAGCCATACCCATGCTACTTGTAGGGAAATAAAGTGAAGGCTTCCTCTCTCTTTCTACCCCATCTATGGCAACGTGTAGTTCTATTATGATAGCAAAGTCTAAATAATTGTTACAGTGATCTGTGGGCAAACCTGACTCTGTCAAACGCGTCTCTCCACGGTTGACGGGACCTGCCGTCACACAGCTATCCAGCATGAGGAGTGGCCCAATTTGAGTAAGAAAAATGCTCGCACCGGGGCCAAAAGATAGGCAGACAGCAGCAGGCTGCCCAGGTGAAGCTCCTGCTTGCCAATGGCCCAAGACCAGCCCTCTCAAGACTGAAGAGTCCTAGCTTCCAACCTGGCATCTCTTCCTTAGCGACAAGCTCATTTTGTTTTTAATCCCAGCCTGCTTTTGATGTTCAGACGAAAAGCTGGGGGCTTTTCAGAGCAGGAAAGGCAACGAAGAGCCTGGCTCCCCAATCCGTCCATCTGGAGAGTCACACTCTGAATCCAGAGAGCTTCTGGCACCTCCACGGTTGAGGACATTGTGTGCCCTGGAATCTGCAAGGGAGGCTGAGATACTTATCATAGGAAATGTGGCCCGGTGGGATGAGAAAGATTGACTTCAAATGGGGGGAAACAGGCTTCTTTCTTTCCTTTTTTTTTTATTTTTTCCTTCTTTTGGTTTTTCAAGACAGGGTTTCTCTGTGTAGCTCTGGCTATCCTAGAACTCTGTATTCCAGGCTGGCCTTGAACTCAGAAATCTGCCTGCCTCTGCCTCCCAAGTGCTGGGATTAAAGGTGTGGGCCACCACCGCCCAGGCTTCTTTTCTCACAGGAAGTATATGTTGCTATGGGTAGGCTTAGAGTGAAAATGTTAGTCTTGGTGTTAAAGGGGCCTGGGGTCTATCATCCATACACACATTTGTCATTCATTGCTACGTGCCATAACTTGCCAGTATGTGAACGAGTTTAAAGCAATACTCATCAAAGTCTGGGCCCAGGACCAACCATGAAGGCATCTCTTGAGAACTTGTCAGAAACACAGCCTTTTAGAATTGTACTGGCTGGTTTTGTGTGTTAACTTGACACAGGCTGGAGTTATCACAGAGAAGGGAGTTTCAGCTGGGGAAGTGCCTTCATGAGAGCCAGCTGTGGGGCATTTTCTCAATTGCCCCTTGTGGGTGGTGCCATCCCTGGGCTGGAGGTCTTGGGTTCTATAAGAGAGCAGGCTGAGCAAGCCAGGAGAAGCAAGCCAGCAAAGAACATCTCTCCATGGCCTCTGCATCAGCTCCTGCTTCCTGACCTGCTTGAGTTCCAGTCCTGACATCCTCTGGTGATAAACAGCAATGTGGAAGTGTAAGCTCAATAAACCCTTTCCTCCCCAATTTGCTTCTTGGTCATGATGTTTGTGCAGAAATAGAAACCCTGACTAAGACAGGAATCTTCAGATTCGGCCCCAGAACTAAGGATGTGAAGGGTGGAGAGGTGGGGTCCAGCTGTCTGAGTTTTAACAAGCCTCTGAAGCTTCTGGGGCTGCTCAAGCTTGGGAGCCTGTGTTGCAAGGCCCAGGTATGTTGGGCATAGTGTGCGTTGTGTGTAGGGGGTGCCTACTGACCTGTACTTCCCCAGAGACAACCTGTGTGGGAGTAAGCTTTCACTGCTCCAGGGAAGCAGAGCCTCCTGTGCATAGCTGGAGCTCCCTAGACACTCTCCACCTGATGCTGCAGCATGACCCTGTGAAATCCAGGAGCATTCCTATTCAGATGCCAACAACTCATGTTCTTCTCTAGCCGGAATTGTGTTCACTTGGGCTATTCTTTCCAATTAGCTTCTAGAACAAAGTTAAAAAGACTCAAACCGGTGTGGGGGGTGCGTCTCTTATCTTTTTTCTCTGCTAATGTTCTCTGGTCAGAGTGTTTTTATCAGTGCTCTTATGAAATGGTAAAGGTCCAGTATTTGGGAGCCTGGTATAAGATTGTCAAAGGAATTCTGGGAACCCTGAATGGTTATCAACAATGTCATCCGATAGGTCGATGGAGCCATGTGACAAGCTTAGAGCAAATGCTTCCTGCTCTCAAGAGTGTCCTTTTATCATGTCTCTCCTCCTCACTTCTTCCTCACAGCATCATCTTTACCAGAGAAAGTAGTAATTCTGCAAGCCAGCCTTCCTATCAGATTAACAGGCCTGGATGCAGCTGTGTGGAAAGCCAGGCTGCCTGGGATTTGAGCTGTCCCCAGAAGGGCAGGGTCAGAGTGCTTACGTTGCAGCCGAATGTGACACGTCTCTCCTGTTTTTCTGCTTCTCTGTAGAGGAATGTCCAAAGGGGTGTGGCTGAGAGATTAACCGCAGCTATGCAGACAACAGCTGGCTGCTTAGTTCACCACCTCCCGAGTTCTGGATCCTGTCCAAAGAGCTGTGTTTTGGGATAAAATTATAAAAACAGGCTCAATTGAGGTTGCTTCTCTGGTCTGTATGGTGACCCAACCTCAGTTTTCACTGGGAGGGTTAAGGTGATGTTTGTAATTACTGAGCAAGTCTTAAATTTATTTTCATATGTGCAAATGTTCTGTGTATGCACATGCGCATGTAGAGGACAGAGGTTTAATGACAGTCATCTTTCTTTCTATCTACCTTATTTCTGAGACAAAGTCTCTCATTGGACCTGACACTTGCTGATTCAGCTAGACTAGCCAGCCAAAAAGCCCCAGGGACCCTCCTTCCCCACCTCCTGGTGCTAGTGCATACTGCCATGCTTGGCTTCTTTTTTTTACATGGATGCTGGGACTCAAACAGGGGTTCTTATGCTTGCATGGCAAACTCTTCACTGATGGAGCCATCTCCCCAGTCCCTCTTGGCTTAAATTCTTTCACCCAAAATGAACACCAATAGCTAGTCAGAGCCACTGAAAACAATGCAATTATCTATGAGCACTTGGGATATGTTAATCATTATACATATTAGTATATTATAACTATATATAACTATATTTATGTATATATAGTTAATCAATATACATCAGGTCCTCTGCTCTGGGTTTCATTGCCCTATTTTGCAGCTAAAGAAATAGAAACTCAGTAAAGTTAGGGCTGTACAGCATGTAATTCCCAACATTAGAATTTGAACTTGGGCCTTCCTGTCTCCATTATATCTATATAGCTGTTTATAAAGTCTGGACAATAGGTTTTTTTGGATCAGAGCCTATCTATATAACTGTAAAGCTGAGCTAGTAACATATTGTTAACACATCCACACTACCCAAATCAGTTGGCAGGTTCAATGTATACCTTGTGAAAATTGCTGTTTCATTTGCAGAGACAGAAAAAGCCATCCTAAACTCCACAGAGAGCCACAAAAGCCTAAATAGACAAAGCAACCTTGAGCAAAAGGTACAAAATGGAAAATGTTTTAGGTAGAGTACCTAAAAACTCAAACTATACCTTAAATCAATAGCTACTAAAGTGGCAGAGTGTGAGGGTAAAAGAGACATTGATGAGAAGAGGGAGCAGGAGGACAGGGGAGGAAGGAGAGGGGCATGGAAGAGAGGGGAGGAGAAGAGAGGGGAGCTATGGTGGTTGGAATATGCTTGGCCCACAGGAAATGGCATTATTAGGAGGTGTGGCCTTAGTATAGGAAGTATGTCACTATGTGGGCAGGCTTTGAGGTCTCCTAGTCCTCAAGCTACGCCCAGTGTAGAAGAGAGCCTCCTGGCGGTCTTTGGATGTAAAACTCGCAAATCCTTCTCCACCACTGTGTCTGCCTGTATGACACCATGCTTCCTGCCATAATGATAATGGACTGAAACTCTGAACCTGTAAGCCAGCCCCAGTTAAATGTTTCCCCTTAGTAAGAGTTGCCTTGAGCCAGGCAGTGGTGGTGCATGCCTTTAATCCCAGCACTTGGGAGGCAGAGACAGGAAGATTTCTGAGTCTGAGGCTAGCCTGGTCTACAGAGTGAGTTCCAGGACAGCCAGGGCTCTACAGAGAAACCCTATCTCGAAAAAAAAAAAAAAGTTGCCTTGGTTGTTGTGTCTGTTCGTAGCAGTAAAACCCTAAAACAGAGGGGAAGGGAGAGCAGGAAAAAGATACATATATTTATGGTCAACTGATTTTTGACAAAAGTGCCAAGAACACACAATGAAGAAGGGACATTCTGTTTATTAAATGACACTGAGATGACTGGTATTTGACTGAAATTTGACCTTTATCTCACCTCATACACAAACAGCAATTCAAAGTGAATGGATGGCGTTAATGTAAGACCTGAAGCTATGATGTTCGTGGCAGAGGATGCTGGGAAGTGTAATGACATTGGTCTGGACAATGGCTTTTTTGGATAGGAGCCTAAAACCATCCAGAACAGAAGAGGACATAGGCAAATGAGATAACATCAGAATAAAACTTGTCAGTACAACAAGAGAACTCATCTCATAAGAGAGGACCGCCCAAAGTACACAAGGAACTAACTACGCAATTCAGTAGGAAGGAGACGAGCAACTTGATTGAAGAACTGAACAGCATGGACAGACATTTTCAAAAGACACACACATACCCAGTGTACATTATAACAACATTGAGCTAGAACATTAAACTTGATAGAAACAATTCAATTCATGGCAGTAGAGATGCTGGACAGAAATATCCACCGCATAATAGACTGCGGGGAGCCAAGCAAGTCCTGCATGGGAAAACAATGGATGAAGTCCCATGTAAGTGTGCTTAGTTGACAGGAGCCAGTGCCTTGGACCCATGGGAAGTGACAAAGCCTTTTCCAGTCAGTCTTGGACTCTGCACAGCCTTTCTCAGGCTCCTGTGTGTGTGTGAAAAAAACAAAAACAAAACTAGTCATCCATTTACTCCTTGATGACTCAAGCAGAAACTGCTCACCCACAGACACCTCCTACCAAGACTAGCTAGCTCCTCCCTCGGTGCTGTATATAATAAACATAATGAAGTTCCAGGCTGTTGTATAATTGGTGCAGCTCCAGCAGAGAAATCACAGCTCACCTGATCCCAGCTTTTCTGTACATGTGTCTGTGTATCCATCCCTCACCACCCCAGTTAGGTTTCTGGGACCAAGTCATGAAACAGCTACAGTGTGCTCATACACATCAAATAAATACATCTTAGAATTCAAGACCTATGGGGTCTTGGAAGCCTACACCAAGAGATCCAAGAAACGTCCATAAGGCCAAGCAGTGAGTGATCGTGTCAGTCTCTGCAGAAACCCCCTGACAGGGCAATATGAGAAACTGTGAGAGTAATCCCCAAGTTGCTGTGGAGACCCTAAGACATGGAGATGCTGAGAACACAGGCTATCACCTGAGCAAACGTGCAGCCATCAAGTGGTGCTAGCCTGAGGGTTCCATACTGGAAGCCTTGCCCCTTGGAGCTCATATGATACCTTGGGGCCTGGATACTGGATGAAGAGTTGCAGGACTTAACACTTGCCGCGCCAGGTTTCAGTCCTGCTTGGTCCAGTCTCCCTTTGCTGTCTCCCAGGTCTTCCTTTCAGAACAGAAATACCTAACTTTGATGTTGTATATTGGGTTATATAAATTTCTTTTTATTGTATAGGGGCTGACAACTTCTTGAAGAGATGTTGAACTTTGAACTTGGGAATACTGACTTTGAGCTGTTAAGACTTAGGGGGATTCTTACAGTTGAGCTAAATATCTTCAGCTGATCATGAGCCTTTGTGGGGGGCAGGCATGAAATGCTAAGCTTTCTATGGAAACTATCCACCACTGCCTCATACTTTAACACTTGGTTCCAGCTGGTGGCACTGTGTGGAGAGGCTGTAGAACCTTTGGAGGTAGAACCTGGCTTGCAAAAGTATGTCATTAGGAATGCTCTGAAAGTTTATTCTCCGGTCCTGGAACTATTTTCTCTGCATGCTGGTCTGCTGTGATGTGAACAACCTCTATGGCATGCTACAGCCATGCCCAAACCTTCAAAGCATCATCAGGCCTTCCCTTCAGTGATATGCTGAATTCCTTTGAAATTGTAAGCCAAAAAAGAAACTCTTTCTGTTGATATCATTGTTACAGCAATGCAAAAGTAACTAAAAGAGGTGTAAAGAGAAGCCTTGTGCAAAATGGTCTGGGTATGGATGAGTACAGCCAGTCCAGACAGCATGGAAGTTCTTCAGTAGGTTAAAAATTGAGCCACCATGTAAATGACCCAGCAACCCTGCTTGCAGTGTATAGCCCAAGGATATGAAGCTGGTGTGAGGCAGGATGTCTACACCCCCATGTGTCACTGCAGGATCACTCATGTTAGTCAGTGGTGGGTCCACCTAAGTGTCTCTTTACAGACAGATGGAGAAAATGGAGCATGCGCACACAATAGAATAGCAGTCATCCATTAAAAAGAAGTAAACCTTGTCCTTTGCATGGGTGGACTATTTATTTTAAACTGAGAACAATTGCACATACTTATCACATATATTGTTTTGATATATGTAGACATTATAGAATGGCTAAAAGAAAGCCAGTTATCTCATATACTACTTTTTAAGAGTAAAAATACAGAATATACTCTTTTACCATCTTTCAGAAATACAGGTCATGGCAATAGTTATCATGTCGCACAGTAGATCTTGGGACTTTTCCTTCTTAAGTTTTGTGTCTTTTGACTGCCTCCTACCTTACCCAGGACTTTATAATAAATTTTAAAGATTCCATATGCAGTTGTGTGGTCAATTTAAAATAAATAGTGGCTGGGGAGATGGCTCAGTGATTAAGGGCATTCCCAGCACCATTGGCAAAACTGCCTTTAACATCAGTCCCAGAGGCTCGTGCACCCTCTTCTGGCCTCCTCAAACACTGCACACATGTGGTGCACATACAGACAAGCAGAGACATACACACACACACACTTTAAATAAATAATTAATAAGAGCTTGCTTAGCTTTATTGAAGAGCAAGCAAGGACCTGTCAAACTGAGACTGGAGTACCAGACAAGGCAGATGTTTCTAAGAAAGGTTGGGTTCTTGATACTTGGGAGAAGAAGTAGATGGGGAAAGAACTTTGTATCAAACTTTCACAGTCTGTTCTGTGGGCAGATTTTCAGATCATGCCCCTGGCCTGGGAAGGTGCTGCATGCATCCTTAGTAGCATCCCAGAGGCCTCGGGGCCAAGGACAGCCAGCCTGGAAGGCTTTCTCTGTCTCAAATGAAACTCTTAGCTGAAGCTGGCTCTCAGGACCACACTGGAATTTGAGTCCATTTGTATAAGCATGCTGAAATTAGTGAGAGTTTCATGTAACTCTGCTCAAGATACCATGGAAAATTGTTCAATTTTTGTTTCTAGTTATTAGATTTTCCCCCAGCTATTAAAACTATCCAAGAATCGCTGTTTACTGATTAAAGCCATAATTTCATATTGAGAACATCTTGCATATTCATATTAATATGAAGCCCTGTTTCTGTTCATTGAGCTTCTCAAGTGCATCTGCCATGTCCTTTACCAGCAGAACAAGGAGAGAGCAAGGCACACTACATTGGTTCAAAACAACACAGTTCATAGGGTATTTCATTACCATTGACCCTGCCCTGAAGTCATTGCAGTGCATCATGACATCCAAGATGTACACTGAAGTATTAGAAAAAAGTGTCACGTGTTATCAGCAAAGTATCAGGGAGGGATGGGATGTAATGTATGGAGAGCTGAGAGTAATACCAATAGCTCTATGGCACTGTTCTCCTCTGGATAAGCAACATTACAAGAGGCTATGTACGCTTTCAGAAATCAACTGGAACACTATTAGAAATCTTACAGCAAACATTAAAACATAACAGAAGCTGGACAGGATCACACACACACACACACACACACACACCTGTAATCCCAGTACTTTGGAAGCTGAGGTTAAAGGATCTTGAGTTGGAGGCCAGCCTAAACTACATGAGAGGAGGTAAGGAGAAGGAAGGAGAACGGGAGGGGAACAACTCTCCAAACCTCACTCTTGCAGGGTTTTATGGAGCTTTAATTATGTGACTATGGTTGTTTATGTCACTACCATGTGATCTCTATTCCAAGAGATCAGATATTAAGGAAAGTAACCAAAAGTTCTAGTTTTCTTCTTTTTTAAAGCTTTATTTATTTATTATATGAGCAGAAGAGGGCATCAGATCCCATTACAGATGGTTGTGAGCCACAGTGTGGTTGCTGGGAATTGAACTCATGACCTCTAGAAGAGCAGCCAGTGCGCCATTTCTCTAGTCCCAAGTTATAGTCTTTATCAGCAGGGTTGGTTTCCCTGGTAATCAGCTGCTCAGGAGTTCTGGTACCCAGGCATGACCAAGTGTACAAATGGCACTTATGCCTTTGTATTTTCCAGGACTTTGGGGATTTTTGTACCATGAAACAGGACAAATCTATTTATATATCATATATATATGTGTGTATATATATGTGTGTGTATATATGTACATATATGTATATATATTAATGGTAGAGGAGAGGATCTCATATAGTTCAAGCTGGCCTCCAACCCAATCCTTATATATTTTTAATATGAAATATATATTTCATATTAAAAATTGAAATGCAAAATGTTACTTCAGTTAAAATATTTTTTGAAAGCCTGCTCTTAGCCCTAAGCAGGCTGCAGATAGATGCTCTAGTGGGGGTGGACGAGTTTGAGGAACAGCATTGAAAGGTAATCAGTGTATGTCCTAAGTATGAAACTTGTCTCCTAGAGAAAGCAAGTGGTTAAAAAATATTTTTTTATTCCCTACAGGATTTCTTTAAATTGTACATTTGCACCCTGGCTCTCACTGATCCAGTATGCCTTCTGATCTTTAATGTATTTTTAAAAAATAGTGTGTGTGTATGTGTGTGTGTGTGTGTGTGTGTGTGTGTGTGTGTGTGTGTGTGTGTGTACATGAGTTCAGGTACCGAAGGAGGCCATAATATGACATCAGATATTCTGGAACTAGAGTCATGAGCTACCCAACATGGGTACAGGGATTGAACTCTGTAAGAGCAATAAATGCTGTAACTGCTGAGCCATCTCCTCAACCCCGTGAATAGATTCTGTAACATTCCTAATCTCATTGACCCACGTCATAACTGTGAAGGGACAGGCACTCCATCCACCATTTAGATGGCAGTGCTGAGGCACATTCACTGCAGTGAACTAAATGTGTCCCAGCTCCCAGTCCCTGTTCCCAAACTCACATCATGAAATCTTCACCTCCAAAGAGATTTACCATAAAATGAAACATTTCAGGATATAAATCATGAGGGTAGAGACCTTGTGACCAAGATCAATACCCTTTTTTAAATTCCCAGAGAAAGCCCTTCCCTCCCTGAGATAGTTCATCTTGATTGTCTGGGCTAAGACACACCTGGAGTTAGGAAAGAACACCCCTGGGGGGTATTCCCAGAGAGGGGTGAATAAATGGAAAGACACTTAGATTGCTTCCTATCCAATATACTGGGCCCTGGATACACTAAGATGTGAAAAGAGCAAGCAGGCTAGAATCCCTACCTACCCCCACCAGTACAGTACCCACAACCTCCCTCTGCTTCCTGGCCACCATGAGTGAGCTGCTACGCTCTCCCCAACCCTACACTGTGACAGCAAGAGATCTCTGAAGTCATGAGCAAACGCATAAACCTTTCCTCTCTTTAAGTTGGTTTTGCCAGGAATTTTATCACAGTATCGATGAAGCTGACCGACACACCCCTTTCACCATGAGGAAGAGACCCTCCCTAGACTCAGAGATTAGAAGGAGACTTTCATCCTAGAGTGCCCAGTCTTTAGGATTGTGACAAACAAATTGCTGTTGTTTGTAAGCCACCTGATCTCACATATCCCTCCAAACGACCAGGCTAATAATTGAAGATGGGTTAGGTGGCACAGATAATAAAAGATCTCCCACCTACACAATCATGAGGTCTGTGTTCTTTCCATACTAGATGAGTGACCCTCCCATCAAAATAATAGCAAGGTCACCTTAGGCCTTTTCTTCCAGCTCAGTGGAGGAAGCAGTGATTTATAGGAGTCTAGTAAAATCTCTAATATTTGGAAGGGAAGGAGCTGCCCGCTGTGTGGCTCACATGGTCTGATGCAACTGTTCCAGCAAATTCAGGTCAAAGTGTCTTTGACCCTGGAAGTTCATGATACTCCCGGGGGACTGTGATCAATATAAAGAGATCTGATCTAGAAACGTCTCTATGAAGCTTCCAATCCACTCAGAAGGAGATCTGAAGACCAAGTACATTTCTCTATAAGGATTTCTCCGAGACTTCTAATTGAAACCACAGCTTCTAAACAGTGCATTGAGACCTTGCACCTGGAATTTCCCAAGGAAACAGGAACAGGGGCCATCTTTAATTGTTCTAGAACTCCCAAGGCCCACTCCTCTGGTCCAGACTCAGCAGCAGTCACACTGGGTCTGTGTTTCAAAACTTAGGGTACACAGTCAACCAACACTTACTGAGGACTGATAGACACCAAGTCAGTTCATATGTCATCTCTTTACTTCTTCCCAGCCACACCTCAAAGAATGTTATCTGAATTTAAGGGCAGGAAATGAGAAGGGTCAAGATACCTGTCTAGTCTCAAACTAGCAAGCAGCAGACCTGACATGCCAGGTTAGGGCTTCTAGCCATTGTTCTGAGGCTGTACCCTTGATTACTTAGCTGCCTGTGGATGGTGACAGGCTGAGGGATCTTCGTTTTGTTATCGTTAACCTAACTTTGATGCTAAACGGCTCAGGACAGCCTGACAGAGGAAGGATACAGTGCAGCCACTTCACTAAAAGCTCAATCAGAAATGCAGCTGATAATCTCCAGTGTGGACAACCAGCACACACTGTCCTCCTTATGGTCCATAGCCCACAGTATATCTCTGATACACTTCAGCCTCTTGATAAGCATTCAATGGTTATGCAACCAGCTTGGCAGAAATGAAGATAATAAATGAGGCATTTGTGTCTCTCCATCTGACTATCGGACCGTTTGAAACAGTGGACCCCATCGAAATAAGAGTTTTCCCAGGAATTTCTTTCTTTTTTCCCTACCCCTTTTTTGGTGTTTTGTTTTGTTCTGTTGGGTTTTTGTTTGGTTGTTTGGTTTTGCTTTTTTGAGACAGGGTTGCTCTTTGTAGACCTGGCTGTTCCAGAACTCACTTCGTAGACCAGGCTGGCCTTGAACTCAGAGATCTGTCTACCTCTGTTTCCCAAGTGCCCCACCACCAACCAGCTTTCCCCAGGAGTTTGATACTAAGACAAAGAAAAGACCGAAGCCAGAAGAGGAACTTGTCTCCTGGAAAAAGATAGCACAGGGTCCTAACAATTTCTCAGACCACCTTACAGGGTGAGCTTCAAGGCCTGACAAGAATGGCTGGAACCATAGCTTGAAGGTGACTGTTTAGATGTGTGTATTGAAACTTTCATCTTACTTCAGAACCCTAAAGACAGACTTGGGGCTGCTCACTGGGCCTCTTTTGTTTTCTTCCCAATGTGGCCACATTGAATACAAGTCCCTCACTTCCTTTCTACTATTAATTTTCCTCTTTAATAGGTTTATGAAGGATGGGTGGCTGGACCTGGCATGGGGTGTAGGTTTTGATCTCCCCAAATTTGATAACAGCTATATTCACAAAGTTTCCCCTCAGTTACTTTGAAGTCTTCTTGTATGTAAAATTGCCTTTGAACATCACAGTGAAGTTGTAATGTTGAAGGGTTAGAATCGCATCATTTGTAACAATTCTCATAGGGAGGTGCAGTATTACAGTCCCTTAAGTTGAAAGATATTATTCTTTAATAGATTCCAGAACAAATAGAAAAATACATGCACACATTCATATACATACATGCTTGATCTATCCCTGTCTGAGGAAACTTTGCATGATAACAAAAGCCTGTTTGCTAAAGTATGGCCTAAACTCCCAAGCCCCAATGTTTCCCTCTCAGTTCTGTCACATCTGGCAACCAGATGACAGGACTTTCCAGTTTTGTTCAAGTAAGTGTTAGGTAGATGATTAACCAGTTAATGAACCCACTCAGCCCTGGCAATGCTTCCATCCCCACTAGGCAGTCAGGCTTGACGGTTCCTGAAATGTATCCAAAGATGCTGAATACCACTTTTGTCAAATCTCATTGACTCCAACAGGCCTTGTGTCATCGAGTTCAGCTTAGTGATCCCGAGAAAGAATTATTAATGAAATCTGGAGTAAATGCAGACATTGGTCTCCCTTAACCAATAAGCAGTGCTCCGTAAGACATGACAATAGACATTTCTCTCATCAGAATGAAGGGGAAGTGTTTGGTGATTTTTTAATATATGTTTGTCATATTTGTAATTAAATATAGCAACTTAATTATATTTAATCCATAAATATTTAAACAAAATGTTTTAATTATGCTACATATTATGGGTAATATGCTACTCATATTACCAGCCTTTTAAAGTGCAAAATAGATTGTCATAGAACCTTCTAGTAGAATTCATGAAGACAAATATAAAATGAATTTTTTAAAATATAAATGTAATCAGTGAGTTAATCCTGCGGTTGTATTTCTTTCTTTCTTTCTTTCTTTTTTCGAGACAGGGTTTCTCTGTGTAGCCTTGGCTGTCCTGGAACTCACTCTGTAGACCAGGCTGGCCTCGAACTCAGAAATCCGCCTGCCTCTGCCTCCCAAGTGCTGGGATTAAAGGAGTGCGCCACCACCGCCCGGCCGCGGTTGTATTTCTTTACCTTTGCTCATCCCCAGTAACCACACAGAGAAACCAAGATTTATTTCAATCTGCACTTCAATAGCTGAGCAGTTAAATGACCTACCTGAACCCTCTATGCGAATCTGGCTGCCTCCCAGCCATGATCCCAATTAATACTTGCACTTTAATGTTCTAGCTCTGTCTGCTTTAGATGTCTCTTCCCATAGTGTTTTCCTGGACTCTCTCCTCATGGCTTCCCTGAAACTCCCTTCCTATTTCTCCATCCCCTCCTTGGTGGAAATTTCCACCCTATTCTCTCTTCTGTCTAACCACTGGGTGATCAGCATTTATTAAAGAGGGAGAAAATAAATGGTAAGAATTGCTTACACAAATTTAAGACAGGATATTCTAGACATAAACTCTACAGTGCCGTGTCCTGATTGAAACAAGATACGAGGGCAGAGAAATCAGCCTTTGAATAACACTAGAGTAGCCTTTAGACAGTGCACGAAAGCATTATGCCCAAAGGCCAAGTCGATGGTCTATATAGGGTGTGACTATTAATCTACATAAAGCAAAGCAATTTAAATTCATTTAGGAAAACCAAACAGGACTGAAGAGATGGTTCAGCAGTTTAGAGTACTTACTGCTCTTGCAGAGGACCTGGGTTAATCTCCCAACACCTGAAGCTTACAATTGCCTATAACTTCATTTCCAGGGTACCTGATGGCTTCTTACCTCTTTGCACACCTGTATGTGTATAGTACTCATAAAGTTTTGCAGGCACACACATATACACATGTCTTTTTTAAAAAAAGAAGAAGATTTGGGCAGTGGTGGCGTACGCCTTTAGTCCTAGCACTTGGGAGGCAGAGGCAGGTGGATTTCTGAGTTTGAGGCAAGCCTGGTCTACAGAGTGAGTTCCAGGACAGCCAGGGCTACAGAGAAACCCTGTCTCAAAAAGAAAAAGAAAAAAGAAAAGTAAAAAGCTTAGAATTTTCTCTTTAAAGTTTAGACACTAAAAGATAATATATGCAATATCAGCAGTAGATTGTTCATGGAGTTTGTTGTTTATATACTATAACTGGTATTTAAACCCTTTACAAGATGCAGTCCAAAGCTATTTATTACCTTAGCTCAGTGGTTCTAATGCTGTGGCCCTTTAATACAGTTCCTCTTGCTGTGGTGACCCCCAAGCATAAAATTATTTTGTTGCTACCTCCTAACTGTGTGTCGCTACTCTTCTGAATCATAATGCAAATATCTGATATGCAGGATAGAAACCTTACACCAAAACCTCTTGGTTTTCCTCACTGATAAACACAGATTTTTAAGCACATCTTCAGTGCAGCCAAGCCACAGTGATATTTGTGATGTACATAGGGAATGAGAACAGTCCATAAGGAATTTAAAGGAACTCTCAGCTTCGATGATAACTGTAGCCCTTACATAGAAGAAATGATTTAACCATGAGTAGATCTCACATTTGTGATAGAAAATGAGCAGGAAGTGGGCAGAATTGACATAATCTGATAAGAAACCAGAGAAGTTGTTGAATCTCCCATTGTCACCGAGAACACTGTGGTTCAAAGCCGGAGGAAACAGCATGTCATCTGCCAGGTCTGAAGTCATAAGTAGCACTGGCCCAAAAAGCAGACAATGGACGAGGAGCCTGGCTAGGCCTTCCCTAAGCCGTGTCTGCCAAATGGACATATTCTAACAGGCTGCTTCCACAGTTATGGGCTCAGTGAAATCTGGAGGCCCACACCCTGCCCTGGACTCTTCTCTCTTCAATTCAGAATTCCAGACAATATCAATGGAACACTGGCAAAAAGCAGTCTGCAATTAACATCACAGCCATTCCATTGGCATTCAATGACCTTTGTCTTTCCAGGGTTTTGAGAACACACATGAAAGTCAAGCATGGACTGAGACAAGAAAGTTCTTCCCATCTTGGCAAATATCAGAGACCAGGCAAATGATGACGAAGAAGACATGAACTCTTTCAGATGTCCTCTTTCCACCCAATGAAAACTTCTGTGGATCCTCATTTTGCAGACCCACATTTGTTGTTTAAAACAAAGTCATAAATATGAGAATATGAAGTCTGTAGACTTTATCAAAAATACCTTTTGATGCTAACAAATTTCTTTAATATTTTAGTGTTTTTTCCTCTGACAAGATTTGATGGGTTTCATGTCTATTTTGGAGATATATTAGCATCGCTGGGACCCTTTAAAACTGATAATCTCTGTGTTTAAACAAAGAAAGAAAAAGAAAAGAAAGAAAGAAATGAGGAAGAGCCATGGACCAAAGCAAAGAATGTTTTCCAGATGAAAGCTTTCTCCTGGCTATTCTTTTCAGACAATAAACAGTTCAAGCAAAATAGAAACAAATGCAGAAAAACTAAAGTTAAAGAGGAAAAACTGAAGTCAGAGGATATGGAACCAGCAGAGGCAGCAGAAACAGGAAGTAGAGACCAAAATGATTGTTTTGAAAGGTCTGTGGGTATGATACCTTCTGGAGAAATGTGAACCCAGGCTGAAAAGCAAGGATCCACTTCATAAGGCACTAAGGAACCATTCCACATTAATTAAAAAAAAACAAAAAAACAAAAAAACAACAAAAAAACCTTTTTTTGCTTGTCAATTGCCTTGCCTACTTTAAGCTGAAAGGGGAATTATTAAATAATATTGGGCATCTTATAAAAGCCAGGTTACAAGAGCAGCTGTCATACAAACAGATCACTAACATGCCGGAGGAACACATAACCTCCCATAGCACATTTGACACAAGAATGGATCCCTGCACACAACCACGTCCTTGGGTCACCCCTGCTTCCACAACTCTTACAGGGATCAGAGGTACCTGTGAGTCATAGAAAACTGGAATGCGTCTTAAGGGCAAGGAATAAAATGACTACATCTTAGCTGCAAGGGAGTCAGGGAATATGAATCTTCTGCTTTAGGAAAGCATGGTCCAGAATACTGAAGGATGTTCAGTGATATTGAATACCCACAAAGAACACATGTCCACTACAAACAGTGATATGACTGTGCCTTAGGAAAGGTAATTTGGCATGATCTGTTTAGAAAGGATTAGAATGGAGAAAGCTGGATGTGAGACAAGCTAGGGGCTAGTTGTGGTAATGAAAAGAAGTAGTGGGGTCTTGTGTTACATTTGGGGAGTACAAGGAAGGGGAGGTTTCTATAATCACTAATGGCATAGAATGACAACATTCAGCAATGATAGTTGATGTTGCTAACAGACACAAGGAAGTTAAGGGTAGATGCCATTCTGAAGAGGGAAGTTGGGTTTGACCTGAGCCATATATTCACTTGAGAGGACAGAAGGCTCCTCTGGTAGACAAAATAAATTTTTATAAAAGGAAGGAGAGAGAGAGAGATGGGGGAGGGGCAGGGCGTGAATACCCACTATGAGTGGATGGAATTTAACACCTGAGGTTTTTTTCCTATTAAAAATTGGTTTCTAGCTATCTGCTTTAGTTATGAGCAAGGCGGAGCCCAGGGCCAGGTCCTATCCAAATAACATTCCTTTCTGTGTGTTAAGTATCTTTCACCTTTCTTTAGATAGTTTCTTTTCTCTGTGTAACTGTGTCTTGTGGTTAGAGATCTAAGTGTTTGTGTCTAGGTGAGAGGAGGATCATAAATAAGGAAGCAGGCTTTGCTTTTATTACAGCCACTTGTCACCTGGGCAGAGACATTAAGACACTGTCAGAAGTCAAAACAGTCCACAGAACAGAGGGGAAGTTGCTGCAGCTTCAGCAGCACCGACCTGTGGAAGGGGAAGGAGGGGCTTGCTCGCTAGTAATTAAGCACTCCTCGCTGCTTGCAGCCCCCTCTTAGACCTCCATGACCATCCCCCAGTCTCTGACAATGAGCCCTACAGAAAGAGACCCACCAGAAAGTGAATGGGAGGATTGTTACCCCACAGAGAGTCAACCCAAGTTGGGAGCTGGCACTTTCTTTTAAATCAAGGGACACTTTTGTTCTGAAGATTAAAACCACACGTCAGAGCAGCCTGAGCTGCCCCACAGAGGAGGGGTCTCAGCTGCCCCACGGTGGGGGGGGGTCTCAGCTGCCCCCTCTGCTCTGGCCAAGACGGCAGGGGACTGACCACAGCTGAGGTCTTCAATACTGTCCAAAGGGTCCCCAAGCCTGCACACTCTAGAAATTGGGAACAATGAGCTACACAGTGTGACACAATGTCACAGGGATATTTCTCTCTCTAAGAACTCTGTGTCAGGGACTTGTGGATAATACCAGCGAGTACAAGGTGCCCACACAAGCAGATGCCTGCCGTAGGGCAGAGTCTCAGCACACCATCTTTTCTTCCTTTGTTTCTCTCTCTCTTTCTCTTTCTCTCTCTCCCTTCCTTCTTCCTCCTCTTCCTCTTCCTCCTCCTTTTTCTTCTCCCTCTCCTGCTCCTCTACCTCCTTCTTCTCTCCCTCCTCCCCTCCCCTGCCCCTTTCTGACTCCCTCCCCTAACTTTCTCATCAGGAAGGACAACTTGGTCCTTGTGGCTAGCTAGGGCAGCTTCCTATAGAACAGTCTGACCCTCTCTGTAAGAAATGGCAGAATTCCTAATGAGCATGGAGAGAATCAGGGTGCTTAAGATCCTGGGGCACCACAACTATGCATTTATTTGCAAATTACTAACATTGTTTCTGAGACAAAGTCCTTTATACAACATCAAAGGCATAGGACAGCTTGGCAGAGCCTGGCTGGTCAAGATGAGGGCCTCCCACCTTTGTTCACATGACTACCATCAGGGCTCAGAGTCAGGAGCTGGCTCTTGAAATTGGCTGAGGTCTGGACACACCTGCATATAAATTCCTCAAACAACTAAGTATAAGGGTTTTTTTCCTGGTTGCACTTGGAGATAACCAAGAGCCAGTTTTTCATCCCAGCACTCAGGAAGCAGAGGGATGAAAGAGACAGATCTTTGAGTTCATGGCCAGCTTTGTCCTGGTCTACAGAATGAGTTCCCGAACAGCCAGGGCTACACAGCTTTTCAAGGTAGCTTGCAGGGGCCACATATTTTTGATACAGGTTCAAAATCCTTCTTGCCATAGGCTAGCTCCACCCAAAATAAAGCACATAGCATGGGAAGAGGCAGGTTAACTGTTAACTCAGCATGCGAAAGGAACACCCAATTGACAGGCAGCTTTTCCTCTCTCTTTCCTACCTGATACCAACTGACCCAGGAGGCAGATCTGAGGGTATTTCTTTTTGCAAAAAAACTAGCCCTCTCTTGAATTGGCTTCTCTATCACTCAGTAGCAAGCTCATAAATCAATCCAGGAAGCTCAACTTTTATGCTTGTCTTTCTGAGAGGACATATTGTCAAAGGCTTTTGTGGATGGTTACCAAAGGGCAGAGCTTGCCCTTCCAAATGTCCATCTGGGTTCCAGACCTTGCAACTATAATTTTAGAAGACAGGGACAAGCAGAAGGACCAAGATGCCGTGGGCTTTGTCCTCAGGGCTGAAGATACTTTTACCGAATAGGGTACAAGAAGATGTAGGCATCAGCCATTCTGCTCCAGTACTGGGATATCTCTAATCACTTAAGACACAGAATGGCACCATTCAGCTATGGTGGTTGATGCCACTAACAGACACAGGGAGATTGGGAGCCAGCGCCATGTTGAGACCTTTCTGAGGCCACTAGAAGTCCCTGGCAATAATGTCACTTGCCTATTGGCCATGACAGTGCATTCAAGGCCAAGACTCACAGAGCTTCTGTCCAGGAAAACAACACTAGAGAAAAACATGTCTTGTCTGCTGCAGAGACCTGCAAAGTCTCCCCCAACAAGCTTCAATAAATCCAGGGTCAGTTTTCCCGTCCCTTAGTCACTAAACAAGGCATAGGAGAAGTCCTTCATGATTCTGCAAATAATGAAATGGGCCCTTGTCTATCTGATGCGCACTCAGAACAAAGTCTGCGGTAAAAGCTGCAGCAGACTGACCTTTCTGAGTCACAGGCTTGCTCTGAGATCCGCTAAAAGGGCAAATTGAACTGAGAATCTTGAGGGAGGGGCAAAGCAGAGGACGAGCCCCAGAATGCAGATCCCTACTGTGGTGGCCCCCCACCAGCTAGAATTACACAAACGTGTTCTTTACCCCCAGCCCGGAGGCAAACAAAGCAGAGGTTCCCTTCTTGTGTGGTCTAATCCTGTCCCTAGGTGGAGGCAGGATGTGGAAGAAAAGGTCAGAAGGGCAGAAGCTGCTGACCTTTCACCTTACTGTGTGTATGTGTCACACACACACACACACACACACTCACACACACACACACACACACACACACACACACACACACACAC
>NW_022196905.1:142997236-143007561 GCF_008632895.1 Mastomys coucha | reverse complement strand
CACACACACACACACACACGGTGGTCTGATTGTCTCCTGCCGAGGTTTCTCTCTTACAAGGGCTATCTGCAAGCCTGACCCTTGCCCAGTTCCATGAAAGACAGACGATGACTACATCCTTGCATCTGGAAGAGCTTTATGAGCAGCACATATCTGACTTTACACACAGTATATGTCAGAAGGCAAGAAGCAAGAGAGAGCAGAGGGGGTGAACAGCCCCTTTTACAGTGAGTCAGGCCATTGCCAGGTAACAGTGGGGCGAAGCTTAGACAAAATGCTAACAGTATACATCTTCTAATCCTCACTTTAGCCAGTTCCTGCTACGGATGGAGACTGGAGTCCAGAGGGGCTATGACATTTGTCTAACATCATCCATCCCACTTACAAACAACAACAACCATATCTGTCCAGTGTGACTGAGCCCTTCCTATGCTCCAATGTGTCTTCTTCACGTTTGTGATTTCATTACCCTAACAGCCCAGCATTGCAATGCTTTCCCCAGTACCGGGCGAGGAGGCTGAGAGTGTGGAGTTCCTCTTGCTCACAGGCCTGACATTCCTAGGACACCAGAAACTTGTAAAGCAGGCAGTCTGGCTTCAGAGCCCTCCTTACTGATTGAGGGTGTGTTTCTGCCACAAATAAAAACTGAATGAAGGTTCAAGGCTACCTTTCCCAGCAGAATCTTTGCATGCCTTTACCTTGAATGTTTAAGTAAGTTACCAGGCACCGAGTTGGAATGCAGATATTTATTCCACAGGTTATGGCCCCAGGCTTGTTTGCTTGTTTGGTTTTTGCTTTTATTGCTGTTTGCAATGATGCGGATCAAATATATGCCAACCACATGCTGGACCACAGAGCTTCATCTCCAGCTCCCATTTTGTATATTTTAACAAGCCCCCAGATGACGTCTATGTAGGTGGTCCGCCGGCTCCAGCTTCTTTTTCTCATTATCTCTGACTGCCTAAGATGTCCCACCCATCCACCTCCATACACATCGTACCCCATCTGCTCCTAAAGGTACCGTACTCTCCTGTCTGACTTGTCCTGTGGTTATACTCATTAAACAGTAGCCTTTCCCAGGAATGACCATAGACACCATTTGAGCATCACTTTCATAAACTACCTCATCACTGTTAGCATTCTATCTAAGCTTCACCCCACAGTTACCTGGCAATAGCCGGGTAAACCTGACCCACTATAAAAGGGACTGCTTGCCCCCTCCTCACTCTCTTGCTTTCTTGCTTCCCTTGCCTCTCCTCCCCTCTCTCCCTATTCCCTCCCCCCCCTCTCTCCACATGCCCATGGCTGGCTTCTACTCATCTACTTTCTCTCTCTCTCTCTCCCTCTCTCCCTCCCTCCCCCCCCCACTTCCTCTGCCTCTACTACTCTCTTAACTCCCCTCCCCATGCCTTGAATAACCTCTATTCTATACTATACCATCATGTGGTTAGCTCCTCAGGGGAAGGGATGCCTCAGCATGGGCCTGCCAAGGCACCTCCTTTCCCTATACCTCACCATACCTTCATAGAACATATTGCCCCCTCTTTTCATCTTTTTATAAACACATCAATCACAACTGTAGGTGACCTGTTTCAACATTTTTAAGAATGGATCTGGGAGCTAGCACAGGAGTCTTTGACCTTTTTAGTATAAACCAATGTATCCTTTCACCGCATCCACATAACAAAATTCAGGAAATGGGCTACCAAAATCAGAGTTGGGATGCTAATTTTCCCCATCATACATGGACAGGCTGATTTCCTTGACAGTCATACTGTACATACACAGAATTGGCTCTCTTACTTCCAGCTCATCCCCAGTGATGAAATAAAATGTAAATTAAATAAATTGAAAGCTTTAGCTTTCATCTTAAAGGAGATAAGAAACAGTTTGTTCTGTAGCTAGACAGGAGTTTCCATGGATCCAGGACACAGAAGCAGGTTAATTTTAAATCCCACTGTCCAACATGGAATTCCAATAATTTCATGCTGTTTTTTTATAGTAACAGAACAAAGGGAGCCATAGATCAACACACTATTCAGATACATTGGTGGGAAACATCAGGAAGTCATGACTGCTACAAGCCTCAGATGCCATCCCGTGACATTCGTAACTTTTGGGTTGATCAAAGCTAGTGGCAAGATGCTGCATGTGACAGTCACAAGATGCTAAATCAGACAAGGAAGTGGGTGATGAAGGCTGTTAAGGTGGCTAAAGCATAGCCCAAGATAAATGGGAATAAGGCTGTGGGCCTGCACCATTCCAACCTCCCTGCGCTCAGTGAGATTACAAGCAGTCAGCCTGATGTCGGTTGATTGTGGGATGTCGGGAGTTGAATTATGAACTTTTGATTCACACCACTGGTCTTCATTGTCCTGCCACAGGTAGAAATAGCTAACAGGCAGAAATCTGAGCCATTCTGGGAAGACTCACATTTGTTTCTGCGTAAACAGATGTGAAGGGTTGACACAGTAAGCTAAATGGTTTTCTCTCTCTTGAACCTAAACCCCAGTCAAACAGCTAGCCTAAGGCTTGGCTAGGTACTGACAATTCAATTGGATTCCTTTCACTTTAAGAATTTTCAGGGACCAGGTCTGTGTGCTGTTACATTTTCCATGACCCCCCACCCCCACCCTTTCCCCACTGCCCTTCCAAAGAAAGTTCCACATTGAGAAGTAGAAAGGGCTGATTCAGTGAAGTCGGCGTTCCGGGGTCCCTCCTGGCAGAAGTCTTTGTCAATTGTACTTAGTATCTATAATGATAAATGTAAAGCAGTGAGGTCCCAGAGACACTAGACTATTGTACTGTCCCATTAATTGGGAACAATGAATAGTCTGGAGCCTGTCTCCAGGCAATAGGAAATGCCAACCACAGTCAGGTGGAACTTGCTGATGAAGGTTCAAAGGCAGAGTTTCGCTCTGTGGTGGTTAAGTCAGAAGGAAGGAGTTCCATGATGTTACAAAGGCTACCATCTCAAAGCAGCTCCTCTACTTACAAATGAACTTGTTTTGTTTTCTATCTAGGATTTCATTAATTTATAGCAAAACGGGCTTTCTCATATCAGAATTTTAAAAGAACTTCATGGTGAAACGAAGCGAAGCCACATAGTCTGTCCCAACTATCTGTGGGCTCCACGGCATCTGTAGGCCGAAAGGATAAGTGTGAGTGTTTGTGTGTACTTTATATATATTATATAGCATATGTATGTATGTTATATATGTATACATGTGGATAATATATATATATATATATATATATATATATATAAAATCAAACATGGGCACTTTTTATCATTTGTCATTATTCCCTAAATAATACAACTTAGCAGCTAGTTATATAGCACTTACTGTAAGTAAAGTACTGGGTACCATAATTAACCAAGAAATGTTTTAAATCTCCAGGAAGACGTGTCTAATGTATATGCTAATACTATACCATTTTATATAGGATTTGAGTGTTCACAGATTTTGGTATCCTGCAAGTATGGAGTTTGGGGTCAGGGGATGTGAAGCCAATTCCCCATGATACCAATTGTGGATGCCAAGGACATTCTATAAATAATTTATGTATGCATCTAAATAGCAACATAATAGAATCTCCTGTACGTTCAGATTCTTAGTTGCAAAATCAACCATTAAACTAGTTCAGTTTACTCTGATCTTCAAGTCTGGACACTCTAATAACCTTAAAGCAGTCAGGTACAAGGACTAGTGGAAGGAAGACGGTCAGCTCACACATGTGCACACACACACTCTTAAACTGACACACACACCATACATACACTACTCTTAAACACAGACTGGCACACCATACATACAGACACACACACATATACACACATGCATCCATGCACACAAACTCTTACATACATGCATGCACACACTCTCTTACACTCATACTCTCTCACACATATACAGGCATGCATGCGCGCGCGCGCGCGCACACACACACACACACACACACACACACACACACACGCGCGCGCGCGCGCGTGCATGCACTCCGGTGCACTCTATCCTTAGCTAGCCTCTCCTTGCCCTTTCCATCTTCTACATTCAGCTTCAACCTGTTGTGTCACCTCTCATTCATGCCCACTCTCTTGGCAGCACTTGTATTGCCTGACCTCAGATACTTCTTTTGATAGGAAGTGATTTACATTGTAACAACAGGAATATTCTAGAGTTCTACAATTCCACAGGTAGTCACTAATCCCACATGGCTTCTTTTGTTGTTCAAAATTTAATAAAATGTAAAGTCATCCAAGCCACATTTTAAATGTTTGATGTTCACATATAACTGACATAGAAGATGCCCACTGGGCAAAAAGGTTCTATGGCCAGCCTTGGTTTTTAACACACTCGCTCCTGTCCCAACTCCAAGGGGCTGAGGATCTTGAAGAAACTTCTTCACCAAATCTCCCCCAAAGTAAAGGTGCTATGAAACCCAATTTATAGAGATTGATGAGATCCTGTTAGTATCTTAAGATAGTCCAATGTGTGGCTCCTTCTGATACATCTACATTAGCACACCAGGTACCTGGGTCACCAAATACATGGAGTCTCAGGACCATTTATGAAGAACATCATTTCCAACCTGAAGAAGACCATCTCATGATACCCAGGAAGCTCACTCTGGCTGTCTGGTATACATAGAAGATAATACTAATGGCACACACATTTATTTCCTTTAAAGGGGTGGGGGGCACTTTGTTTCAAAGTCACCTGGCAGGGAGGCCGGAAGATGAAAGCCTAGCTCTGTCTATGGATGGGTTGGATTGCAAGAGTGGAAATGTAAAAGAAGGAGGGGAAAGAGGTGTTGCATGTTGCTGGGGGTGAGGGTGTCAGAAGACGGTGTTAGCCTTCTGCTCTGAGCAGGCTCAGGGGGTCATTGTACATCTCTGCTCATCTCTTGCTCTTCTGGGGGATTCTGGAATCTCTTGTTCTGCTCTGGAGATTTTTGAGCTGGCAGGTAACATCAAAAGGCCACAGACTGGGGAACCTGGCTTGTTCTGTACATACTCATTGTTGGAGTCCATTCAAACAACCTAGGCACTTGCTACTGAAAGAAGTTATGCCCTGGGTATGGCTAGGCCTTAACTGATTTCACTAGGAACACTTAAATACCTCATCCAGGAAGCAGAGAGAACAGCGGGGCCAAGAACACACTCTTGGGGGACTTTCTTCCTCCAGTGAGACCGAACCTCCAAAGGTTTCTACCACCTCCAAATAAGGCCACCAAATTATGTACCCATCAAATTATTCATTTGATGATGAATCAGATTCATCCATTGATTAGGGAAGAGGTCTCTTCATCCAATCACTTCCTAGAAACTCACTGGCAACTAAGCCTTCCACGTAGCGAGCCTTTCTGGGAGACTTCCATTCTAAACTACAGCAAAGGTTATTATCATGGAGTGGGATAGTCATCACAGGACTGGCGTGGCCATTACAACAGTTTTACAGGTACTCTCTTTATTTCCTCATACTATACTGGGTGGAGCTGTGAACTGTGGTACAGTAAAGATGCCCATGGTCAAGGCCACCACCACGTGACTTATTGTCACCAAGCCTGTGGGTGAGAGGAATAAGCCTCAACATTTTCCCACATAGGCACCTCTCCTATACTGATGAATTCATTACAACTTCTCTGCTTGAAGTAGCTTCAATAATGTTCTAATGCATCAGAATGTGAGAGGTTAGTGCATCTGAATAACTCTAAAGTGTGTTCAATCTATTACGAATTTAAAATTAATTAATGTCACTGAGTGGTAGTGCCCAGGCACGAGGCCCTCGGTTTTATCTCTAATACCGCAAATAGTAATGTAATCGCTATATTTTCTTACGTGTTTTTCACTTAATAAGAAAAAATCTTTTATGTATACCCATCTCAAGCCCCCCAATTTTTGTTTTAAATAGAGAGCCTTGCTGTGCTGACTTTGAACTTCCAAGCTCAAATAATCCTTCTGCTTCAGCCTCCCACACAGCTGGCGAGAATCCACCACATCGAGCTGATATCTTTGTATTTTCTCATTTCAAGATTCTCATTGAGCAGTCTTTTTGTGTGCCTACTGAAGTCTTGTCTATCTCTGCAAAGGATGGAAAGTTGAATGATCCCCCTTGACCTAGAAGATCGATAAGTGAATATACAATCCCAATAGGACCTTGTGTCTTAGTCAGGGTTTCTATTCCTGCACAAACATCATGACCAAGAAGTAAGTTTGGGAAGAAAGGAATTGCTGTTCATCACCAAAGGAAGTCAGGGCTGGAACTCAAGCAGGTCAGGAAGCAGGAGCTGATGCAGAGGCCATGGAGGGATGTTACTCACTGGCTTGCTTCCCCTGGCTTGCTCAGCCTGCTCTCTTTCTTTCTTTCCTTCTTTCTTTCTTTCTTTCTTTCTTTCTTTCTTTCTTTCTTTCTTTTTTTTTTGTTGTTGTTTTTCAAAACAGGGTTTCTCTGTGTAGCCCTGGCTATCCTGGAACTCACTCTGTAGGCCAGGTTGGCCTACAAACTCAGAAATCTGCCTGCCTCTGCCTCCCAAGTGCTAGGATTAAAGGTGTGTGCCACCACTGCCCAGCACTTGCTCTCTTATAGAACCCCAGACTACCAGCCCAGGGATGGCACCACCCACAAGGGGCCCTCCCTGCTTGATTACTAATTGAGAAAATGCCTTACAGCTGGATCTCATGGAGGCATTTCTTCACCTGAAGCTCCCTTCTCCGTGATAACTCCAGCTTGTGTCGAGTTGACACACAAAACCAGCCTGTACACCTTGGCTTCTACAACAGAAGACTCTTCCCGGTATCTTCCATGGCCCTCAGTGAGATCCTTTATCCCAAGTATTTGCATTCCAGCCTCTCAATTAGAAGCCATGCCAAGGTAAGGCCTGGCCTGCTGGTGCACACCTTTAATGCCAGAGCTCAGGAGGCAGAGGCAGGTAGATTTCTGTGAACGAGGCCATTGTGGTCTACAGAGCGAGTTCCAAGACAGCCAGGGCTGCATAGTTGAGAGATCCTGTCTCAAATAAAACAAGACAGAAAAAAAGAAAGGAAAAGACGTCATCCTGCATGCCTTCCATGGTCTGAGTGTCCCCTCCGAAGCTCGTTTTGAGATACAGTTGCTTGTTAACAGCATGGAGAGAAGCAATCTGTGAGAGGAGACCATTCAAGAGACCTTTGCCCTCAGGGAATTGAGGAACACTGTGTGAGGTTGGGTATTTTTAGGGGGTGAGGGGTGAGGGTAGGGGGTAGGAGGCACTGTGACAAATCCCAGATAGAACAATTTTAAGGAAGAAAAGACTTATTTTGGCTAATGGTTTTGCAGGTTTATGTCCATGATGGGCTGGCTTTGTGGCTGTATATCTGTGGCAAAGCAAAGAGTCATGGCAACAAAAGCCTGTGTAGGCCAAGGCTGCTCCCCTCATGCCATCCAGGAAGCAGAGAGAAAAGAGGAGCCAAGAGCAAGATACAGCTCCCAAGAGCACACTCTTGGGGACTTTCTTCTACCAATGAGACCCAACCTCAAAGGTTTTTACCGCCTCCAAACAATGCCATCTAATTATGTATCCGTCAACAGATTCACCTGTTGATTCAGTCAGAGGACACTTCATCCCATTACTCCCTAGAAGCTCATCCACTGGCAACTAAGCCTTTAACACAGCTAGTCTTTCAGGGAGACTCCCTTTCCAAACTCTAACAAATGCTATTATGGAGTGGGTTAGCTGTCAGAGCAGTGGGCTTCTGAAAAATTGATGAATTCAGTCCCCATCCCTCTGTCTTTTAGTGCCTCAACCATGTGTTAATTAATAATTAACTGAAAATAAGGAATTCACATAATTAATCCAGTGTTAGGATGTAGTAGGAAGCCCCTCAGAAGATGTTAGACCAAGCTCTCAGCTGTCCTAGCTTCCAGGATGATGGACCAGTTGACTCTGTTCTTAAGAAGTTCTGTTATAACTGCAGAAAACAGACTCAGACAGTTCTTGATTAACTCCCAAAGAACAGAGACAGAACTTCATTTCTCTCTTGGATGGTGTTCTAGTTAGCTTTCTACTGAAGTGAAAAATATCACTGACCAAAACCAGATGTCAGGGAAGGGAGGTTTGTTTAAATATCACACTCTGTCACTGAAGGCAATCAAGGCACTGCAGCAGAGACCATGGGGGAACAGTGCTTATTGGTGCGCTCCCCCTGGCTTTCTCAGCTAGCTTTCTTATTTAATGCAGGACCAACCTACCCAAGGGTGGCACCACCCACAGTGGACTACACCCTCCTGAAACAATCATTAATTAAGAAGATGCCCACCCAGACTTGCCTACCAACCCATCTAATGGAAAGAACCCTCAGCTGAGATTCGCTCCTCCCACAGGCCTCTAGTATATGTCAAGTCATAAAAACAACATCAACATCCACAGGTGGAAAGTTAATGTCGACCTCTAGAAAATTAAAATCCCCGGTCCTCTGAGATCCAGCTTCCTTTGGCCATGTTTGGCCAACTTTGGTGAATTGCTGTATGACCTGAGTTCTGCCCTGTAGAAGACAACATTCCTTTACTCTTTAGGCCCTGCTTTCTTCCCCTCCCCCAACAATTCTTAGTCCTAAGGCTGCAAGGGGCTAAAACAGAGGCTGCAAAATTTCATCCTTTCCCATCTGCCTTTTGATACAAAAGGAAAAGGCTAGAGTCAACACAGGGCAGATATCTAGGATTCTCTGTCACCTACCACCTACTGGGCCTAAGGCGCTCTGCTCCTCTAAAATACTACCTACAGATGTAAACGTAATAGACCATGGCTGCCGATAATGGGAAGAGAAGCTATTAAGCCTCGGGTTTTATTCACATGGCCAATATTCTTTCTACAGTGTCGACTGCCAGGAGCAAATCTCATCTCCTGAGTGCTTTTATTATTTTTTTAACTGTAAAATAAAAGAAAAATTGATATCAGTAGGCATGACCATTACAAATGTTCTTGTATATTGAGACAAAGCCCTTGCAAGGCAATAACAAAGCCATAAAGCACTAAAGGCAGAGAATTAGAACATCTAAGTTTACATATAAAAATAACATTAGCTTGGTCATATTGGCTATGGTATTTTAAATTTCCAATTATTCGGCTAATTGCAAAATCTTAGAAGAGGACATGGAAAATAGGGAAATAAATTAATGTTGCCATGAAAATGTTAATTTTTTTTGGATTGGATTGCAACTTTGAAATAACTCCATGTCTTTCATTTTGTACATAAAAGGGAAGAAGGAGCAGAATGAAATACCACCCTGCGGCACCCATGGTGACAGAATCCACGGGGGCTTTGATGCTAGAGATGAACAGAGTTAAGAAAGGGCCAGGGCACGTCTCACCTGCTGCTAATGTTCTGCTGGAGGTGAGGGTCTCACCGGCTTCCGTCCTGATGATTGACAGTTCCCCGTCTTGTCCACACAACTCTCTGACCCACTGTGTATTGAGGGCCTCCAGGACTCATCAGAAACCACCGACAGAAGACCACTTTCACCTTGTCCTTTGTTCTAAGCATCCCTGGCCCTTCCTGCCGGGAACCATCTCTGTGACTTGGTTCCCTGTGGCACCCCAAACCCCTGCTGGTCACTGAGAGACTCCAATCCCATGCCCCAGTGACACAAACTGTACACTTCAGCCAGCACCGCCTACAAAATTATTGGGGGAACTGAGGCACAATAAATCCCTAACCTCCGTGGGAACATTGTTCTATAGCAGAGACTTGTGTACCCCAGCATCTTTACTTGCCTTGTCCTATAGGAATAGACCTCATTTTTTAGCTATGCATGTGGTGTTTCTGGAAACACTACTGTTTCTAGCTTCTTATGCAATTGAACATAAGAGCACATGTTTGCCTCTGGCCAATCAATTAAAAATGAAAACAGAAGGGAAACACTATGCCCTTCCCCTACCCCTGTCTTCCTTTTTAATCTGTTGATGAGAAGGTGAGTGCAATGGCCGGAGCTCCAGCAGCTATCTTGAGCTATGCAATAACATAGGGCATGGGAATTATATATGAGGTGAGGTAGGATGCTGGGAGCTCACTTAACTCTGGCATACTCTAGCTCAGGACTCACTGCTCAATATCACAGAACAAGGAAGAGAATGTCTTTCTTGATGGATCCATTTTTATTAGCCTATTATTTAGATGTAATCTTGACTATGCTAAAAAAAATGTACAGATAACCAGACTGAAACAGTGACTACAAAAATTGAGATTTTTATCTTCTGAACCATTTATTAAAACTCTTCCTCTCATAGATCCCTGCCTTCTGATGCTCTTGTAGTCTCTGTGTTGGTACCTTTTTTTTTTTTTTTTG
>NW_022196905.1:142984099-142996541 GCF_008632895.1 Mastomys coucha | reverse complement strand
CCTTCCTTCAGTCCCTGCTCTCTGCAGCTCCTTCCATGGGTATTTGGTTCCCCCTTTTAAGAAGGAAGTGTTGGTACCTTTTAATGCCACCTGCGCAGTGCTATTTATTTATTTATCCATTTAGTCGATTGCTTCTTTGTGTATTTTGGACCTGAATTATGTAGATGCAGGGCATACTGTGATCATTGAACTTCGGCTCTTGAGTCCAGGGTTACTCATCCTATATCCCTGTGGGATTTGACAGCTGACTGGCTAGGTGATAAGAACAATTATATTACTATAAATGGGGGGTGGGGCTCCGTTGAGTACACTCCCAGCATGACTAACCCGGACACCTAGCAGGCAATTATGGCAGGGATTGTCAGGCAAGCAAGTGTCTTCACGTTTGGTACAAGAAATAGAGTTCGGCAGACTGTCAGGCAGTGTCAAGTTTACATACAGAGCTTGTCAGACTCAGTTAGGGTTTCCGGATATTCATCTCAACTTTCTCCTTACGCTGCTTACCAATGAGGTTTCAAATGAGATACAAGAAACTTGGGAAGAAGATACGTGGAGCTCAGAAAGATGAAATACATGGCGTGAGTTTTCTTTCAAATGGTGGATCTCTGTTTTTCTGTGTGCTCACATGTGCATGTGTGTGTATGTATGTGTGCACGCATGTGTGTATGCAAGTGTGTATGCATGCACGTGTGTACGCAAGTATGTGTGTGTGTGTGTGTGTATGTATAAAGAAAACACAAGGAAGGAGACTACAAGTGAGAGTGAAACATGATCAAAGCACACACCATACATGCATGAAAATGTCATATTGAACCCTATTGTTTTGCTACTTAATTTTTAAATTTTTTGTTGTGTGTGGATCAGTGTTTGCCTGCATGCATGTCTGTGCAGGATATGCGTGCATGCAGTGCCTAAAGAGGCCAGAAGAGGGCATCGGATCCCCTGGGATGGGAATTAGAGACAGTTGTGAGCCGCCATACAGGTAGTGGGAATTGAATCCAGGTCCTCCGGAAGAATAGTCAGTACTCTTAGCCACTGAGCCATCTCTCCTGCCCAAGCCCCATTATTTTGTACAAAAAAAAAAAAAAAAAAAAAAAGTGTACTAATTAACTGAGTGGGCAAAGAAATGAGGAAGTATGGGGAGCTACATCTGGGAAACCTTCAAATACATTACTTTTGGAAACTGCTTGAAAAGGACCCATGTCCAATGCATGGGTTTAGTGCCCCAGCATCCCTATCAGCCAGCCCGCCCTCAATCGCTGCAAACAGGCTTATCACGTAGGTAAAAACCACTCTTGACAGCACCAGCCCCTTCAGACCACGCCCCTTAGGCCAATCTTCCCAAGAAAATGGGACCCCCGGAGCCTTCTACTTAAGAATCATGTACACAATATAGTACTTCTTTCTTCAAATTCACAAAGCCACACTTAGTAAAATGACCAGCGTTTGCTTATGTGAATGGCTTTTCTCTAGCGTCAGAGCTCACAGTAGCCAGCTGACAAGGGAATACGGAACACTAACAGAAGGGTGGTAGCTGGGGTGCGGGGCAGGGGTTGTGGGGGAGGACTAGCTTCAGCCCGGTTCCTCAGACACAAACTGAATAAACACTTTATCTTAGCCTCCACGATCACCGCTTCCAGTAGAAATAGTAATTTGAGCTCAAGTCCCAGACCCCAAGGCAGCAGCTTGGGAAAGATATATAACTATAAACCAACCTCCTTAAAGATAGCAGCGCCCTGAAACTCCTGCTGGCCTTGGAAATCAGGAAAGCAAGCTGCGGGCGACCATCCCAACCCCCTTAAAGCTTGTATCCTCCATTCAATGCTCCTTGCTTTATCAGCATCTGTCCCCATCTCTCTTACATCCTGTTGCTCTCTACATCCACAAAGACAGATCCTGGCAGAAAATACATTTAAAAAACTATCAAAATAAGTTGTTACCCACGCACTTGGGAGGCAGAGGCAAGCAGATTTATGAGTTCGAGGCCAGCCTGGTCTACAGAGTGAGTTCCAGGACAGCCAAGGCTACACAGAGAAACCCTGTCTCGAAAAAAAAAAAAAAGTTGTTACCCACGGTGTGTGTATGTGTGTGAGTATATTATATTATACATATATGTAATATAGGTATGTATATATATATACATTTATGTATATATCACATATACATGTTCATATTTATATATATAATAACCTCTCTCATATCCAAATTTACCCATATATAACATATACACATGCATGTATGTTTATCTTAAGTTATTTTCCCCCTCTTATTTTTCCTATCAGAAACATCTCTTAGGGGGAAATCTCACAGAGTCCACCCCTAGGCAAAGAGCTGACGGCCAGTAAAGAATGCTGAGAACAGGAGAACTAGTCTTCAGCAAGGATGAGTTTCTGAATTGGTTATCTAATACCAAATGGTCATCCCTGACATCATATACACACAAGCAACACTAGACAGATTCTGTGAGTTCTGTTTAGATATTTTATGCATTTATATATAACATATTGGTATAACATATAAAACAAAGAAAAAGAAGTCATGAATTTGAAGGGGATATAGGAAGGACTGTAGAAGAAAGAGAGACAGGGGAGTAATATAATTATATTTTAATTTTAAAAATTATTTTCCCAACCCTAAACCTTCAACTAAGAAAGAAAATAAACACCCCTTAGTAAATAATCTTGTGTTTTTGTCTTCAGCCCCTGATTCCTGGGTACAACAGGTTAGAACTCCTCCTCTTTGAAGAGGACCAGGCACCCAGATTTGGGATGGGGGTGGGGGTCAGAAAGCACATCCTTTGGTGTCATCTCTCTTCTAGGTATTATGCAAGAGAACAAGGCATCTTCGGCTATGACTGTTACAGGCAGGCTCATGGAAGACGGAGGCGTGGTAGATGAGCCAACTACAGAGCGATGACAACTGAAACTATTAGCAATGACGCCATAGTGTACAGTAGACCTTGAGGTCATGACCTACACAGCTAAAAATAGATCCTAGGTTAGTAAGAACCTGGGCAGGCAGGTAAACGTGTTAAGAACCAAGCCTAGGGGAGGTGTGAGCCAGGCCAACCACCAATTTCAAAGTGGCTCTAAGAAATTGTGTAGGTGGAAATTGGATTGGCCACGGGTGTTTGGTGATTTTGCAAGAGGGACTCTGGTCTGGGCCCTCTTAATTTTTTCTAGGTGTAAGAAAGTCACTCAGGTGGCAGCATAGTGTGACCCTTAACTGTCAGGACACCCACCTGGGAAAGAGCCTAGAATGTTTTATACACAGTCCTTTGGGATGTGTCCAAAAGGGACAGGAGGCGAAGAGAAGGCCACTAAGAATCTGTGAGGGGAAAAATGAAGATGAAATGAGATTTTAATCTTCCTTCTAAGTCATATTATGCATAATAATAGCTCATTCTAATCTTTTTGTAAGATGAGCAGTAATTTAGATACACTAAAGTCAATATTTAATTACCCATGAGTTCAAATAATTTTCCCGTTGCTAATGTAAAATTCTTGCTATTAGGAAGAAAAATCCAGTTAAAAAGAGTAAGCTTAGGCTTAAATAAAGGCTGCTTTCAAACATGATTTAACTTGTTGGGTTCATCAAATCATGGTTTTATGTTAAGTAAGACAGAAAGTGTCCAGAATAATACCAGAAAATGGTCACTTATTATTTTTAAAACAAAAAATATTATGTTATATAAAAATAATATAATAATATGTTATAATATTTAGAGATGCAAGTTGCTGGCCTTTCTAAACTTGTCACTCCATTTGGAGAATCTGAGAATTATTTAAAAACGCTCAGCTTTTAGGTTCTGTCCAGCCCACTCCACAGCCTCACCTACCTCAGGGTTCTGGGTTAGAACTCATTCTCCTTTGTGGACTGGAAAGGCCAGCTGGTCTCAGTAGAGGTGTCTGATCTGCAACTTGGATTTAGCTTCCCATATCAACTGGGTCTTCATTGCTGACAAACCACTCTGCTCACCTGAAGTGGAGATGCTACGGGGTAACATAGCCACAGCACCACACCGCTGCAGCAAACACAGAACATGCAACATGCCTGTGGCCAACACACATATGCAACATGCCTGAAACCAACACACCTGCAGCCAACATGCTTGCAGCCAACACAGAACATGCAATACAACTGCAGCCAATACAGTATATGCAACACACCTGCAGCCAACATAGTACATGCAATATACCTGCATCCAACATAGTGCATGCCATACACCGCAGCCAACATCGTACAAGTAATACATCTGCAGCCAACACAGTACACGTAATATACCTGCAGCCAACATACCTGCAGCCAATACACTTGTAGCCAACACAGTGCATGCAATACACCTGCAACCAATTTGCCTGCATCCAACACAGTACATGCAATGCACCTGCATCCAACCCAGTACATGCAACATGCAACACAGGAAATATCTTTTTGTCTTCATCGTTAATGACACACCACTGACCAGTTGATCTCTACAGTCAATACAGCTGATATTCTTGTTAGTGTCTTTGGGCATTCTGGCCATTTGCAGGGGACTGCATGCTTACCCAATAGGAGGCCTTCAGACAAATGCAGGCAAGCCCAATTATTTTAAATGTGATCGGGCTTTCCAGCAAATCCTCTCGCTGCTTGTCTGCAAAGTGAAGGATTCTCTTGCAAAGCCAATAATTACTTCCTAATGCACAGGATTGGCCATGCTGGAATTTCATCCATCAGGTTTGCTTAAAATGGGCATTTGCTAATCTAAGCGTTGGTCTCTGGGCTTAATTTTAATTAAAAGAATAAAAACAATCAAGAGGAGAGCTCTCTCATCACATTTGTGTTTTGGAGGAGTTGGTGATTGATGGGCAGAGATAAAAATATTCTAATGGAATGGAAATGAAGGTCTGGGGGTGGGGAGGGGTGTGAACTAGTGGGTCAGTGACACCAAGATCAAACACAGCATAACCAGAATGGCTGATCACAGCCTGAATGGCTGATCACAGCCTGAATGGCTGTGATCATTATCAAATTCTTTGGAATGTAGCATCCTATAAAACAACCAGACCCAGGGCTGGAGAGATGACTCTGTGGTGAAGAGCACTGTCTGCTCTTGTAGGGGATGTGGGTTCCATTGCTAGCACCTCCATGGTGGCCCAACACTGTCTGTAACTCCAGTTCCAAGAGATTCAACATTCTCTTCTGACCTCCGCAGGCAGCGGGCATGCGTACATGCATGTGGACAATCGCTCACACGCATAAGATGAAAATAAATGAATAAGTATTTTAAGCAACAGCAGCAAACCATGCCCCCCTCCCACAGGTTTCCGCACCTCACCGGAAGCAGCATGAGCAGAATCCAGCAGGAAGAGTTACTTAGACTTGGGTGGTCAAGCACATACCCCCCAAGCTGATGTTTGTCGAGGCCATTAAGGTGGAAAAAGATGCAATTAGCCAGAAACACACATTTTCCCGACACAGAGAACAGAAAACTAAAAATAAAACCTTCTTATTGAACAGGCAGGCCTGTGCCCTTTAAACTTATCTTTTGTGCCACACACTGCCATGATCCTGTCCACTCTTGTCCTCTCCTGCTACCATCTGGTCCTCTAGGGAGAAAATGAATCCTGCTTTATCTCTGTCAGACCTTTAAAAGAATGTTGCCCTTTTGTCTCAGAGCTGTTTCTCCTTCACGAAAGACTGATACAGTTTCTATAAACTGAAAGCAAACGGTGGTGCAAACACAAAAAAGAATTCTCCTTCCTGCATCCAAGATAGAGTGCGTTTAGCTTCACTGCCCAAGGAATGAAGAGTTTGTCCAGCTGGTGGCCTACACCCTGCATGCTTTAAGGGTTCCTTGCTGAGACCCTAGGCCAAGCGCTGTGAGAATTATGAAGAAAAACAAGCGTGCCCCCATCTCTGTCTAAACTAGAGGGGTTAGCCTGATGTTGTTTTAGATGGTGCATTTAAAAATGGAAACCTCGATCCTGACTGCTTAGCTCAACCCAGCTCTTTGAACTTCCCGTTTGGGGTTTTCTAAAGCCTCAGTGGGCTCGACTGCTTGAAGCTTGAGCAAGAGGGCATTTTAGGAGATCAATCACAGGAAATGGGAGGCTTCTGGGTGTCTCTAGTGGAAAAGAATGCTGCTTCCGGCAATCTGTAACAAGAGTGTTCCGAACAGAGACTGCATTACAAAGTCCTCCATCACTAGAATGTAATGTAAAGACGGCATGTGGAGGTGAGGTGGGGTATACATTCCCATGGTGCATACACAGGATGTATGTACATACATGTAAGCAAACACTCATGCACACAAAATAAAAACAATTCTTTAAAATGGTCACAAATGCAAAAGTCCTATTTCTGCATTCAATAAAGGTGAAAGGGTACAAAGCCAGAAAAACAAATTCTATCCTGAGACCTAACCGACCACAACCATTATGTTATTTTAAAATTTACTTTAAATATTGGAGCTCAAACTAACTGTATAATTTACCATCTGGGCCTTTTTGCTAGTCACCATTTGAGAGCATTGAAACACTTTGTAAACATCAGTCTATAGCCAAATACTATTTCATTGGAAAACCATGTCACAACATCTATATTTTAAAATATATAGCTTGCTCATTTAAAAACTGGCAGGATAGTTGCATTGATATTGGTGATATATGCTTCTACTGGGAAATACCCTTCATTCCACATATCTGCCTTTTCAGCTAAAATATATTAAATTTTACTCTGACATTTAAACTGTTTTCACATTTATTTGTATATATAAGTGTATACACAGCATACACACACACACACATATATATGTGTGTGTGTGTGTGTATATATATGTACCTTATGCTGCAGAAGAGGGCATCAGATCCTGTAGAACTGGGTTACAGATGATTGTGAGCCACCATGTGCATACTGGGAGTCAAATCCAGGTCCTCTGCAAGAGTACCCTGTACTCTTAGCTTCTGAGCTATTGCTGCAGCCCCTGTACTTGTTACATTTTAAAAGACAAAGTCATGTCCATGCTGTGTCAGCACTGAGGAATTCTCTGTGTTGTTATTATTATTACTATTATTACTATTATTATTATTATTATTATTATTATTATTATTATTATTTGTTACACGTGGTTATTATGTGGTGCATGTGTGTGCACAGAGCATGCAAACAGCAGTAAGAGGACCATTTGCAGGAGTCGGGTCTCTCCTACTATGCAGGTCCCAGGATCGAACTTCAGTTGTCAGGCTTGGCGGCAAGCACCTTGCAGACTGAGACATCTGGCTACCCCCAAAGGAAACTTTATCCTTTGGTCTTTTGCAAAGGTCTGAGTTAAAGAAGTCCTATAGGTATTACACAGAAGTCCCCAGGGGCTGCTGTGGTCACAGTCTAGGTTCACGGAGAGTAGAGACCAAAAGGCTGACTCGGGGAAAATGACACATCTCTGTGATGTTGTTTCCATTAACAGCAGACTACATATGCAATGGCAGTGCCCCCACAAAGTCACTGGTACCACCCAACCTGCTTAGTACAATCTATGGTGTCCCGGAAATGACTGAACTGCCTGACGACAATGAATGTCTCCGAACATGTCCTTCAGCATCACGTGACTGAGCACAGCACACTGGATACATGTTAAATGACCATTAACCATTAAAGGTTGTACTTTAATACGAAATAAAACTTTTTAAAAAAAATATTATTATATTACTGCAGGGAAAAGCAGATGGCTTGTCCCTGGCAACAACAGCTTAAAGGGGTGTGCAGACAGGAAACAGAAGAGAGTTCCAAAGTGTTGCTTAACTGTGATTTCCATGGGTACAGAGCGGCTGAGGGAACCCTGTTCTTGAGTCAGGGACATGTAGCAGGAGCCCCACCAGAATGGAGACTAGCTCTGCGCCCCATGTAGGAATGTTGCGTTCCTTTTGGGTCCAGATTAGCACAGCCTAGAAGGGATGCATGCAAATCAAGTTTGCCATAGTCTCATTGAAATCAGTTCAAAACAGTCCTGTCAGCTGGGTGGTGCTGGCACATGCCTTTAGTCTCAGCAAAGGCTGTCCTTGAACTCACAGACGTCTACAAAACAAGTCAGGGACAGCAGGGCTACATAGAGAAATCCTGTCTTGAAAAAAAACCAAACAGGCCTGGAGAGATGGCTCAGCATAAGAACACTGACTGCTCTTCCCTAGGTCCTGAGTTCAATTCCCAGCAACAACATGGTGGCTCACAACCATCTGTAATGGGATCTGATGTCCTCTTCCGGTGTGTCTGAAGAGAGCAATGGTTTACTCATGTGCATAAAATAAATAAATAAAATTTTAAACAAACAAACAAATGGACACCAACAAAACCCAGCCCTGGCTGATGAGGTCAAACAGACCCATACTCACTTTGGGATATGAGTCACCAAACAAAACAGGGTAATTTCCTCCCCTGTGGATAGATGGCACCTTCACCTTGCGTCAAGAGAGAAGTTGGTTTCATGGTCGGTTCTGTACCTCCCAGTCAGCATGTGTGCTACTCCTCACAGGCTGATGAGCTCCCTTGGAGAAAAGTCTGAAGACTTTGGCCAAGGGAAAAGGCAAAGTCCTTAAGCTTTTCTGGAGGCAAAGAAAGAGACCCAGAGCTCTGTGCTCCTGGGTGGACCTGCTGAGCAGTGGATGAACCTGCGTGGTTATCAGTAAGCTGGAGTCTGTTGTCATGGCTGCAGGAGCTCTTGCTCAGATGTCAACATGTAATCTTGAGATGTTATCATTGGCTTTTTGTAAGCTTTTCTTTCATATGATGGTCACTGCAGTCCTAGACTGAATCCCTGGCTAGAGGCAAGACTATTCTAGAGAAATCCTTATACCTTCACCTTCTACCCTACTAGCCTGTCACATTTTTTAAAGAAAAACTTGCCAAGTTATTGTATTAATGTGGCCTTCAGGAGTTAGAGGCTTGCTTCCTACCATGGCTCAATTAGGAACAGGTGGACCTTTATGGGGTGGAGCCCAATGGAAAGCTTTAGGCCAAGGGAGGTGGGCACGGAAAAGATAATGGGACAGCAAACTCTTTATCTTTTCTCTTCCTGTTTTGAATGAGCCTTGTTGGTACATCATACACTTCCCACTATGACATACTAACTCACACAGACCCACAGAGCGCATGGGCTCACACTTGGGACATCGTAAGTCAAACCTCTTTTATAAATCTATTGCCTCTGATACTTGTCTCAGGGAGGAGAAGCTAATAGGCCAGTGCTTACAGCCAATGGAGCATCAGCCCAAACCTTTTGCTGGGTTTCCAAGGACTTGCCTAACAGACCAACCTCTGACTTCCCTGAGGACATCCATGTCTTTCACACCCTCATTATCAAGATCCTGCTTCTGCAGGCTTCTCCAGGCTTTTCCAGGCTTCTCCGGGGTTTCTGCAGGCTTCTCCAGGCTTCTGCAGTCTTTTACTTCATCCTCGGGGTACTGAGCCGGCTACAAGATTTCAACTTTAACCTTTGCTAGTCAAATGCTTACACCTTTATTCTTTTTTTTTTAAATGTATTTGTTTTGTGTATATGAGTGCCTATATATACACATTATGTGCAGCATGTGCATGTAGTTCCCACAGAGGCCAGAAGAGGGCGTCAGATCTCCTGGAACTGGAGTTACAAATGGTTGCGAGCTGTCATGTGGGTGCTGAGTCCTCCAAGAGCATTAGGTACTCTTAATTGCTGAGTCATCACATCACTCCAGCCCACAAGCTTTAAATAAACATCCGTAAATACATTGCAAAATCCTATCATTTCTCTAAGCAAAGTAATCATAGTATCCTTTCAACTATGCAGTGTGGTTTAGGGGTGGGATCTCTTCCAGAGTTTTCCTGGGAAGGGTACAGTGACTGCCCCCAGGAGATCTGTTGGGTGATGCAGTAACCAATCCTGGTAGAAATGACATTATTCTACAGAGACACATGCCCCTTTAACTACCAGGCTGTTGAAACAACAGGCCTCAGGGAATTGAAATTGCTGAACAATCTCCTGCTGCGGGGAAGGGAAAGGCTGAAGTCTGCTGCCCACCAAAGGAGGAGCTTTTGCACATTCCTGATAACTTGTCTGACCACCTGGAACCAGGGCAATGATGGGTAATAGTGAGTGGGACCACACCCTGGCCAGAACTGCTTAGCTGTGCATATTCATTCCATCAAACCTGAACGTTATGTTAGAATCCTGAAGATGAGCAGGAGTGGGGGTGGGGGAACAGGATGCCGGACCTCTTTGCTTATCCCTCTTCCCTATGTGTCCACACTGAATAAATCTCTTTTTCCTGGTTTCCACTGTTACCTGTTTTCTTCAATTGATCTATTGAAGATGGGTGGCCAAGCTTAGCTTGTTATGGCCATAGCTGCCAGGATCTAGGTAGGCTCTGTCTCTTCAGCTTCAGCAACAACCTTGCATGAACTTTACCAAAATCCAGGCTCTCTGGACCTTGGATTTCTCCTTCACATTCCTTGGCTCGTCTTCTTGCCAGGGAAGTCCAGGGTAAATGTTCCTCTTCAGAGAAGTCTTCCCAATCCAGTCTAAACTAACCTGCATCACCACTGTCTTTGTTGGGCACATTAATTAGCACAGCCAGTTAGGTTGGCTGACTTAAAATATAGGCTAACACAAACAAACAAAAATGATAACAACAGTTTTAAAAGATTAAAAAAAAAAAGGTTGGAGACATGACTCAGTGGTTAAGAGCACTTGCTGCTCTTACAGAGGATCTGAGTTCAATTCCCAGCACCCACATGACACATCACAAGTGTAAGTCCAATCTCCAATTGCAGAGGATCTGACACCCTCTTCTGACCTCTGACAGCACCAGGCACGCACACGGTATACATGCATACATACTCACATAAAATATAAATCAATATTTTTAAAAATGTCTTAGTTTTTTATTCAAGAATCAACAGTGAATTGTCCCATAAAACTCGACCCTTTCCAAAACTCGTAGGTCTATCCTTGATACAAAAGCTCTGTCATATCTTGCAGTCAGCAAAGAAGTTTTTACAAGAATGAAAGCAACCCCCGTCTACACTGCTATAAATAAGAAGGAACATGGAGCCGGCTCAGAGGCGTTCCAACATTTCACAGAGCACAGAAGTTCACCCAACAGCTGTTGGGGGCATTGCAGCACACCCTCGACAATGAACTCGCTGTGGTTTATAATTAAGAGGTTTCATTTTGTCCTTGGCCTCGCCACTGTCATTGCGTGTCAACCCGAGGCTTCGCACGTCTGAATTCCCAAGGAAAACAAGACAAACGCATGCCTGTACTCAAGTATAAATGGCATCTAATTTTTTTTTTTTTTTTTGGCAAAGAGGAATGTCTCCAACAATAACAACAGGAACCCTCCCCCAAAGTATTTTTGGACCTGTAAATTGGTCCCTTCCAAAGGAGTGACCTTATTTATAGTAGGTTAGCCTGTTAATTTAATTACTAGGCAGTGTGAGCCCAGTAAAACCACCAGGTAGGAGCTAAAGCACAGCCAGGTGTCCAATAACAACAACAAAAACTCACCATTCATTTGCCTCCGTGGGCTGCCTGGAAGGAAACCTGAGCGTGAAGTGGAACAGGCACTCCATTAGAACACTTTTAAAGGCAAAAGAGCTTGGAGCTACTTATGTGTGTCTAGGGACAGAGTGGAGCAAGAGAAGAAAGGGTAAAAGGTTATGGGGTCTGCCCAG
This sequence comes from Mastomys coucha, assembly GCF_008632895.1. Lineage (NCBI taxonomy): Eukaryota > Metazoa > Chordata > Mammalia > Rodentia > Muridae > Mastomys > Mastomys coucha. Next base: position 142,984,856 of record NW_022196905.1, on the reverse strand, counting down.
GAGATGCACCTAACCCTGCCATTGTTTTATCCTAAATGAATATTGGTGGTGTGATTTATTTTAGAGCAATAAGCATTGACTCTGTTTTTAAAACTAGCTCACAATGCAGAGCCATCTAAAATCATATTTATATAAAGATAGGAACAGCTTTCTAGGAAAAAGATAAGCCCAAGAGTGGAATTGAGGAATCAGTCAGGATCCTTAAAAGAAAAGAAACCCAAAGGCCAGCACCTCACTATGCTGGTAACCTATTTCTGGATCCCAGGAGCTTCTTGTCCATTTTGGCTATTATGGAAGAGAAACATACTTACAGGCATGAGGTACCGAATGGGAAACTTATATTCTGAGGTTTTTAACTCTGTATTACTCTATAGTACTGAGTCAGTACAAATTACCACATGGCACTTCTAAAAAAGGTTTTTTCTTTCCCTTCAAGGCAGTGTCTCATTTTGTCCTAGACTGTCCTGCAGCACACCATGGGGTTTCAGACTGTCCTTGAACCCATAGTGATGTGTTTATAAAAAGATAAAGAGAGAAGGGGGGGGATATGTTCAATGGGGGTGTGGTGAGGTGTTGGGGAAGAGAGTGTCTCAGCAGGCCTTTGCCAAGGCATCCCTTCCCCCTGAGGGACCAGCCACATGATGGTATAGTATAGAATAGAGTTTATTCAGGGTATGGGGAGGGGAGTTAAGAGGGTAACAGAGGCAGAGAAAGGCAGAGAGAGAGAGAGAGAGAGAGAGAGAGAGAGAGAGAGAGA
>NW_022196905.1:142970357-142984089 GCF_008632895.1 Mastomys coucha | reverse complement strand
GAGAGCAAGAGCAAGAGAGAAACAAGAGGACAAAAGAACAAGAGAGCAAGAGAGGGAGGAGGGGGCATGCAGCCTCTTTTGTAGTGGGTCAGGCCTACCTGGCTATGCCAGGTAACTGTGGGGAGGAGTTTAAACAGAATGCTAACACATAGAGATCCTCTTGCTTCAGCCTCCCAAGAGCTGGGATTGCAGGCATGTGCCACCATATCCTGCTTAAATGCTATGTGGCCTAACGGTTCCCTTCTTCAAGCTTCTCCGAAAGAAACAGATGTTGAGTGTGGACTTCAGGGACTGTAAGGAAGTTGCTAATCATCAACTCCAATAAACAGACAGACAGACACACACACACATACACACACACACACACACATACACACACACGTGTATGTTGTGTGACAAAATGGTTCCTTGGGAGACACACCACACCACATCTACTCACTTCACAAAGGGAACACACAACAGACCAAAGTAAATACCACCCAAATCCAACGTGGTGAACCAATGAGTTTTATTGGGTGTACTGGCTAGTTTTGTGTGTCAACTTGACACAGGCTGGAGTTATCACAGAAGGGAGCTTCAGTTGGGGAAGTGCCTCTATGAGATCCAGCTGTGGGGCATTTTCTCAATTAGTGATCAAGGGGGTAGGGCCCCTTGTGGGTGGTGCCATCCCTGGGCTGGAGGTCTTGGGCTCTATAAGAGAGCAGGCTGAGCAAGCCAGGAGAAGCAAGCCAGTAAAGAACATCCCTCCATGGCCTCTTCATCAGCTCCTGCTTCCTGACCTGCTTGAGTTCCAGTCCTGACTTCCTCTGGTGATGAACAGCCATGTGGAAGTAAGCCAAATAAACCCTTTCCTCCCCAACTTGCTTCTTGGTCATGATGTTGTGCAGGAATAGAAACCCTGACTAATACATTGGGTTACTTACAGGAGTATGGGTGAGGGGTTACAGGAGCAGAAGTGACTCAAAGACAGCTGTATCACCAAGGACCACCCTAGCATGGGTGACAGCTCCCAAAGCTGGGAACCTGGAGCACAGGGCACAGCCTGCAGACAGCTCAAATGTCTGGACAGTGTCCTCTCCAGGTGGCTCTGATCTAAACCTGTTCCAGGCAGCTTGAGGATGGTTTCCGAGTCTTCCAGGCAGCTTATCTGGTTTCAGAGTCTTCTTCGGAGTTCAGCTTTCTTCTGTGAAGAACTCTCAGCTTTTATTGTTTTCTCTGGTGGAGAGGGACCTAGTGAATATGATCAGTTTCAGGGACTTCCTGGAGCTATTTTGAGTTTGTTTACCTTCCTGTTTAAGGAGCTTCCTGCAGGATGGAATGCTCTAATCTCAGAGGAAACTGTTTTGCAAGAGCTACCAGCTTCTGACAGAATGATGTTGCTGAACTGATTGCATGAAACAGTTTGCAAAGCCCCAGTCACTTATTGTATGACAGATGGTCATTTGGATCTAGCCAATGTCACCAACATCCCCTCCTTTTTTCTTTCTACTCTTTTTTTTCTTCCTCTCAATTTGTCCTCACTGCCCCAACCTCCTCCCCCCACACATAAAATGATACATCTCTGGTAGAATTCAAGAAGACTCCCAGGGTGCATTCTAGGCCAGTGGTTCTCAACCTTCCTGATGCTGAGACCCTTTAATACAGTTCCTCATGAGTGGTGACCCCCAACCATAAAATTATATCCATCCCTTCTTCAACTGTAATTCCTCTGCTGTTATGAATCGTAATGTAAATATCTGGTATGCAGAATATCTGATATGTGACCCCTGTGAAAGGGTCAAAGGGGTCAAGACCCACTGGTTTTAGGTTGTTTCCTCTACTATAGTCTCTAGAGCTGAGGAAGAGTGAGAGACTATGCACCGGGCTCAAGCATTTGTCCACATTCCCAGCACCTTGGGATGGACGTCATTCTTTTTAATCCAAGTAACTAAGCAGTTCAGGACTAAGCTGCAACATCGGAACTGAAGACCAGATGGATGGAGAGGACCAGCATCTACCCTGGGTCCTAAGGGGAGAGACAGGACAGGCAGGGGGTACCTATGCCCCTTTTTTGCCTTTTGCTTGCATCAGCTGATGTTCTCATTGGTTGGCTTATTCCTTTGAAAATTTCATGCTTGTGTATATTGTTCCCTGCCCTTCCATGTCTATCAGTGTCCAACCTGGATTCAGTGCTGCACCCAGATGTTTCTGGGGTAAAATGTGCTCTGCACTCACTAAGAACTATAGGAAGATAACTTGTTAAAGGTTAACTATCCGCAGATAGATAGATAGATAGATAGATAGATAGATAGATAGATAGATAGATAGATATTGCAGGTCTAAATCTTCTGGCCAGTATCCAATGTTACCTAATTCATCCTTGTGCAAATTGCTATAGTGTTTTATAGATACAAAAGAATGTATTCTAGGGAAACCCCTTATTTACTCTTCGAAGTCTGAGGCTGGTTTCGAATCTGTGTGTTTCAGTTTCAAGGTAAATCTGAGTGTTTATGATTTGCACTCTGTTCAAACACAGCAGAGCGCCCCTTCCCTGCATTGTGAAGTGTGCCTCTTGGCTTTTAAAACAACAAAGGAAATTGGAGAGATGGCTCCACAGTTTAGAGCGCTGGGTGCTCTTGGAGAAGACTTAAGTCTGATTCCCAGAACCCCACAGGGCACCAGGCACACATGTGGTGCACAGATATGCATGCAGGCAAAATCCCCATACAAGTATAATAATAATAATAATAATAATAATAATAATAATAATAATAATAATAATAATAGTCGAACAACAGGGACTAGAGGGATGATCCTTCAACTAATGCAGTCTACTGCTGTAGCATAGAGCCTAATTTGGCTCCCAGCACCCATGTCTGGTGGCTCACGACTCCCTGTAACTGCAGCTCCAGAGGAATCCAACTTCTCCGGGTCAGGCAAGAGCACATGCAATGAAACTGAAAAACAATAACAAATAAATGCCAACCACAGCCATCTCTTCCCTGAGCAGCTCACTGAAGTACTGCTCACTGCACTCTAATGTCACTTGGGTGCGTAATCGGGGTTAGACGAGTGAAACAGAGACAACAACACAGAGAGGAGCATTTGGAGAAAAACCTACTCACAAGTCCCTGCAAAAACTTTGAAACTGCCAGGCCGTGCCTACTCAGGAGCAGAGGTCAGCTTTGATCATGAGTCAGAAACAGCTACCTCCCACCCACACCCCATTCCAACCCCATCCCCACCCCTGCACCTCCACTCCCTTACCCCCCCCCCCCCCAGCCCCATTCCTCCCCACCTCTGTTTCCCTGCCAACCTAAGACAATGCAATGAATGTAATAAAGAAATGACCTCCCCTTTGGGAAGATGGTAGGAGACTCTCAAGAGATAAAAATACAATAAAATAAACAATTTCTAACACTTTCTCATTTTTGTCCATTTCACAATCCGATTTCTTTGTTTGCACCTCCTAAGCAGTTACCATTCCTTAACGACCATTCCCCTCCCCAACCCACACACACACAGCAAAAGTGGACCTTTCGATGCTTTCACATGGCTACTCTATAGGCTAAGAGACGAATATGAGGGAGAACATTCAGTGCTTTTCTTTCTGAGATTAACTGAGTTTCATTAATATTATATCTAAGCCTATCCACTTTCCTGCAAAGGTTATGATTTGAGTTTGGAAGCCCTGAGAAACTGGCTGTTTTCCCCCTCTGTGCTACAATTCTAAAATGTCTCATTGTTGCTGAATCAATGTACTTTCAGATTAAAAACAAACTGAATAATAACCTTCTTTATCAGACCACTACTGGGCTGTCCTCATGGGTCTAATGCTCACGCAGACCACCACACTGACCAGGAACATCCAGGCCAGGTAGGACCAGCTATCAGTACAGTATGTGCAATGGGCCGTAGAATTTGCAGATGTGAAAGGTCTCACTCTTCTGGAGTCAGGTCGAGAGAGAGAGAGAGAGAGAGAGAGAGAGAGAGAGAGAGAGAGACAGGGAGGGAGGGAGGAAGGGAGGGAGGGAGGGAGGGAGGGAGGGAGAGAGAGAGAGAGAGAGAGAGAGAGAGAGAGAGAGAGAGAGAGAGAGGAAGCAGCCCTGGGCTGGAAATGGTACTATATATAGATCATTTGGTCCACAGGATGATGAGCAGCTGTCAAACAATATACTTGTATTCTGTTATGTCTGTGTGTGTGTGTGTGTGTGTGTGTGTGTATGTATGTTTATGAGTATGCGTTTGTATATGTATGTGTTTGTGTGTATATTTCTGTTTGTGTATGTGTGTTATATGTATATGTATTTGTGTGTGTTTGCGTTTGTGACTATGTGTGTGTTTATTTGTATGCATGAGTGTTTATGTGTATGCATGAATATTTGTGTGTGAGTGTGTATGCATGAGTGTTTATGTGTATGCATGAATATTTGTGTGTGTGAGTATGTGTGTATGTGTGTTTGTGTGTGCCTATGTGTGTGTATGTGTGTATTTGTGTATCTATGTGTGTGTTTGCACATGTGTTTCTCTGTGTGTGTGTGTGTTCCGCAAAGTTTAATCAGGGTTTCTTACTTAAACATGGGTGAGGCATTATTTACTGCAGCATGAACAACTAACCAACAGCTACAACTGAAGAAAAAGGCTCCTCTTTCTCTGAAAACCACTAATTGCCACTACTAGCTCCCCTGGGAGGTGAGGGGTGGGGACTTATGAACCCTTCTCCTATCAGCGATGGACAGTAGATGGGCCCAAGCTTTAAAAGCAGCTATTTTAACATTAAAAGACAGGAAGGGAGGGTTGTAGAGATGTCACAATTCAATTCTTGCCTTGCAAGCAGGAGGATCTGATCGTTGAGGCTCACAGGTCAGCAAGCTGAGCCTACTTATTGAGAGAGAGAGAGAGAGAGAGAGAGAGAGAGAGAGAGAGAGAGAGGGGCCCTGCTTCAAAACAGCAACAACAAAAAAGCTTAAAGTATATGTCATTCTTCTTCTTGGGAAACCACACCCAAAGTTGTCCTGTGGCTCCTACACAGGTGTGCACACACATACACACATATATATACAAGAACATGTACACACATATACACCCACAGGTCAAGAACAGAAGAACATTCTTTTAAAATAAAGAGTAAATGTGTAAACTGGACTTTTTCCCTCTGTTATAATTATATTGCATTATTTTTTCCTCACAGATTGGTGACTGTTCTACATGGTGCTTGGGACCTCTGACACCCAGACTTTACCAGATGAGCCTGGGTATGCAGAAGGGCATCATAGATAGCAATTGATCTCAAAAAAAGTGGTGGGAAAAAAAAGGATAGAAAAAAAATCATGGGTATGAAATGTGATTGGTCAGCATAGGATCTATTAAGAGGTAGATTCAGTAGAATGTGGGTGTTGGAGTTGAGCCATGGGAAAATGCTAAGGAAAAGAAAGATGAACAAGGTGGAGAGGAAAGGCTTGGGACAAGTGTGGGATGCTTTGGTTTGCAAAGTGTTGGCTTTGGGATTCCAGCCAGACAACCCCATAAAAGGTCTAGTAGGAAGCCAGGGTGTCTGGCTGGAGCCCATGGGAGCAGTCTGTGCCTGAGACATGAAATTATACAAGTCAATGAGACATTGGCAGCCTGTGGGGTGGTGGAGGATGTCCAGACTGACAGGAGAAGAGGAAGGTAGGGAGGAAGGGAAGAAGGGAGAGAGGGAGGATAGGAGGAAGGATGGGATAGAGGAAGAGATGGTGGGAAGGAGGGAGGAGAGAGAGAGAGGGAAGAGAGACCATGATTAAGCATGTGGATGGAGAATATCAACATTCCAGGGTCAAGGACAGTATGGACATTAACAAAGATAAAGGAGAAGAGGTTATGAAGGCAAAGAGGCAGTCCAAAAACCAGAAAAGGAAACTCTCATGAAAACCATAGGCCATTTTAAAAAATATACCCATCATGATGATTTAACACATATCTCTCCTGCACTGTGCTAAATGCTATCTAAGCCACTTTCTTTAGTCCTCAAAACAACCCTATATGACAAATTCCATGGTTGACCATGTTTTATAGCTTAGATTCTCACACTTTACCTAGAGTCAGTAAGTGTGCCCATGGTGCCAGTGAGTGGTAAAACTGGAATCCATTCTGACTCTGGAGCCCAGTCACAGGTAAGGGAGTGGCCCATGGTGTCAAGAAATCAGGGCAGTGATCCAGGGTGACAAAATATTAAAGGTGTCCCTGGTATTTGGCAGTTGAAAGTCTTAGCTTATGAGCTGGGGTGAAGTGTGCAGGATATGAGAAAACAGATGCCCCTTAAAGTAGGTGGGGCCCCAGAGCCTGGCTTTGACCTGGGCTGCTATACTACTTCCAGGGACACCATGCATGTGATTCCAGCATTCATACAAGAAACTCTAATGGAACAAACTCTATGGAACACACACACAAACACACATAAACAAAAACACACATACATACACACACAGACAAACCCATATACTCATGCACACATGCATACACACAAACACACACACATACACACACACAAACAGACAATAAACACATACACACAAACACACACATATACACAAGCACACACATACTCATACACATAAACACATACACACAAACATGCACACAAACACACAGATACACACAAACACACACGCATACACACAAGCACACACACTCACACACATGAGAGTAGGAAGAAATGCGTCCTGTGTGCCCCCTATGCAGCAGCTTTGAGTGCCCACAGAATGCAAGGGATGTCCTCGTGAGTGGTTCTGGCATCAGCCCAGATGCCTCAAATACTCAAGTACCCATATGACGTACCACGGTATTTCCTGGCAAGCTACATGCATCTTCCCACGTACCTTAAGTCCTCTGTTGTTCATCTATAATACCTAACCTGATGGAACTACTGCCCAAGTAATGCCAAGTTGTTGGTAATGCCATGGCAAGAGAGAAAAAAGTGCACCTATTTGGTGCAAATGCAGCTTTGCATTCTTCTGCAAATACTTTCAGTGCACAGTCAGTCAGTCAGTCAGTTGGCTCCATGAATACGGAAACTTTGGCTATGGAGGATAACTGAATTTGAGAGACTGTTGATGTTAAGGGAAGGAAGGTGGGGGAGAGGATCCAGAAATAAGCTAGCCTGGTTTCTAAAGAAAGGCAATTACAATGAGTTTCCATTCTAAGGAAAATCCACTGATTTGTGTGAGGTAGAGCCACCTTTCTCGCTTTACTTTTCTGGTGTACAATGTTCCCTTTCCTCTACCATGTCCTCGGTGCAACGATGCAGTATTCAGTCAACTCTCAGTGGAAGAGCCGTCAGACAAGGACAGCAGGCAGCCGTAAGGGAGAGGAAGGCCAGTTTGTTGGGACAAGTTTCTGAAGGTAGGGACAAGTTTCTGAAGGTGGGGTGGAGAGCTAAGATGGGTAGAGGTAGAGACTTGAAAGGAAGAGGGGAGGGCTCCCTACGAGAGCAAGGATGGATGCTGACAGCTAATTATATGTGTCCGAATCTGAACAATCCCCAACTTGACCCCTTCCTCTGTGAAGTGGGCATCCATGGAGCTTTTGCTCTGAGTGTATGTTTGCGGCCTTCTTTGTTTGACTGTTTTCGTCCTTGAGCTAATCTTCCCATAATACATTCCCATTGATCTCTATAAGGAAAGAGAGACAGCGTGGGCAGATGGGTGCCAAACCTGAAGGAGCAGGTGAAAGCGCACTGTGAGAGACTAGCTCAACCGTGGTCTTATCCCATGGAAAAAGCAGCAGCTTAATTCATTAGGACAGTTCTAACAGTCGCTTACTGGATGCTTAGGACATACATGGCTAGAAAATATCCAAAACTTTAAATCTGTATGTTTTTCAAAAAATATTTTTTATTTTATGCATAGGAGTATTTTGCCTCCATGGCTTGATTCTTCCTTGGACCACTGGGATGTGGCCACAGATACCTTTACAAACAGTTAATGGGTGGTCCAAGACCCAGGAGACACTTCAAGAGGATGGCTTGTGTTTTGTCCTGTACCAATGTCCCACAATGCACTTCTTCCCCTAGAACTGGTGGTGTTCAGGTGGCTGTGAGCCACCATGTGAGTGCTGGAAATAGAACCAGGGTCCACTGAAAAAGCAGCCAGTGCTGGTAACCATTGAGACATCTCTCCAGCCCCAAATACATGTTTCAACTGAATGGTCCAATTATATGCTTTTCTATTTTTAATTTCTGGATTTCCTTTTTAAAAAACATTAACAGATAAAGAACACTAATAAGTTACCCAGCTTCCACATCTGGTAAATGACGGTCAGGTTTTGAAAGTTAGATCTACACTCTTATTCAGGATATTCTTTCTGTTTGTTTGTCTGTCTGTCTGTCTAAGTTCACTTCAGGTCCTTTCTTCACTGTGGCATCAAGTCAAAGGTTGGCATCCTGATCAATTAATCATCTCTGAATCTTGCAAGAAAGATGACCCTGTAATCTGATGAGCAGGCTCCTGGCAGCCAGACCAGATGCCAAGTGAGAAGGTGATCAGCTCTTTCTATGACTGCCCTGTGAGCCACTGAGGACCGGTTCTTTCCTGAAGTTTCTGTCAGTGTGCTGGAGAAGGTGCATGCTAACTGTGTTATTCAGTTTAGGACACATGGTCGTGAAATCTACACTCGTGGGCTCTTGCCCAACAGGCCTGACTCAAGAACTGAATCAGCCATGACAGATAGACCATGCTTTGGCTGTAGACATTTTCCGATTGTCATGGTCTCTTGTCAATGGAAAACCTCCAAGAACAGGCTGGAGGGCTGGAGAAACATATCATTGATTCTCAATGCAGCTCTTTTAAGTACAATTAGTACAATTTCAGTAGCTTTATGTATGTATCTATTCACTTGAGTCCAACCTGGCTTCAAACTTGTAACCCTCCTATCTTAGCCCCCCAAGCACTGGGGTTATAGAAGGACATCGCCACACTTAGAACTGGGGGGGGGGGGTGCCCCTTGGTGCATGCAGAACAACAAAATCTGAATGTGCAGAATAATGATGCATGATAATTCTTTCAATAAAAAATAAAGTTAGCCGGGCATTGGTGGCACGTGCCTTTAATCCCAGCACTTGGGAGACAGAGGCAGGCGGATTTCTGAGTTCGAGGCCAGCCTGGTCTACAGAGTGAGTTCCAGGACAGCCAGGGCTACACAGAGAAACCCTGTCTCGAAAAACAAAACAAAACAAAACAATAAAAAGTTAAAACACCTGCAAAACTACATGCTATGATGCTATGACTGGGCTAGAGTTTATTGGGTCACAAGAGAAACACAATTATGACACTAGTATTAAGGAGAATTTGCTTGCCTGTGCTAGGCAGGATATACTGCTTACACAGAACTTGAAAATGTCTTGAATATAATTTTACTACATTTGGCATTAATGCTTTTTTTTTTTTCATGAAATAGCCCTATAATTGTGGGCGGAGTTTGATGACAATGAACACCAGACATACTGATCTTTGTGTCTTGTGATGCTGCTTCGTGGTAAGTTCTATACTTGGGAGCATATTTGTCATGATTTCATATAAAGCTGTGCAGCAACTCAACAATTCCACAACACCACAGGGGTCCTTCTGTCTTTGTTTCTCAGACCATCTGAGAGAGAATGTGGCTGCTTCTAAAGAAGTCTTCATTTCCTCATTTGTTAAAAAAAGGAGATGGAGATGATGTCATCTCTAAGCTTCCTTCTGCCGTCATGTTCCTTTAATGATCCCACAGTGTAGGCAAAAGTATAGACTCTCCTGGAAGAAGTGCATTGTGGGACATTGGTACAGGACAAAACACAGCCATCCCCTTGAAGTGTCTCCTGGTTCTTCGACCACCCATTAAGTGTTTGTAAAGGTATCTGTGGCCACATCCCAGTGGTCCAGGAAGAATCAAGTCCTGCTGCTCTTTGTTCTCTCCTCCTCACTGTAACTTAAACTACCAAGACATTATTGACCTTGCCCTGATACCAAACCAAGACGCTGTCCCAAGATGCTCCCCTACCCTCCTTGGTTGAGAGTCTAGTAAGAGATACAGACTAGGTGAAAATTAAAGCATCCTGTTATGAAGGAATGAACACCATCGTGGGAATAAGCCATGGGCGCCTGAGAGCGGAAAGAGAGTGAGGCAGAGAGCCCTTGAGGTGCCTGACATTCAGGCATGAGAAGAGCAGACTAACAGATGGGCTGGTCAGGAAGGGAACACACGTGCTGAGTATCCAAGGGCAAGGAAGGAGTCTAAGGAGAAGTGGTGGCTGAAACACTCCCTTTCCCCAGGAGCTGTGGGGAGTTGGAGTTGCACCAGGGTTAGGGGATTCTAGAGGAAGGAGGCAAATCACCAGGGGATTGGTGATTCAGGTGAGCTGCTTGGGTTTATTCTTAGAGAGTAATGGGAGACATCAAAAGGTTTTGATGGGGGTAGGGACTGGGTTTTCATAATAGCATGGAAAAAGGCTTCCAAACTTAGAGAACCTCTTGCCTATACATCTAATCTTAGGTCATTGCATAAGCATGGTAGGATTTTACACTTAAATATTTGAAGTGCCTCTTCTGCTGGCTTGAGTCAATAAGGAGACTTAAGAACATTAGGCATGACTAGAGACTTCCTTGGTCTCAGTGTCTCGGTCTGCGCCGGGGTTCTGGGCACTTGGAGACTGGATCCTCTTGAGCAAACACAGATGGGGGTGACCAAGACTGCTTTTGCACTCTCAGATACTCCCAAGCCCACGGTGTGTGATATGTCCGTTGGGTCCCCTCACTCCCAGGCACTGAGGAAGCCTTTCTCTGCTCTTTGTGGCATTGCCTTACTAGCTGGTCATTTTGTAAAAGAACACATGGAATAGTGAGGTGACTACATGAAGGGATAGCTCACAGAAGGACATGGATTTTTTTTCCTCTTGATTTTGTTTTGTTTTTGTTTATTTTTGGTTGTTGTTTTGTTTTTCAAGACAGAGTTTCTCTGTATAGCCCTGTTTGTGGACTAGGGTGGCTTAGAACTCAGAAATCTGCCTACCTCTGCCTCCCAAATGCTGGGATTAAAGGCATGTGCCACCACTGCCCGGCAATTTTATCTGTATATGTAAGCACTTGTATATGGATGCCACGGGGCAACAGCAGGGATTTTCCTTAACTACCCTTTGCATTTTTTTCAAATTTAAACTGTGTATGTGTGTGTTTGTCTGTGTGATGTGAGTGTGTATGAGATGTGAAAGCATATGAGTGTGTGCATATATGTGTATGCAAGTGTGTGTCTGTGTGTATATGTATGTGTGTGTCTGTCTGTGTATGTGATGTGAAATCTTATGAGTGTGTGTATATATGTACACATGTGTGACATGAGTTTGTGTACATTTGTGTGATATGAAGAGTGTGTGCATGCTTGTGTGCATGCGTGTGATTTGTGTGTGTTCTTGAATGTGTGCATGTGTATGTATATGTGTAGGAAATGTGTAAGCATATGAGTGTGTATATATATGTGTGTGCAACTGGGTGTTTCAGTGTATGTCTGTGTGTTCGTATGTGCATCTGTGTATGTGTGTGATGTGAAAGCACATTAGTATGTGTATGTGTGCATGCATGTATGATGTGAGTTTGTGTACATTTGTGCTCATGCTTGTGTGCATGTGTGTGATATGTGAGAATGTATGAGTACATGCATGTTCTTGTGGTCTGGTGCCTCTATGGCAGGGCCTGCATGCAGCAATCAGACCTTTCCTAGGTAGTGTTCATCTTCCCACCTTTCCAGACGAAAGGTTCTCAACCTGGGGGTTGTGGCTCCTTTGTGGGTTGGATGACCCTTTCACAGGGGTCATCCAAGACCATCGGAAAACACAGACATTTACATTACCATTCACAACAGTAGCAAAATTACAGTTATGAAGAAGCAATGAAAATAATTGGAGGGTCACTGCAACTTGAGGAACTGTATTAAAGGGCCACAGCATTAAAGGGAAGGTTGAGAACCACTATTTGAAGTCGTCTTATAGAAACCAGGCTAGGCAACGAGTGACCTTCCATCCTTCTACTTAGTCTCCTACAGAGACTTAAACCACTATCTTTTGCTTTTCCTTGGGTTCTGAGGACCTGAACTCACATTCTCAGCCTTTGTGGGAATGCTTTGACCTACAGAGCTATCTCCTTATCTCTCCACCTAGTTTTTGAGACAGAATCTCTCAGGAGTCCAGAGATCTCCCATTGGCTACCATAGCTAGCCTGAGAGTCTGAGCCTCTGCCTCTTTTACTTCCTCTGTCCCAGGATCACATGACCATGAGGCTTTTTTTTTTTTTTTATGTGACTGTTGGTGGCATAACTCAGGTCCTAGAGAGCTGCCTTACTGCTGGATGCATCTCCGCAGTATAAGCCGAGTAATTCTTTAGATCCGGGTGGGTATCTGGGTTTGGTGGGCATATCCAGAAGGCTTCTAGGTCCTGGTGTCTTAGAACGAGGAGTTGACCAGAGAGATGAACTAGTGGGAACTGAACTGGAAGGGATTATTAGACACATTGCAGGGGATGGAGCAGGGCAGAGCATGGACATCTAGAAACACAGCAGCTGTGTTGTACAAGGCATTAGTGCTTTTACATCTCCAAACTCAGGCTTTGGGGGTCATTTGCATACTCTATTCAGCTAACTCAGTGTGTTGCTTCATGCATCACATGTCAGGCTTTGGGGGCCATTTGCATAGCACAGGCATATTCTATTCACCTAACACGGTGTGTTGCTTCATGTATCACAAGTCTGGTTAGTGATCTTAAATCCCCACCCAGGGGTGTGTGCAGCTTATCACATGACCTGTATCATCACAAGCACAGGTCACCTTCGGATAATCTGGAGTATCTCTGTCACTGTACCAGTGGCTCCTGCCACTTCTAGTCGGCCTTGGCTGGCAGGTTTTTCTCCTATGTTAATTTTGTAGCCTGCATGTAAGGCTTCATTCTCCATCCTGTTCTCTGGCCCCACTTTCATCCAGTTTGCTTGGGAGGACACTTAAAGGATAAGTCTGAGACGAGATGTGCTTTAGACTCTTTACAAGGCAGCTGGGACCTCTTGGAAATTTTTATTGAGATATGATTTACAGATTGAGATTTTTATATACTTATCTTATTTGTATATCAAAATATATAAATATATTTATTATTTATTTTATTAAGACATGATTTATATATCCAGCCAGTTCTCAGTAGTGGGAAGGTCTGTCCACCAATATGCATACAATGGACTATTACTTACCCTTCAGAAATGAAGGGAAAAAATGTCACAGGCTAAAGAAGGGATGAACCTTAAAAGGAAATGAGTCATACACAAAAAGACAAGTGTTCTTTCCCTTCACTTGAGGTACCGAATAGAGTTGAAAACAATTGTCTAGGCAGAAAGTAGGGCGTAGAGCATGGGAGTTGTTGTTTAATGAGTGCAAAGCTGAAGAGGAATAGAGAGAGCAGAGGTAAGGAAGGCTCTTCTGAGTGAACGGGCCTAATGTTACAGAACTATCTGACTAAAAAAGGTTATGATGGTAAATTGTATTTATATGTATTTTGCTGCTATGAAAAAATAATCAGCTAGGTGGGGGTGGTGCACCCCTTTAGTCCCAGCTCTCAGGAGGCAGAGGCGGGCAGATCTCTGAGATAGTGGCCAGCCTGTTCTACAGAGCAAGTTCCAGGGTTATACAGAGAAATACTGTCTCAAAAACAAAAACAAGCAAGAAAATAAAACAAAACAAAAACACTACTACCAACTCTTCCCCCTC
>NW_022196905.1:142957219-142970305 GCF_008632895.1 Mastomys coucha | reverse complement strand
ACCTTCTGGGGCTGGAGAGATGCCTCAGTGGTTATGAACACTGGCTGCTGTTGCTGAGAACCCAGATTCAGTCCCCAGCACCCACACAGGGTAGCTCACAACTGCCTGTATCTCTATTTCCTGAGGCTCTGATGCCCTTAAATGGCCTCATGCAGGTAGCTACATGCACATCACACACACACACATACACACACACACACACACACACACACACACAAATTTTAAAGCTTGAAGAAGAACTTTTAAAGTGCACCGTCAGTAGTTTCTAGAATATTCACAGTTTTGCAAATTTTTGTTTTGTCTTGTTTGAGACGGGGTCTTGTTATATAAACCTGACTGCCCAGGTACTAATACACAATGGGCTTCCCTCACCTTACCCAGCTGTGACCGACCATTGCCATAACCTAATTCTCTAATATTTTCTTCATCCCAGTGACCCCGTGACTCTGCCTCAGAAAAACCCTTTCATCTCTACCAACTTACAGTAGCTATTTTGGACAGGCCCACGATGTCATCACCCAATTCTTAGAAGGGCCCTTAGAGATTAGATGAAGCTCCCCTGAAGAGCAGAAGAGCGTCAGAGAGGCAGAGAGGATCAGCAAAGACTCCTTCGAGGCAGAGTTAGCTCTTTGATTTCTTGTGAGGTTAGTTTTTCCATATCAAAACTGCTGTGTCATCCACTGCTTCCCGGGTGATGCTGACAATAGATTCGAGGACGGATGATATTACCCTTCCCTGCTGTGACCAGGCAGACTCCTCTCCGCAGCCCCTCACTTCACTCTCCACAGTAAAGGCAGCACGGAGGAGAAATCTGTTTGTGTTCTGCAATGCTCCTTCACGCTTGAATCATGTCAGGAGAGGGTTCCAATGAATTTTGTTCATCATAATATCTCAGCATGTCTTATTAGAGCAATTAGAAATGCAACCAGGTTCAGCAAGCTTACTTTTAAAAGACTTGGCCTTATACAGAAGGGGCAGTGGCAGACAGCATTCATTGGTCTTGGGCTCAAAGTAGGGATCATTACATCCCTGGCAATGGGGCTGGTGGACAGCTTTCCTTCGTTCTGCCAACTTCTGCTTCTTGCCTTTCAGTAGCATTTAAGTGGGGCAGAGCCATGGGGAGGGGGAGCGCGAGGGCGGGGGAGAGTAGGCGTGGCGTGGGGAATTAACTTGGCGAGCATCTTTAAAAGGTAAGCCAGTACTCCTTCGGAATCTGTTGGTGGACTGAAGCGTTTCAGTTGTCTGGATTTCCAGGAGGCTTCATGGTGGGGAAGGGTCCTGTGCTTATTAAACAACCACGGAGAGAAACTCCATTAACAGAGGCTGTGGAAAACCATGGGACCCACAGATGCTGAAATAGGGAAGCTACATTGGGGTGAGCCTGGGCCTCTGTTTTCCTCTACATTTGGATTCTTAGGGAGTTGGGTCTGTGATATAGGTCCCTAAGAGTGCGTGGAATTTCTTCAGCCAGGCTGACACTCAAGAGACAGGTAGGTCCTCTTAAACGTCCCGTGAGTTCCCATTCCATGAGGAAAAAAGGTGACTGGGGAGATGGTTATGACACAGGCTCCTAGACAACAAGCTCCCTGGGAATAGGGACTGCATAGCTCACATCTGAACTCTCAGTGGCCACAGAGTCTTCGTGCATTTGTGTGCCGAGAGAGAGAAAAGAGGGTGAGTAGCAACAGCTCATGTCAGAAGATGTGCTGTTATTTACCAAATGATGTATGTGCCATGCATGAAATCATCCTTAA
Source organism: Mastomys coucha (assembly GCF_008632895.1). Classification (NCBI taxonomy): domain Eukaryota; kingdom Metazoa; phylum Chordata; class Mammalia; order Rodentia; family Muridae; genus Mastomys; species Mastomys coucha. Next base: position 142,968,551 of record NW_022196905.1, on the reverse strand, counting down.
CAGCACTCAGACTTTAGCCCTGGAAGGTAGGCAAGGCTGCCTTATAGGTGAGGTCACAGATGTAAGTGGGTGTAATAGTATCATGTCGAGACTGCCCTTCCAAAAGGCCTGAGATATGAATAAGGCTCAACTGAATACCTGTGGTTTCTGTATTCTGATCCTATATCCGTGGTAGACATATTTTTTCACCTAAATCTTCGAGCACCAGCATTATATTATGCTGTTTTAAATTCATAATTACGTCACCGGGTCAAACAGGGGCTAGGCTGGGAAGTGGGTGAATCTACATGTAGTCTCCGCTACAGATTTAGCATGATGCCACTATTGTGCCTAATACAGTTTCTGGTCATTTCAGTTAAGCAGATTGTAGCTTTATGGCCCTGGGAGTTCAGGAAATGTGTGTTCAAACATTGCCTCTGCTTCACAAGAGCCTTGTTTCTGTTGAACTTCCGTGGCCTTATTGGAAATCAATGATTGTTTCTGATCTTCAAACTGTCATGTTGAGGAGACCTAAAGATTAACTCACTCAATAAAATGGTTTGAGATGGCAGGATGTGGAGAACTTGAAATAATTAAAACGCATGCTTCTGCACCATGGTGTTTCTTATTTTAGCTGTGTCTACACAGTGCGCGAGGGAATTTCTCTGTGCAAGTTGTTTTCCTCCATCAATCTGCGTGATCAGGGCATTTCTGGACACAGGTAGGGACTGACTCCAGGGCAAGAGCGTCTAAGCTGAAGCTAGACAAGGGCGCTATCATTTCCTAGCAACTGTTGCTATGCGGGGGCGTGGCATCGATGCGGGTACGGACGCCTGGCGGCCCCTTCCCCTCACCTGCACGAACTACATTTCCCATAATGCTCCGAGAGGGTTCCGTTGTGACGAAAGGAACAAGCGCAGGCGGGGGCGGGGGAGAAGGGGGGTGCTATTCCCAAGTCGGCTCTCGGGCACCAGCAGCCGCCACCGCCGCCATGTTGGGCTGAGGCGATGACAGGAGGCGGCCGGGGCGTGTGGGATTGAGAAGTGGAGGAGGAGGCGGAGAGTCAGGGCTCTGAGGGGGAGCTGTTCCTAAGCTAAGGGAGGAGCCCCCGGAAGACGCCGCGGAAGGCAGCGAGGCGGAGGCGGCCGGAGCACGGACGCGATGCGGCTCGACCCGCGCGGCTGCGCTGAGGCGCCCGCGGCCTGAGCCCCCGGCGCTGTGCTCGGTTCGGCTCGGCCCGGTTCGGCTCGGCTCGGCTCGGCTCGGCGGCCGGCGAGGTCGATGCCCTTGAGCGCGGCTGCGCGCGGCCCGGCTGTGCGGCCCCGTGGCGCGCGCTGAGCTTCTCGGCGGCCCCGGCCGCTCTCAGCTCCGCGCTCGATGTGTAGCCACATAGTTATCTGTACACTTCGTCGCCGGGGCTTTAATGAGGACCTGAGTCGCGAGCGCGTGTGAATCACCGCCTGGGCCGGGGAAAGAGGACGGCGCATTTAACCCCCTCCCACCCCGCTCCATGTCCGTGTGTCACTCGGCTCTGTCCACCTGGCGCGGCGGGTCCTGGAGCTGCTACTGCTGCTGACGATCGACTCCCCTCGCGCCTCTCGCCCCAGAAGCTCTTGTGCTCCCACGTAACTTCTACTTTTTTTTTTTCCTCTTTTTTGGAAAAAGCTCAGCACGAACCGATCAGAATTGTGAAGGGTTTTGATTTTTTTTTCGTAGCTCCAACACTTCTGCTCTTGTTTTTGTTTTGTTTTCTGCGTAAAACCTCTGGCCCACTCTCAAAAGGCAAGATGTCCAGTCATGTCCCGGCGGATATGGTAAGTGAACGATAAGTTCTGACGTTCGGATTGTATTGTGGTTTCCAGTCTGATTTAATCGGAAGACGACGCTGGCGTCGCGGGGGAAGGTTTCTGGGGCCCGGGGGAAGGGGAGAAATTGGGGACACTTCTGGAAAAGCCAATCTACTTGGCTTTGGAGAAGTTGGCTATACGCCCCCCACCCCTTAGGAAGCACTGGTTTTTGGTGTGGTTTTTGCTTCTTTTTCTTTTTTTCTTTTTTAAAAACCACTGGGAGTCACTGGTTCGGTTTTGTTTTCTAAGTCGCCGGAGGCAGGGAAATGCAGAGGAAGCGGAGGAAATTCCTTCCCGATTGCTAGAAGGCTCTGAAGGCTTGGATTTAAACGCTTCGGGAAAACGTCAGGGGCTGTGTGGGCACCGCCGGGGACGGGCGCCGTGCTGGATACTTAGGGAAGGAAGAGGCTGTCTAGCTCAGTGACAGACAAGATCGTTTAGACGTAGGTACACACTCGGTATGTTTCAGGGACAGCGGCGCACCTCTTTGGAAAAAGTCTTGCTGCGAGCCCTTCGAAACATCTAGCTGAAAAGCTGTGACAGCCGGAGCTATTTAAATGTTTTTCAATTCTAGGCTAATCACGCAAGGGATCCTTTTTTACTATAGATATTCCAGGGTTTCTTGGTATCAAGTATTTAACAGTTTTGCATTTTAGGTTTTTGTCTATTGTTTTTTAAGCCAGTTAAGCATGTTCATTGAGCCTGGATCCCTGGGCGTTGAGAACTGGAAACAAAAAGTGCTCTTGTTTATTGAGGCTTTTTCCTTTGGTTTCTAAATGTTAGGGTTGTGATTGTGTTGACTGACAGTTACTGTGTAGCCTTACAGTGCTCAGGGGTGGGTTTGTGGGCGTGTGAAGTGACACTTTGAAGTCCTGAGGGCAGACATAATGCAAGTAACAGGGAGATGAATAATCCTGCTTCTGAAAGAATCGAAGTTAATGTAATCATGCCCACTTATGTCAAGTTGACATTTGGATGTGTGTGCATTACAGTGCAAAACCAAAATTGAACTTTGCTAATGATTGCATTTTTAAAATGTCAAATATTTCTATGGAGGGATGACCTGTATAATATTTTTAAAAGAAAAATGACCCTAAATTGTGTATTTTGACCTTGGTATTTTGTTTGTTTGATTTTTCCACTTAATATGCTATTCAAATGCAAAGGAACCACTGGGTCTCTCTCTCTCCCGGTTGGCCATACCGCTTGCAGCCTTTGCCTTGCTTCCGGAGTCTTTAAACTCAGCTCTGTCCTTTTAGCTGTTCTTCCTTCTTGATGTGTTCAGGGGGAACAGTCTCCTGCCTGCCTGAGTGGCTGCCAAGGTTCCCTTTACACTATTCTCGAAGTTGCCTGGAGAGGTCTCTACACAGAACTGCAAATGTTTCTTCCTCTGCTTCAAGAGTGATCTGTGGGCTCATAGCCTCTGGCAAAGATTTGCTCTTTGTAAAGCCTCCATTTTATATCATCAGCACAGTGAAGGCTACACCCACCTGAGTGCCATCTGTTCTGTCAGAGAAGTTGTAATGAAATAGATGTGTGTAGTTAAAGCAGTGCCACTACTTTCTTTGGGCCCAGTGATAAAGAAAAAGTGGAATGTACAGCATTAGCCACACATTGAGGTGATTTCAGGGAATGCCATCTCTGAAGATTGGTAGCTGTGTTGGGATTGGGGGACTGAAGTAGGGGTAAGGTTTTATTGATAACTCCAATTACAAACTATAACTACTTGTCTGTTTGAGATTGTGTGTTAAGGCCTTGATGACTCAGTGGTGCTTTGAGATCCCTGATTAAAGGTGACATGCAAGGGCAAAGCAATATTATGTAATAAACATAGAATGCCTTGTGATGCTCCTCAGAGGTAGCCTGTGCAGACTTCCAAGTTCTAAGTGGATTTTGTGCCTTATGTTCACCTTGCTGGACAACTGTTTGAGAAAATCCTTTAAACAACCATTTTTCCATTACTTAAACTTTAGTTTTCTATCAGAAGGATCTTTGTTTGATAAGCGTGTAGAATTCTCAACATACACACACACACACACACACACACACACACACACACACACACACACACATTAAATGTTAAGTACTGCCTTCTTAGAAGTTGTTCAAAGCTAAACTCCTCATACCCAAAACTGACATTTTTGTTTGAAGCAAGGACAGTTTACCACTTTATGATTTTGAAAACCATCTCTTCAGGAGCACAGATGTTCCCACCAAGTAACATTTCCTTGCAGCCCAGCTCTAATTGATTAGGATATGAATGGTCACAGGCCTGAACTTGCAAATGAAGAATCGCCTTTCTGTTAGGTGCTGTAATATGAACGATGCAAGTGTTGACATCCCCCCACTCCCCATTTAGAAACAAATGTTGTTCTGCTCCTTTACATCTTAATGGTGCTTGTCAGCCCTGGAAACATCCTGCCCAGGAGGTGGGGTGGGGACCTGATGTTAGAACCCCTGCCCTGGTTCATTTGCGGTAATTCCTTCCAGACGGATGATAATTGCTAACTCAATTGACATTTGGATAAAGTCTTCTTATGGCTATGTTTGTGGTTCATTTTGTGTCTGGTATTTTAACACTAGTTTTAATTTTGTGAATAGGAATCACTAAAATTTCCTTTTAAACATTAAGTGTGTCTTTGTTTTACTGTAAAGAAAATACTTTATCCAAATTTAGGATAAAGTATGTCTGTGATTAATGCATTTGTTGCATCTTCTATACAATAATTTGCAAGGAGGCTTCTTTTCACCATTCTGCAGTGTATATACACACACACATACATGTTCTAGGAAACTAAGTATTTACAGAAGGTGCTGATTTTTCTTTATTTATTTTTTATTTTTTATATTTACTTATTAATTTCATGTATATGAGTCCACTGTTGCTGTCTTCAAACATACCAGAAGAGGTCATCGGTTCTCATTACAGATGGTTGTGAGCCACCATGTGGTTTCTAGGAATTGAACTCAGGACCTCCGGAAGAGCAGCCAGTGCTCTTAACCACTGAGCCATCTCTCCAGCCCGATTTTTCTTCTTTGTTAATAGTGATTGAGTTGGAAATACATCTACTAGTATCTCAGTGTAGCAACCTGTGTGTGGGAAAAAATCTGAAAATATCGGAGCAGAATTTCATTATAATCATATTTGAAACAGTTTGTTTCCTTTATACTTTTAAAACTGAGTTCACAATTTGTGGTCTTCCTTGAGCTGTAGTCATTGTGTCTGTGTAGTGACATGTGGGTGATAGGACTTGGGAGGGAGACAGTGATGAGGACGGTGACCTCACTCTGAATTGGGAATGGCCTCAGCACATGGGCTGTGCTCATAAAAGTGTTTCTTCATTTGGGAAGCAATTTAGGACTTTGGACTAGAATTACACTTTATGGCTTTAGGACATCCATTATATCAAAAACCTATCTGCTAACTACTTGTGAGCTGGGTGTGGTGGTGCACACCTTTAATCCCAGTGCTCTGGAGACAGAGACGGGCAGATCCTGTGAGTTCAAGGCCAGCCTGGTCTACAAAGTAAGTTTTAGGCTAGCCAGAGCTATATAGTGAGACCCTGTCTCAAAAGCAGAAAGATAGACTTATTAGCAGAGAAGCAGTATGAGACAATGAGGCACACTGTTCTCTAAAGCAGCTGATGCTCTCTGCTTGTTAGGTTGGCGAAGCAGGTGCTGCTCAACAGTTTGTAGTCTGGGGGCAAAGGTATGGTGGCAATTGGTTTTGTCAGTACATTTCATATGCTTCATAGAATACTTTAATTGTAATGCTTGGTTTATTTCTTCTTGTCATGAAAGAAATATTTTTGGAGCCCTCTAGTGGGCAGGAAATAACTAAAATAAATTTCCTTTCTGTGTGAACTTTGATCGGTTTCCTAAGTTAACATAAAATGACGTGAGGAGGAGCCATGCCAGAACAGGATCCAGAAAACAACTGTCACTATGGGGAAAGTATCCTGAGATGAAATGCAGATCCCTTCCTTGCTTACAATTACTTTATCATTTTCTTTCTCCTATCTGAAACACTGTTTTTCCCCTATTGAAGTTGGGAGAGCCCTTCAAGCTAAGGAGCTGAAGAAGTTCTGCTTGCTTGTCTGTGTGACTTGATAATAGCGCAATCAGCAACATCTCTCTGTTGAATGAGTCTCTGGGTTGTTTTATTTGACTGTATATGATGCCCAGAGTTTGAGCCGAAATGGATTTTAGTTTGTTTTAGGGCCAAGTCGACTTTCCTTTCTCTCAGTTGTTTTCCTCAGTGCTTTGGTGATGGTCTTACACCTGGTGATGTGTGAGAACAAGTGTCCTAGATCTGTTATGTCTTCCATGGTTTCTAAATCCAAATTGGTGTTTTAAAACTGTCAGAGACATTTTGACTCATGAAGTGGTAAGGAAAAGTGTCCCACGCTGCCTGCTTTGACTATTACTTTGAGTATGGAAAATGTGCTGTTAAATATTAAAACTGGGATTTCCTTCTATTAGTAATAAACGGTGCTGACTCTGCTGGTCTTCATAACATGGAGGGCTCTTTGACTGTTAAGTTCCTTTCTTCATTAAAGCCTGGGCCGGCGGCACCCTGGGCTGTTTTGAATTGGTGACTTTTTCCCACTTCGTGAAAGTTGTGTTTTGAAACAACCCAGTTTGATGGTTTTGAGTTGCTACTTTGTTAAAATAGGATGTAGTGTTCTTAGTTTAACTTTCGCTTTGACTTAAGTACTGGCTATGTTGCCCAGGCTAGCTTCACACTAGTAATCCTCCTGCCTCTGCCTCCTGCCTCTGTGATTATAATGTGGGCTACAAACCTGTCTAGCTGAGTTTTGATGGCTTAGGGCCAACATTTTGAATGCCGTCCGTCGACTCTGTTCTGAGTTTACTGCAATGACTGTAATTGCACACTTCTGTATATAAATGCCAGACCCTGAATTTTCTCCCCTTTTTGGATCACTGGTTTATAAAATGAAGTGAGGCAAGTCAGTTAGAGTCTGAGAATAAAAATATTAGCACTTGCTTGCTGTCTGTGTATTTTTCGACCCCACAGGGTGTGTGTGCTTTCCTGCTCCTCCCCCCACCTTCACCCCCTTTCTGCTATCTAGATTAACTGTGAATGGAGTTTGCTGAGGAAGGTTGTAAGAATTCTGGGATGAGGTAGCAGCACCTTGAGCACAAATGCTCACAGGTTTTGTGGCTGATCTGTTGTGCCATCCAGTTAATAGAACTGCTGTTGACTTAGTATTGAGATGATGGGCAGACTTTTACTCTCAAAGACTCCCAATTGAGAAAGTACCTGCTGCTCAGAAGAATCCAGTGCTTTGGAGAGACCATTCCAAGAGCACGTTTAAATATTGACTATCTGTTGAAAGGGCTTCTCTCCAAAAAAAATTCCAGTGAATTTGACTCATCAGAAGCAAAAGGCAAAATTAGTTTGCAAAAAAAGACATTCAGAAAAGTTAAATTTTATTTTACAACTTTATAAATTCATAGTTTCATTAGATAGCTGACTTCTAACATAAACATAGTTGGTAGTGGAATGCAAAGTATCATGACCTGGTAAGCTGGTCGGTGATAGGTATATCCTACTCTGGATCTGTGCCTCTTTGTGAGCTAGGCTTTTCATTTTGCCTTAGGAATGCTCTTAAAACCCCATCAATCATCCTAGCTGAAGGGAAGCTGAGGCAGGATGATCACCATAGGTTTGAACCTAGCCTATCTATGAGACCTTGTCTCAAAAAAACAGAACAAATAAAATAACAATAATGAAAGAAAGATCAATGTCAAAATAAATTTACCTTCCCTGCTGGTAAGCTTATTTTAAGAACTAGAGAGGCATGTTCAGAAAGAGCACTCTTATTAATATGCTAATATTTTTTAGCGATTGCAAGATTAAAATAGATTCATACTTAGTTCATAGATAAAGTAACTCAAGCATTTTACTCTTTGTATTTGTATAGTTCTGTGAAGTGAGTAGTGTGACTTGTGGATGTACACATGAGTAGGGTGGATGTACACATGTTGCAAGTCTGTGAGGAATAATGCCATAGTACAGAAGCCAGTGTAGTAAGTGACCAAGCTTCCTGGGTGTTTTAGCTGGTGTTTGATACATAGTATTTTTGGAGTCAATATGCTTGCCTACCCTTCTCTGTTTATGGTTGCTGACTAAAATTTGCTGGGGATGTAAAAATCAAGCTTTCTGTAGTATAGTCCACATTAAGGAAGAACAAATGATGTCTCAGCAGGTTGTTCAGGATCTGTCTTCAGTAAAATAAAATGCCCTGTAATGTTGTCTTTAGTTCAAGGCCTTGGTTTATCTTTGGTTGCCTAGAACTCTGTACACTCTAGGTTCAGAGAGAACGAGAAACTTGAAGTCTCACAGTTAGGAGCACAGAGTCATGAAGGGAATTTGGGTCCAGTGGCTTCCTGATAGGCATTCTGTGCTTCCCCTATCCAAGCAGACATTTTCCTACTGGTGCCTCAGATTCCTTCCCAGACTTTCTTTGAGTCACTGCTGATTGTTCAGAGTTGAGATAGGACCCAAGTTATGCAGCTTTGTGACATGTTTGGTGACTTTGAGATTGGCATGGTTTTAGAGAAGCCTGCTGCATCCCTAACTGCTGGGCTGGGGGCTTCCTTTAAGTGTATGGGCATCTTCTTATGTTCACATTGGTTACACAGTTGACCTTCCCTGTACAGGTGCCTCTTGGAATGCTTCATGTATGTAGCACATAGGTTGCCATGGATGCTGAGAGCTCCCAAGCCTTTCACTTCTATTCTCATGCTGGAGCTGCTTATTTACAATGTAGACTATTGACCCAGTCAAACCTACTAGCACTTTTTAATGGTCTATCTTCTCTGGGCAGTATTCCATGACTGGATTTAGTTTTTGAAATGACTAGCTTTTGAGGAGAAAATGTTCTTTCTGGTAAAGAAAACTGTTGAAGGTCAGCATTATATCTTAGCAACACTTTACTACTATGTCTAGACAAAATATTCTCCTGATATGTTTGATTTTCTTAAATAGAAAAGTACAATTTTGCTTTAGAAATACTTGTTTTTTTTAATGCAGTCACATAAACATCATCCATACAAATAAGGATAAAACCACATTGTAATTTTAAACTGATTCTAGTAGATGTCAGTTACTTAACTAATTGCATATTCGCAAACATTTTGTTTCATTCCTTGCTGCTGTAAGTCTAGAGAGCACATGCCGGGTGAAGGTGAGGAGGAGACTGGGAGGCATTGGCGAGAGGCCTAAGCCCTTCCTTAAGTCCCCACCTCACCACTGCCACATTAGGGATTGAGTTCCCAACACCTGACTCTTCAGGATACACTCAGACCACAGCAGGTATGTAAAACCTGTGGGAAACAGTGGCATTATGGCTATTCTCAAACATGTCTTCTGTCTTTTGAGTAGTCCTTAAAATAAAGTTTTTAGGAACGTAGTTGTGCCAAGAAATAGGTCAATTATTGAAGTCATAGATGGGAAGGTACCAATGTCATAATTAAAAAACAAAAAACAAAAAAATCCTTGACCTTCCAGTTGAATGTGGTTATTTCACTATGCCCTCTCTTCTCTCCTCTTCCTTCCCTTTGGCTTTTGTTTTGAGACCAGGTCCAGGGCTCTGAGTATCTGGATAGTGCAGGCTATCCTGGATCCCCATTTTCCTGGCTCAGCCTCCTGAGTATTGGGATTAGAAGCATGCGCTACCACAAATAGCTGCATTTTCTTTTTTTAAAAAATACTTTTATTTACAGATTTACTTTTTAATTTTATATGTGTGTTTTGTCTGTATGTGTGTGTACACCAGCTCACGTGTCTGCCTGATATCTGAGGTCACAGGAAGACATTGGATCTCCTGGAACTGGATTTACTGATAGTTATGCATGATAATGTGGGTGCTGGGAATTAAACCTGGATCCCTGCAAGAGCAGCAAAGTGCTCTGAGCCATCTCTCCAGCCCCACATTTTTTAGTATGCTAGCTTATTCTTCACATCAAATGCTTGCGACTTTGTTCATGGAAAAGATGGATTAACAATATTAATTTCATGTAAAAATCTTAGATCTAGGTGTCAAGATTACATTGACCTCATAAAATGATCTGGGAAATGTTTCAGGGTTTTTTGGTAAGAGTTTGTGGGTATTGATTTAATTTCATCCATAAGTGTTCCAAGGAATTCACTAGCAAGACCAGCTGGGTTTGTGTGTGTGTGTGTGTGTGTGTGTGTGTGTGTGTGTGTGTGTGTGTGTGTGTGTTTCCTGCAGATTATTGGTGATGTTTCCTCGGCACCTGCAGGACTATCTGCATTCTTACTATGTCAGGTTTTGCATTTTCAGTGTTCTGACAGATTACCTGAATTCACCTTGACTTGAATTTTTTCAGCTGGTCATGTTGGTGACTCCTGGTTTTAAAACTTATCTGCTCACTGGAAACCTGTGCCTTCTTATCTTGGTGATTGCTAGAAGCCAACTTCAAATTCATCTTCTGCTAGTTTCTATTTTATTTTTTCCCTCTACTTTAACAGAATTTACTTACTGTTCTTAAGTCTTTTGTCCATTGCCAGCCCTCCCATTTTAGTACATTTGCTTATTTGTGTAGGAAAATTCCCTCTACATAAAAATTTAACTAGACCATGCAAGTTTAATTTATGTTCTTTTTATTATCGCTTAATTCAAAACATTTAAATTTCAAAAATAGTTCACAGTGATTTAAGATTTCCACTGTGCTGTTTCTGTTGATCTATGAGTTACTTAGAAATGGGTTATACACCATTTAAGCATTGGGGATTTTCTACCTGTGTTCTGTTATTGACAACATGTTTCATGCTGCTGTTACCTGGGGCCTGAACATCATGGGGCCGTGACATCACAGATGGGTTGTTTTTTGAGACCTACCTACTGTACAGTTTTTGAAACCTGGGTGTGATGTACCATCTATATCAACTAAGTCAAACTTACTAATCATGATCAGTCTAGTATATCTGTATTGACTTGCTCTGCTTTTGTGCTTCTGGAGTTCGAACTCAGGCATGTTAGGCAGCCACTGAGCTGTTCTGTATCTTGCTGTTGACCTTTCCTCCCTAACATTCAGTTGAAAGAAGGACAATTTCCAAGTTTGTGCTGACATGTGATCTCTCATTCTCTTGTCTGCCTTGTGCATGAGCGGCTGGGTTGTTGCCTGAGAATGTATTCCTGGGTGTTCCACTGCCCATGGGAGCCGTCGTCTCCTTGCAGCCTTTTCATCTTTTCACTTTTGTGCTTTGCTCTTACGGCTTTCTTTGACCCTGAAATGAGTCTGAGTATCACCCAGTGGACTCTGCTGTTGCAGCATGAAACTGATGATACATGCCTTCTCTGGGTGTATTCTCTGGGAGTGGGACTTCATCTCTGGGAGTGGGACTGGCCACTCTGCTGTCAGTCCTTCCAGTTTCTTGCTTCCTGTTAGAAAGCATATTTACTCCACTCCTTTTTTCTTTCTTTTTTTCTTTTCTTTTCCTTTCTTCCTTCCTT
>NW_022196905.1:142914080-142957209 GCF_008632895.1 Mastomys coucha | reverse complement strand
TGTCCTGGAACTCAGAAATTCACCTGCCTCTGCCTCCCAAGTGCCAAGTGCTGGAATTAAAGGCGTGTGCCACTACAGCTTGGCTACTCCACTCCTTAGTGTGTTAGTTATCAGTCTTCCTACTGGTCTTTACTGCTTACCCTAGAGATGACCATGCTCTGTGCTTTACTTGGGCCTGGGATAAAGTTACTGTCTTCACACTCAGGAAAAAGGAAGGGCTTTACTATGTCTTTGTCCTATCTATTCCTCTTTAACTCTTTGGTATATTTTAAACCAAAGATATCATTGTTGTTGAAAATAATAGTAATAGTGGTAATAGCAGTAAAGCTGTTGTTTAGAAAGTCAGTACTTAGATTATCCTAACAGTTACACTCTGGGGTCTGTATTCCCACAGCGTTTGCAGCTGGGTGATTTTCCTTTCACTTAGCAAACTCCTCTTGGTGTTGTTTTTAGTGTCTCTGTCGTGCAGACATGTACATTTTCCTCATCTTTAAATTTAGGCTCTGTAGCTTGAGCATCCTCATGGTGGTTAGTTCCCAGCGCACGTGGCCTCCCTTCCTGTACCTAAGCCTCTCCTCCTTTTTATGCTAGTATCTCTCTTTGCTGCCTTTGGGATTATTATTTGTCTTTGGTTTTTAGGCCTTATTATTTGAGTAGAGCCTTTTCTGGTAGTTTTTTTGTACTTTGTAGATGCCTTCCTTGAATTTGCCTTTGTCTCGCTACCTTTTGTCACTTGGAAATTTTCATAGTGTGCGCTCTTACTCTGTTTTTGAGACAGTCTTTGTCGATTTAGCTAGTCTTAACACCATGATCCTCCTTTCTCCACTGAGTGCTGGCTTCACAAGCATTCCTATATAAATACACATACACTACGTGTATTCAGTTGTCTTCATTCCCTTTTAGACTTGCCTTATACTGATGTTGAGTCATTTCATGGTTTCCATTGGTCCCCCACTCCTGTGTCAGTTTGGATATTTTTTGCTAACTTGTCTTCTTATCTTTTCTTTCCAACATCCAGTTACTGGGTTTTATCTTTGAAGTCAAAGTGCATGTATGTTCAGTTTCTCACTTTGTGTGTTTTCTTGGGTGCATTACTCATTGTTACCAGATGTTTTTATTCTCTTGTTTTTCCTTGGATTATGAGGAAAACATTGTAGCTCTGAAGGGCAGTTTTTCCAAGTAGGATCTTATCTGCTCACTTAGCGGTTAGAGGCACATTCTCACATGGACTGATTGAGATATGGCATGTGGCCAGATTCAGCTTATTCTGATAGCTTCCCATCTGGTGCATGGCCCTCTCATATTTTGACATATTTACCAAGATGCTTCTTATTGGTAAGTTCTAGATTTCAAGAATAGTGAGGCCAGATGAGAACCCTACTTAGCTTTGTGCTTAGCCTATTTGGGCTTTCCTGATTCTCACTGTGCTGTGATTCAGCATATGCCTTTTTTTTTTTTTTTGGTTGTTCGAGACAGGGTTTCTCTGTATAGCCCTGGCTGTCCTGGAACTCACTCTGTAGATGAGGCTGGCCTCGAACTCAGAAATCCACCTGCCTCTGCCTCCCAAGTGCTGGGATTAAAGGCGTGCGCCACCACTGCCTGGCCAGCATATGTCTTGAGGACAAAAGTTGAGTGGGTGTCAGGCTGGCTACTTTGAGGGTCTCTTTTACCTGGGTTCCTTAGTTCTTGGGTAGTTTGGTAGTATAGAATCCCAGGGTTTGTCTTTGTGTGCTGGTAAAATGGATTGAACTCTCTCTGGCTGGCACCTTTCCTAGTCATTAGCAAGTGCCCAAAGTGGATGGCATCTTCCCATGCCCTTGCCCGTGCCTTCTCTCTGTCTTCAAAGAGCCAGATTATCAAGACAGGAATGGTCATAGTATGTTATAGTCATTTTTTCGGTGGAAAGTTGTGCTTCCGGCTTTGTTTACTACTAGTTTAAAGTGATCTCATTTTCTTCCTTCATTAATTTGGGCAGCAAACATTTTTAGATGCCACTGGGCTGGTTAGAGTCTGTTGATAGTTGGAGCCAATTATTTTCCTGCAAGTCTCTTAAATCAGTTCCCTTAACGTTGTCCTTCCCACCTTCAGCCTCCATGAGACTTCTGTTACTGTATGCCTTGCACCTTTTCTCCAGATTTACTTTTTGGAAAACCTCTCATCTGGCTGTTTTGCTTGACAGTGGCTGGGTCTTCATTCACTGGTGAATGGGACCAGGCTCCCAGCCAGGGAAGCATTCAGGCTTCTACAGTTTGGGTTATGGTCCTGTCTCTTGTCCTACAGTTGCCCTGCTTGTCCAAAAATCTTGCCCTTTTCCTGTCTTTCTTCTCTTTCCTCCTTGCTGTCTAGTCTTCCGTTTGGCCTAAAATGTGCCTCTCCTCCTTTTCAGTGTTAGTTTCTCTGTGCTGTCTAGTATCATCAGGCACCACACTTGGTATGGCACTTAGTATGCCAACAGAGATAGTCCTTCAAAGAAAAACACCAGTATGGCAGAATGGTTTTTCCCTTTGGTATAAAGCACCAGAGGGACAGTACTAACATTGTGTCCAGATGTTGGCATCTTTGGTTCTGATGGTTCACGGATATGAAGGGAACAGTCACAGCATTACTTGATGTGCAAGGCTGCATGAATAAAGTTGTCCGCAGGTTGATAAGGGATGGGAATGTTACTCATTCATTGGTCTACAATTCAGAGTAGGTACCACAGAATCTGTTGCTCTCATAAATACTGCTATTGTAATCATTGCTGTTCCCTCACTGGACAAGGTGTACTTTTTAAGGACGGAGATGGCTTATTTTTCTGTATCCTTGCCTGTGCCTTGCACAATACTGTTAATCCCAAAGATGTGTGGAAAAAGACTATAGAGATCCTAGCCAGGGAGTGGTGGTGCACACCTTTAATTCCAGCACTTGGGAGGCAGAGGCAGGCGCATTTCTGAGTACGAGGCCAGCTTGGTCTACAGAGTGAGTTCCAGGACAGCCATGACTATACAGAGAAACCCTGTCTTAAAAAACAAACAAAACAAAACAAACAAACAAACAAAAACCAAACCACAGACCCAGCTCATCATGGCCAAACTAATAAAAGCAAGCTTTTTTTTTTATTATTATTCCTGTACAACTGCACCCTCCCCCTAAGATGGGTGAGAAGTCAGCATTGGATGTGAGGAAGACAAGGTTTTTATAGCTTGGGTTGGGGATTTACGAATAGAGGATTAGGATGGCAAATAGATGGGGTTACAGGAGCAGAACATAAGCATAACAAGTTGGTTGTGAGGATCTTCTGAGACAGAGACATGGTTGCAAGGTAGTCATAGTAACAGGTTGTCAAGGTAGTCCTAACAACCCTTTGAAACGAAGGTAGGGTTGTAATATGGTCATTATAACTTTTTGAAACAAAGACATGGTTGCTGTCTCCTGGAACAGGCAGTATAGAATTATTTGTAGTTTACTTTACAAGTAGGACATAGCCCAATCCTTGAGAAAGAAACAGATTTAATCATAACAGATGAACCTAGTTTGTCTTTATTCTAAGATGATTTTCTAGCCTAAGATGGAGGCTGGCTGGTTACTAGTACCTAGCACAGAATACTCAAAAATGTTGACAAGCCCTGTAGCTCTCTGCAGTTAGCTAGTCACTAGTCACTTGACACTGTTGAGAACTTCTAGTGTGGCTAGTATGCCAGAGGAAGTAGAGGAAGTAACTGAAGTAGAAATAGATACATGTAGCTGGTGGCTACATTTTCTTTCTCTCTCTCTCTCTTTTTTTTTTAAAGATTTATTTATATAAGTACACTATAGCTGTCTTCAGACACACCAGAAGAGGGCATCAGATCCTATTACAGATGGTTGTGATCTACCATGTGGTTGCTGGGAATTGAACTCAGACCTTCAGAACAGCAGTCCATGCTCTTAACCACTGAGCCATCTCTCTAGCCCCTACACTACATTTTCAATGAAGTGAATGGACCTCTGTGATTTTGTGTGTGTGTGGGTGTGTGTACACATTTATGTTTACAGGTGTGCATGCATACACATACAGAGACCAAAGGTTTGGAGGTCTTCCTAATTCTCTCTCTACATTACTTACAAGATCAGGGCCTTTCACTGAACTTGAAGCTCATTCATTGGTTACACTGGTTGGCCAGTGACCTCTAGAGAGCTACCCATCTGTTCCTCTCAGTGATGGAGTTACAGATTTTTTCTACTGTGCACAGCTTTTATACAAGTGTGGAGGAACTAAACTCAAGTCCTCCTGTTTGCATGGCAAGCATTTTACCCTTGAGCCATTTTTCCAGCTAATTCCCAAAGCCTTGTACCTTTTCCCCCTAATTTTAGCTACATTACAGTCTGTCCTTTTTTTATCTCTGTGCATTTAAATTTCTAAACTAATTGTCTTACTGTCTTATTCTAATTTGTAACTAATTAGAAAAACAATAGAATGATTATAAAACAAAACATTTTAAAGAGAGTATTGTTTATGAAATTCTGTTTCTTAGGTTAGAATGCTATTAATGCTTTCCCTCTCTACCATTTAAACTGTGTGTGTGTGTGTGTGTGTGTGTGTACACATGTACATGACTAGTGATGTATTTTGAAGTCTAAGATAGTCTTAAAGATAAGGTTTAGTGTTCCGCCTCTTTGCAAGTAGTGTACATTCATTCATGATATGAAAATCTTTAGGTCTCTGAGTTTTTCTCTTGCCTCCTAGTGCTGGAGCTACAAGAATAAGCCACCATGCTTGGCTATTTTTTTGCTTTTAAAGTTTTTATTTTAGGGGATTCTACAGCATCTGATATGGTTGTGACATTGATTACAAACATTTTGTAATTTTACTTTAGTAATTATTTTTAAGTTTTTAAATATTATTTTTAATTATATATATGTATCTATATTAGGTATGATTATAGTACAGGCCATAGGAAACTATTATATGGGTGCTGGGAACTGAACTTGGATCCTTTGCAAGAGCAGCCAGTGAGCCATCTGACCTAGAAAGTTTAAAGTTAAAGTTACCAATGAACTTTGGTAGAATGGCTGTAATTTGATTATTTACTCCCAACAACTGTGATTATTATGAAATAACTTAGTATAGCTATCTGCGTGTGTGTGTGTGTGTGTGTGTGTTTCATTGTTTTCTGTGTTACAGGTTAGATGTTCCATTGTTCTCTATGGTCAGTTTGGTCAGCTTAGTGGAGTAAGGGAGAATCTCTCTGATGAAGCTGGTATAATCAAATATATATCTTGTTAATAGGTTAAGGAAATGGTAAGCATAGCATTTCATTACAGATCCTTTTCCTACATAAGTCTTCTTGCCTTGTGTAACTTTCAGCAATTAAATACAGTTCAGTGAGCAGGGATTATTGATGGGTCAACCGAGCACTAGTCTAAGTGCTTTATACATGGTAATTTTATAAAATTTTCCTATAATTCTCTGAGGTATTGCCCTATTTACAGGTAAGGAAGCCGAAAATGGGACTTTACAGCAATTTGCTGCTACCCGATAAAGCCAGGATTTAAACCCAAGTATGGTTTCCAGAGCCTGTTAGGACTCAACAAAGCTGTACTACACTATTTAGTAGGAGGAACATAGAGGCTGGTGGGATACTGTACACCGTGACCTCAGTGTGGACATCTGAGCAGGGAGAGCTGAGGGCTGCAGGACAGAGTGAGGCCCTGTCTGGAAGAAGGAAAGCAAGACCGCAGAGGCAGCATTCATCTAACACAAATGCAGCAGCTACAAGCTCTGCTTAGGGTTCTTAGCATTTGGTCATACTTACTGCACATATCTTGGCCATAACCTAATCTGTAGGTTTTAGCATTATTCATAGGTAAGGCATTAGGACAACAGACCAAGAATAGAGTGGAAAATAGTCCACATGAAAAAAGGCACACATAGTTTTGAATGTTGAACACAATTTCAAATAATAGGAACCGTGAGTGAAAAATCAATGGGTTACAAGGAATGTGGAACATTGGTTTTACTGTGAAGAGGCTGAGGGCCTTTCTCCTACACTGTTGATCCTGTTCTACCTCATTGTTGGTGGCTCACGTAACGCTGGAACTTCATTAGAAAAGCTTTCCCGCAAAGCAAGAAAGTACCCTGTGTCAGTGCTGTGAGTTAAGAGATCTTGTTAGGCTTTAGCCAAACAATGTAGACAAAACTTTATGGAGCTCCCAAAAGATTTATCCTTGTAGCTTCTATAGAAAAGTTTTAGACTGAGGATGGCAAAAGTGCTTATTGTCCTTGAGTTATCCCTTGTGACGGGTCTCAGATCTTACTGTCCATTCCTTGACATTAATGAAGGTTGATTATTAATTCTGAGTAAAAAGGCACATCCTTGGATCCTCTCTGAATTATTTCTGATTTGCCAATATGATTCTTTTCTAAACTTTCTTTACAAAAAAATAATGGCTTTTTTGATGGAAGAATAGTTTTAAAAACATGAACATAAAAAGAAAATTGACAAAATGCATGATTATATAACTATGTTAAATATATATTTATAATTGTTTTCAAAGCATCCATAATTCCCTAATCATGTCTTCAAAGTCATTAGTATTAGTATTATCAAGATTTCAAATACAAAGCTTATAGAGTCACTATTACACTTTCTTTAGCATTTTGAAACAAAGGCTTTTACAAATGGAACATTCAAGAATGTTTTTAAGCTGGGCAGTGGTGGCTCACACCTTTAATCCCAGCACTTGGGAGGCAGAGGCAGGCAGATTTCTGAGTTCGAGGCCAGCCTGGTGTACAGAGTGAGTTCCAGGACAGCCAGGGCTATACAGAAAAACCCTGTCTCCAAAACAAAACAAGAACAAGAAAGAAAGAAAAAGAGTGTTTTTAAATGGCTTTTGTTCTGTGAACATTGAGAAAAGGGGAGAGCCTTACAAAAGAATTTCAGAGTTCTTGGGTTTTATTTAAGTCTTGCTGTGTGAGTATGCATACTATTAATATACTAGCTGTTAGTGTTGACCACAAACACATTTATAACATACATGTCGTATGAAATAAACACTTAAAATATGGTAAAGTAAACATTTACAAGAATTGCATCATTGTGTAGAAATAGCTCTTGAGGGGTCAGAGAAATAGCCTTAAAATGATTGATCGGCTTTCTTTGAGAACTCATTAGGCTTCTCTCTTCCTTTTTTATTGGCAGTGAAAGGAAGGAAGCAAACAGTGTTTATACTCTGGTCAAGTGACCTAAACCTCCTTTTCCTTTGCTCTATAAGAGATTAGCTGTTTCTTAAATAATTGATGTGAAATGTCTCTGAATTCCTGTGGTTTGAAGGCTTTACAGATATTAACTTTCTCTTCCTGACTGAAAGGATATGTGTGATAGTATCCTTTCCCCCTCAGTTTAAATTTAGCTGTCTTGATCGTGAGTAAGAAAGCTTGTGAGTGGTGATTTGGGGTAGTTTTATTTTCCTTCCTTGCTGGAGCTAGATGGTAGTGTAGTGCAGCTTCTGGGCAACGTATTTACACATAATAAATGGTATAATACTAGGGCCCTGCAATGAAGATCTAAGATACAGTTTCTCCATGAACCACATTAATCTGCCAAACCAGAAGCTGGATCACATTATTAAAGAAGAAAAAGCTGGTACCTTTGCTACCAGCTCAAGGTAGAACAAGTAGTTATACCATCTAGCTCTCACTGGTTGCCAGGTCTGTCATATTCCTGGGTCAGATAGAACTGTGACTCTGACAAGCAGAGAAAAACCTTTCTTTGTCTGGTTGCTGTTTACTCAGCTCAACCCTGATTTGGTTTGGAATTGGAGAAGGGATTGAACACATACAAATTCACACATTCATGCATACAAGTACATGTGGATTTGTTTTTAAATATTATTCTATTTAACACACTTGATTCTAGTATTGATCTTCTGGTGATGTGACTTTTTTTGCTTGTTTGTTTCTTTTTGAGACAGGGTTTCTCTGTGTAGCCCTTGCTGTCCTGAAACTCGCTCTAGACGAGGCTGGCCTCAAACTCAGAAATCTACCTGCCTCTGCCTCCGCCTCCCAAGGGCTAGGATTAAAGGCATGCACTACCACTGCCTGGCTGGTGATGTGATTTTTAAAAAAGCATTTACAATCATGCTCTGCTATAAGATTTAGAATACAGATTACTTTAAAAAATAACTTTAGCATTGGTGGGGCTTTAGTTTTTGGGGAATCACAGCATGTAACCAATAAAACTTGAGTTCTACATCTTAGAAGACAAGATAGATGATTCCACTTTATAGCAATCTCTATTCTCCAACAGCAAAACCACACAGTTATAAAAACCTCCTAGAGGTTTTCAGAGGTCAGCATGGAGTGTGCTTTTTTGCCTTTTCTTTTTCTTTTTTCTTTTTTTTGACATATTTGCTAGTATTTTACACAATAATTTAAAACCCAGCCCATTACAAGACCTTTGCAGTTATAGTCTTGAAAGACAGCTTCTGTGAGAATGGTTGCTTCCCAAATAAGTACCCCAGAGGCTGTGGTTATCTTTCTAACCTAGACAGCAGCATCAAGGCAAAATAGCTTTGAGAGAAAAAAGAGACTATATATAAAGTAGCGTAGTAATACCACTAAAATTCTTGCTGATAACAAAAGCTGTTTCAGTGTTTACAGAAGACCCCACAGTTCAAATGCTTTCATTCATATTTCATTTATATATCATTCATTCTAAGTCAACCCTGCTGACAGTAGGGGAAAAAAATCCAAAAAGCTGGCAGAGTTCCCAGTACAGCATACTGAAAGTATAGTAGAAATACCCTAAGTGTCTGTCTGGTAAGGACTGGAGTCATAGTGTGTAATAAATGATGTTTGTGATGCTTCCGCACAAAAACTGTTACCTATGGGAGGGTGCCGAATCATCCACATTACAAGAGAGTAGATATCAAACTTCATGTGGCCTCCAAAATACAGTAAGTTCAGTCCCTTCACTGCAGAGGAGGGACTTGTAGACGTCCTCTGTCCTCTGTAGTTCTTCTCTCTTTGGACCTGCTGAGTCAAGAGTTATTTAGTAGTTTGAGAAACCCATCTGAAGCCTGCTTGTGGGTCTAGAGGTCTTTCAGGCTGAGGAAACAGCACAGCAGCCTAGGGGTTCAAGTGGCCTTTAGATGAACAAAAGTCAAATCAGGGGTTTTGTTTTCAATTGTGTATTGTGCATATTCTTTGACTTCTGGCACTCTCAAATTTACTCCCCCACATCCCATACTCCACTTCAGGATACTAACAAATTCAATGTCAGAATGCATTAACTTGGATATTTTTCGTGTTACCATCTTCACCCTATAGTAAAGTAGTATAGTTCATGGCCATTTCAAGAGCTTGTGTTTTTCATTTTATAGCATCCAGTCTATAGGGTCTTAGAAGTCTGCAGTAGATTCATCAGGAACATTTCCTCCTCATCTTCGCAGCAGCTCCTCTTTGGATTCTCTTGAGGAGCTCTTTTCCTGAGGGCCTTGTGTAACACAGTTGATACAGCTGTTGGGTTCTTAGTTACACTGCAGTGGCATTGCAATTGCTTCTGTGCTCTAGGACGGGCCACACTGTGTCATCTGGGAACTAATAATAATATTCTTTAAATATTTATTTAGCATGTATTTAATGGAAGAGGAAGAAATTGATTTTCTTTTAATAACATTTCCTTGCAGTGGCAGATGCCTTCCTGAGTCTTTTCTACTTGCCAGTGTGGGCTGGTTCTCTAAAATAGGCAAGACAGCTTCCAAGGCGTGGCAGCATTGCTTCCTCTTTGTTTTGTGACTTTTCTAAAATAGACATTAAAATTAGATAATAAAATGTATTCTGGTAGGGGCTGGTGAGATGGCTCAGCGGTTAAGAGCACCAACTGCTCTTCCGGAGGTTGCCAGTTCAAATCCCAGCAATCACATGGTGGCTCACAACCACCTGTCATGAGATCTGACGCCCTCTTCTGGTGTGTCTGAAGACAGCTACAGTGTACTTACATATAATAATAAATAAATCTTTTTTAAAAAATGTATTCTGGTAAAAACTGTATTACTCAGTCTTGGGACTTTGACTGATCGCTAGTATACGTGACCAGTGTTACCCAGTAGTACTGCACTGTCTGTCATAAAGCTGTATTTGCAGACAGTAGCCCACTCAAGCTCTGTCACCAACTCTAAGCCATTGCTGCTGGTCTTGATGACATAAGGGTAGAATACAAGTATATCTATCATTCTTGAGCCCATTGCACTGCCTCAGAGAGGATGTTCTCTTCTGAGTTTGACTGACTATTGGTCTCCTTTCCTCTACCCGTGTGCAGTATTTGGCCTGGTGCCTCAGAAATGAAATTATCATCATCTGTCATTGTGCACTTGCTGGGCACCCAAACAACAGGAGTGTGTGTTTCATCTTTAGCACTTTTATATTGCTGCCATGAATTTTCTAGATTAAGTTTGCTGTCTGGTGAAATGTATTTGTTTTTCTTGATAAAATCTATAAGCTAACACACAGTTTTGGGTAAGCACTGAAGTATGTAGCTGCTGAAAACTTCATTGCTTGTAATATTTGAGGAAATAGGTCACAAAACCTGTAGCAAAATTACTTTTAGAAACATCATAAATGGGACCTCAAAGATACTATTTTCTCTTAGAGTAGGCCTAGTTACTCAGAATAGAAGTTAATCTTGAACACATGGCTGCTTTTATAATTGCGAACCTCATTTCATTAGATAATCAGAGAAGTGTCACTAATTCTGTGACGTCTTTTCTTATGCATGCTTTCCTCACGTTTCAGAAGGTGGCTCCAGTTCACCTCCCCCAGCATGGGAGCATTGTGTATTGATTGAAGGCTCCTTTATTCTCATTGAAACTGAATTAAGCAGACTGAGTTAAAAATAGCAACTTAAGTTACTGACTATAACTTTTTATATTTTATCTAAATATGTTTGCCTTTGGCTTACAGTTGTTTTTTAGTGTTTATCCAGACTTTGGTTCTTACCAACAGTAATTTGCTTCTCTGTTTAAAAAAAAAAAAAAAATCTGTGAATTCCCAGAATTCACATTGCTACTATTTGTCTTTGCTTTCCTTTTTTTTAAAAAAAATATTTATTTATTTATTTGATGTATATGAGTACAGTGTTGCTGTACAGATGGCCGTGAGCCATCATGTGTGTGGCTGCTGGTAATTGAACTCAGGATCTCTGCTGTCCCTGCTCGCTCTGTCGTAATTCACTGTAGCTGTCTTCAGACGCATCAGAAGAGGGCGTCAGATGTCATTATGGGTGGTTGTGAGCCACCATGTGGTTGCTGGGATCCGAACTCAGGATCTTCGGAAGAGCAGTCAGTGCTCTTACCCACTGAGCCATCTCGCTAGCCCAAGATTTATTTATTTTATGTTTATGAGTACACTGCAACTGCCTTCAAACATACCAGAAGAGGGCATCAGATCTTATTATAGATGGTTGTGAGCTACCATGTGGTTGCTGGGAATTGAACTCAGGACCTCTGGAAGAGCAGTCAGTGCTCTTAACTGCTGAGATATCTCTCCAGTCCCCATTGTCTTTGCTTTCCTGAATGTGCCAGGTTTCTTCCTTTTCTAGCTTGAAGTCTTCATGCATGGGACTTCACAGCCTGCAGTATGGTTCTGGGCATTTGCATCTGCTTTTCATACTGATCTCAGATTATCTGAGCAAAGGGTTTGCCCAGCTCCTCTCCATGTTGTCTCCTCTTCTAGAAGGCTGTAATTACCATTGGAGGACTGACTGGTGCACGGTCACCTGGCTTGCCCTTCCTGCCACATAGCCACAATGAGCGTCATGTTAACAGTGTTCCCAGCAAGTCTGTGTTAGGACTCCAAAGAAGTCCCAAATGGATGATAAATACTTATATTATTTTGGAGAAAATGTGATACTGTTTTTGAATGTTATACTGTGTTTTGTTTGTCAGGTAATTAGATTTTTTTGGTGTTGTGATTTGAGTGCATGCTAGGGCGGTGGTGTTCCACACTAAGCTGAGCCCCATGACAGAAACATACATGTCTCCCAACTTGCAGCTTTATATCTAGACATGACTTTGGGGATTGGAGCCACTGCCTTCTTCATAGTCCAGGACTATTGATAGGAAGGTGAGCCAGCTACAAGCTGAGGAATGAGAAGCGTTGGCGTCCATCAATTACTTAAAGCCTTGGTGTGCAGTCATATAGTGGGATATCCATATGAGGGTTTAAGTGTTTTTTTCCTTTTAGGGACAGTGAGATGACTTAGTGACTGAGGGTGCTTTTGTCCAGTCCCTAGGACTCAGATGGTAGAGAGAATGCCAACTTGTAAAAGCTACCCCCTAACCTCCATCTGTGCCTGAAACATGCAAAACTATAAATAAAATGTAATCTTTCCAAAATCATAAGGACTTTGGGAGACGATTTTAATAGCATAGAGTAGGTCATTAATGATTGCTCATAAATTGGCATTCCATTTACCCTTTGCTTTGCCACCCAACTATGGTCATGGCAGTTGTGACAATTAATCACAGCTTATTTACACTGACCCAGAAAGGCATCAGGATCCAATCCTTAATGGAGTGGTTTGTGTGTTGTGTTGTTTTTCTGGAAACTGTTAGAAGTCAGTAGGAATTGGCAGAGTGCTGAGCCTTGTTTTCCACCCTGGCATTAAGTATTTTCTGATTATTCTCTTTTGAAAAAGAACGCTGTTAGGGTTAGTGACTTAGTTGTTCTTTATACATGACAACTATCACTAGTGAAATACTTTTTTCCCCTCTACAGCAGTTTCTCCCTTTGGATGCCATGTATATAATTTACTGACATAGAATGTGGTTCTGTACTTGGAGTTCACACCAATTTATTCTGGAACAGTAGTTCTAATGTGTAATTTTCTAGAAATCTTTAGTGGTTTACAAAGATGGTAGACTTTATAATTTAGTGTACATGTGTGAGTGAGTGTGTGTGTTCAAATACTCCTGACTCTCTGCCCTGCTTCTTTGAGGCAGTCTCCTTGAACCTGAAGTTCCTGGTTTTTGGCTATCCCGACAGCCAGAAAACCTCAGTGATCCTCCTATCTGCTCCTCACAGCACAGTGTCACTGGGACATAAGCATGCTGTGAGACCATGCTTGGCTTGTGATATGGGTGTCAGGATCTGAACTCAAGTTCTCATGGTTGCGAAGCCCGCACTTTTAAACCACAGAGCCATCTCTCTAGCTCCATTTCATCATCTTGGATGTTCACTTACTTTAACAATTCTGTACAGCAAAAAAATATGGAAAGACAAATTTCTAAAAAGATATAAGCAATGGAGTTCTAGTTGCACCAAGTAGTAGAGATTCTGTAGGAAACTGTTCTTTTGAGAAGATACATGTTAGTAGCTGTGTTCCTCAAAGAGAAGGGCAGGCCTATGGATTCAGCATCTGTTTCCAAGGATTTAAATACCTTTAACCATTGAGGAGCTCCTTTATGGAGTTTTGTCTTGTTTATAATAGTTCATCTAACTTAAATGTACCCATATTTCTAAATCACATGATGGTGTATGACAATACAGGATGTTTATTGTATTTATTGAGCATGGGTGTGTGAGGCCATATGTTGGGTACAGTAGATCATTATGATATGGCCTGACTTAACTGTGTCATAAGCTGTGGACATAAAAGTACATCAGGATCATTGCACAAATTTGGGGAAATGTATAAAAAGGATAAAGCAGAAATTTGAACTCACAAATCCTATCACCAGTTTTCTTGGTTTTTTTGAGACAGGGTTTCTCTGTGTAGCCGTGGCTATCCTGGCACTCACTCTGTAGACGAGGCTGGCCTCGAACTCAGAAATCCACCTGCCTCTGCCTCCCAAGCGCTGGGATTAAAGGCATGTGCCACCACCACCTGGTTCTATCACCAATTTTCTGCTTTGTATTTTAAGGTAACTATTAGGAGATGAGCATTTTCTAGGATAGAAATACTCTTTAAAGCACAATTACTTAGCCTTATTAGGGAAAGAACTACATGCAAGTCACCTGGCACATGGGTGGACAAGCACTAAATCACCTGTGAACTCTTAGAATAGGGACAGCTGAGATTGCCTGGCATCTGGCCAGTCTGAACACAGTCATCAGGCTCCCTGGGAACACAAGTGATGGGAATGGGAAACTGACTTTAAGAACCAGCTTGTTTGTTTCCTCTCTACTTTCTTGGGCCTGGCTGTGCCCTGAGGAAGGTTAGTCCGCAGTCCTCGTGTGGCAGCTTTCAGCTCCGTGCTAAGGGACGTTAATTAATGCCTTCTTTCTGCCTATTTTGCCTCTACGAATATTTTCCTTTTTTCCTATCTTCTATTTATTGCATTAATATATTTTTAAACATAATTAAGCCAGTCTCTATTATATATATTTCCTCATGTATAGGTTTTAGTTGTTTCACATGATGTTAATCATAGTTTAAGTTACTTAATTTCACTTTGGGTAAATCTCAAGGTGCCCTTCTACTTTCTCTTCTATGTGTGTAAAATATACTTAAAAGTTAGCTATTACTTTAAGAAGTTCTAATATTCAATACCTATAGTTATTATTAGAGTTAAAAAATTAAAAGCTTAACAATTCAACTATTATTTAATCATCTTTTTTTGATACTGAGTTTATTGCCTTGCATGTACTGACAAGTACTCTAAGATACAACCCTGGCATCTGAAATTCAAATTATAATTTAAAAAATTGACAATTTTAACATTGTTTTTCCTTAGTATCAGGTCAATTTGATAATAGTTTTTATACCTTTCATTCATGAACAGTAAAAAAAAATCTCCCCTCCATTGGAGTAACTCATAATCTGATCACTAATTTTTTTGTTTCTTTGCTTTTTGTTTTGTTTTGTTGTTTTTCAAGAGAGGGTTTCTCTGTGTAGCCCTTGCTGTCCTAGAACTTGCTCTGTAGACTAGGTTGGCCTTGAACTCAGAGATCCTCCTGCCTCTGCTTCCTGAGTGATGGAACTAAAGGTGTGTGCCAGCACCCCCCCGCTTCTGATTGCTAATTCTTACGTTCAGAATTTTAAAAGCTTGCTTCTTCCACCTACAGCACATGGTCACTCATTATTAGGTCTCCATGTTGACTGGCACATTGAGTGGGGTTTCTGGCTGCATTCTGTCAGTTTTCTGCTTGACTGTTCTTATCAGTAAGTCTCTAGAACCAGCAGTCAGGCACTGCCACCCAGAAAAGAGGAACTGGAAAGGAACAGACAGCGTGTAAACCCCTTTTACTATGGGACTCAAGTGTCTTTGTGCTCACCAAATGCCTCACTTAACCTTGTGTACTTGTGTGTCATTTATATGGTGAAGCTCCAACAGTGTGACAGATTGGCACCCATCAGAAGCTTGGCTTGGCCGGGCGGTGATGGCGGACACCTTTAATCCAGCACTTGGGAGGCAGAGGCAGGAGGATTTCTGAGTTCGAGGCTAGCCTTGTCTAGAGTGAGTTCCAGGACAGCCAGAGCTACACAGAGAAAACTTGTTTTGAAAAAAACCAAAAAAAACCCAGAAGCTTGGCTTGACTTCATATATTTTATTTTTATTGTAGTACAGTGCTCTGTCAAGTTGACACCATATGTCTTTTTTAATCTCATAATTTAATACATAAATTAACTCATATGCTCTTTTGCACTGTTGGGCTTTTTGTTGTTGGTTTTTGTTTTAATTTACAACTTTGGTTGAGATGCTGTGTAGATCTGATTTAGGTTTCTTTTCCACAGTCTCACCATATTTTGTGTGTCAGGTTCCTTGCACAGTCTTGGGTCACTTGGTCTGAGTTTGCAGACTGCCCTGCTGACACAGCAGCAGAAGTCTTTGAAATGGCATCTTGCTTCTCTTGTCAGCACCAAGCATCCAGCTCCATGGGGAGGTCTGACCTGGGTTCTGTGGCTATTGTTGCTGTAGCCCTCAGCATGGCCACCTTCCCAGCTGATTAGAGTGCTTTTTTTGAAGGCTAATTCTTGGCTTCTTCTAGATTTTTTTCTGGAGACCCTGCCTAGAGTGTGTCTGCCATTTGGTTTTGTTTTCCCAGTATCTACAATTGTAAGCAAGCTATGTCCTTTCAAATTAGACTTACTGTGAAAGCACACAAAAAATATTCAAAATACAGTTTGAAAAGTGTTAAAACTTCATAGCACTCTAGGCTTAAGAGTAAAGGGCAAATATGATAGTTTATATGTAGATGCTCTGAAAAAAGGAGGTGATGAGGGGAAGAAAGGCAAGTAGCCCTAAGCCAGGCTTGAAAACACTTCTAAAATTATAATGTGGCACTTCTATCCCCAAAGGACTACACTAGAGCAAGTAAAAGTTTTCGTGGTGTTATAGAATCGTGATCTTATAATCTGTATATACATACAAGAAAACATGATAATATAGTTTATTGTGTTTGGATACTATTGAGACTTTGTACTTAGCCATTTAGCATCAGTTTGAAATACTTCCCCCTCTGAGTAACTTAAAACGTGAAAGTGTTCTGTTGCTCCAGATCATCGACAGATGTGTTCTTGATGGCCAACACCGTGGCTGAGCCTGTTACCAAGCAGTTTTGCTCCTAGAGACTTGACAGTATCTGGAAAGAGATCTTTATTACAGGGCTTTGAGAGGTTGGGGTGAAGCATCATCCAGCTGAAAGTAATGTATATCCTACAGTGCTCAAAACAACCCCACAGTGAAGGGTTTCCCAGTAAACAGCTTTAGACTGAGATGGAGACACTGGTCTTTGCTTAAGGATGTAGATGAAGAAATAGAGCTGTAGGGCTGATTATGCGGTTAGTTGGCAGTGTTTGCCTAGCATGAGTGAAATCCTGACTTTGAGTCCCAGCACTGGGTAATAGTGCTAGACACTTGTCATTGAGGATTTAGTAGGTGGAGGCAGGAGGATCAGAAGTTCAGGCTTATCTTCAGCCTTATAGACTTAGAGCTGCAGTGGATAACCTTAGTGGAGCTGGAATTTGCTAGCAAAAACCAAGGGTAGCAATCTTTACCTTGTGTATAAGCGGTGTTATCATTCCTGCTGTTAACAGCACCAATTAAAATACATTAAACATTACTAACATAATTTTTTTAAGCAATGTACTGAATGTTTGAAGTCTGATGAGTTCTTAAATAGATCCTAAAATTTGGGTTTTCTTTACAGCTTATTTGATAAGGTGTCCTTCAGAAAACATTTTTGCTAATTATTTGTCAGTAATTTGTAACTGACATGTCACTGTTTAAAGAAACACTGAACTGTGTTCTTTTTCTACCATGGGTTCCCTCATCCAAAGGTTCGCTCTAATATGTTTTTTTTTTTTAATTTTTAATTCTTTGAATCCTAAATATGAAATCTGGGGAGCCGGGCAGTGGTGGCACACGCCTTTAATCCCAGCACTTGGGAGGCAGAGGCAGACGGATTTCTGAGTTCGAGGCCAGCCTGGTCTACCGAGTGAGCTCCAGGACAGCCCTGTCTTGAAAAACCCTGTCTTGAAAAACCGAAAGAAAAAAGAAAAAGAAAAGAAAAGAAATCTGGGGAATACCATTGAATCTAGAGTAGTGCCCCATAAAAGATTAAAATAATGTGCAAATGATACTCCTTATCTGATGATAAGTAATGTCCTTTGTATGGAGGCCATTTGCAGCAGCTGGGGCCACTAGAAGTTTTTGCCTTGTGAATTTTCTAACCTTATATCCTTCTTCATGGAAGCGTATTCACACTGAGATAGTCTAAGGGACTACCGTTGATACTGTGAAAATGTAGTGCTGGTAGATCCTGAAGAGGACCTTATGTGTTTACCATGGGAACACAGCCACTGAGACTCTGGGAGGCCTGCTCTGTCATGGTAATCACGGCATTTCCCTTCCTCTAAATGGCCCCGGGTGGTTTTATTGACGCACGTTAGGGAGGATGATCAGCTGCTGCAGGTCTTGTATGAGCTTTCATGAGAATATTTTATTGCTTGTGCTACCACAGATACTGTGAAAATGGTGGAGAGAAGAGTGGAAGAGAGCAAAGAACTGTGAACTGCTCAGGCATTGTGATTCTGCTCTCCAGGAGTTTGCAGTGTAGTTGTGAGGGTTATATACATCATACTTAATTTGCACAAAGGATTTACAGGTTTAAATGTGTGCTAGACCTTGAGGGTCTATCATAAGAGGACATAAAGGGAGAAGCCATTTTCATTGACGCTAATAACTCTTTACATACAGATTTAGATTCACGGCACTTGGACGATGTAGAGTTTACAGTAACTTTTTATTGTTTTGAATCTTTACAGTAGATAGTTATATAAAGTGTTTCCAAATGCACATGGCTAGCATGTAATGTCAGTGTTGAGACTGTGACAGTACATTGCTTTGCACAGTGGTTCTCAACCTGCGGGTTGCTATCCCTTTACATGGGTTTTGCATATCAGATATTCTGCATATCAGATATTTACATTGTGGTCCATAACAGTAGCAAAATTATAGTTATGAAGGAGCAGCAGAATAATTTTATGATTGGTTACCACAACGTGAGGAACTCTTTTAAATGATTACAGCATTAGAGAGATTGAAACCACTGGTCTTCCATTAAAATCGTTCTTTTTCTACTGTCTGCTCAGTGGGAAGAAGTGCATTGGGAGGCTCAGCTAATAACCCTTTTGTACTGACAGCAGCCAACAGAGACAATGCACTTCTTTAATGATCAGGTTCTCTGATCCCACACATGCCTTTACCTCACTGAAAATCATGTCTCTCTTCAGTTGTAGAGAGTACCATGCACAGGATTTTCTTTCTTCTTCCCCTTTGACTGAAGAAATGTTTTGGTATTGAGGCAAAACCAGGAAATAAAATATGAAGAACAGGAAAAAATACATTTAAAATTTTTTTCTTTACAGCTTATTTGATAAGGTGTATCTTCAGAAAATAATTTTTACTAATTGTAAGAAAATTGTAATTGATAGGTCACTGTTTGAAGACACCAAGACACCAAGCTGTGTTCTCTTTCTACAGTGCATGTTTCCTCACATAAGGGTTTTTCTCTAATGTCTTCCTGTAATTTCTCTAAATCTAGAATATGAAATCTGGAGGATACCAGTTAAATTCAGAACAGTACTCTGTAGGAGGTTAAAAAGACTAGGCTTATTCTGACAGGTTCCTGGCAGCTGATAATCAGAGTCTTGTCTGTATCAGGGAAGATGTTGAGGTTCTTGGCAGGTGCTGAGGAACCTGTCTCTTAGGGAGGGAGTCATTGGCATAGCAGCTGTACCACAGCAGCTGGTTTTGAGCAGACAGGAATCCATTCTTATCCCAGCAGGCCTTCTGGATCCTGGTGACACTATATTAATCTAAGTATTCCATAGAAGAAGTTCCTAAATTATGGTGGTAGGAATATATTCTTTTCAGAAAAATGCCGCTTACTCCCTGGAAAATTATCAGCCACTTAACACTGGTTTTAAGTTGTTTTCTTTATAGGAAGTTCCCAGCATTGTTCCAAGTAGAAGAGTTACAGACAAGATGAAGCCTTGTCTGTCACTGTCACCTGGAGTTACAACGCTTACTCTTAAGCCTGTGCACTATCTCCCTCCCCCATTAATTGATTTTAATTTTATATTTCAAGAAATCTAACCTGTCTTGTCATTTTACCCTGAATCATTAGATAAGAAGTCCTGGACAGGTAAAAGTCTGTGTAGTCTCTGCTTTGTTATCACAGTCAGGAGAGTAGACAGCACAGAGACTGGAGGTGCTCAGTCACCGGAAGCAGGATGGCTGCTGTGCAGGTGTTTGCAGAGTGGCCACCCATGGTGTCCAGCCACTCTTGAGGGTTATGGTTTCTGCATCTGTGCCAACTCTTATTTGCCTATCTTTGTGTTTGAAGCCATTCTGGTGGTATCTCCCATTGGTAACTAATTAAGAAAATGTCCTATAACTACAGCCTGATGTTAAAGAGGCATTTTCTCAATTGAGTCTCTCCCCTCTTGGACTCAAGTTTGTATCAAGTTGATATAAAACTAACTAGTACAACTATTGATCTTTTCAGTGTATTTTCAGTGCTGTGTTTACTAGAATTTAAGATCTGCTATGCTCATAAATTTAGTTTATTATATTGGAAAGAATCATCAGGTAATTGGGAAGATTTGGTCAGATCATTAAAATATCTGAAAGGTAGTAGAATGTCAGTTTATTATTGTAGTTCAAAGTCCAATTACAGCTGTCCTTCACTGTGTAGTGGGGAAGTTTCAGGACCCCTGTGGGACATTGGAAAATCTGATGAATCCTGTGAAATGGTGTGGTACCTGTGTGTAACCTAGTACATTCTCCATGCACTGGGATCACCTGTAAATACGTGTAACAGCCAGTGCAAAATGCTGAGTAAGTAACTGCCATGCTCTGTTGCTTAACGAGGGATGACAAGAAAGATGTCTCAGATTTTTAATACAGATGTAATTTCTTTCTGACTATTTTGGTCTACAGTCGGTCCTGTTCATGGAGGACTGTTCATGACTAGCTAGTCAACTCCAGTTCTCCTGTTATCTCCCCTGGGCCAGTTCTACCACACACCTCCATGCTGCAACATCTTTTAATTCTTCTCTTCTTCTCTTTGATCTTGTTTGGGTGTCATAAGAACTAGGTAATAACCAATTTCCTTTGAAATAAAAATGTTAAAGCTATTTCTTTTTATAAACAAACACCTTTCCTACTTGGCCTAATTTACAGAATGTACTGAGATGATCCTAGGTACTGATGTCATGCTTGCTAGAGACCTTAGAGCAGTTTGAAGTAAGTTATTCATGTAGAAGTGATACTTGAAGATACCAGTATGATCCACATGTGTTATGGTACCCCCAGAAAGATCTGACCACTCTGAAGCCAAGGCAGGAGGAGGTGGCATCCCTAGTTTGAGGCTCACTCTGACCTCACAGTGTCTGCATATTTTGTACTTCCTGGGTTAGGGTTGCCTTTGGGGACATACTTCCAACTGGGCTATTGTTTGTTCCTGCTTAGCCAGAGGGCAAACCATTGGCCTCCATGTATGCAACTTAAGGGGTCAGTCAGCAAGTGATTGACACAGCATCCCCTCCACATCCCTCATGGACGCCAGTCAGACCCTGTTCCTTTTCACTTGGAGAACTGTCTTCATCGTTCACTTTTTTTAGAAAATCTGACTTTCACAGAGTCTGATGGACTCTTCCTGTGTTCTCTAGACTTCCCTTCTTGGAAGCCATCTGCTGCCTCCATTCAGCTTTGCCTTAGGATGAATGTTTTTGATGCTGCTGGATTTGTCTGTAGCAAGTATAGCTTGTTATTCAGAGATCTTTAAATTGATAATCTGAAGCAGCCACCTCTGCTCAGTATACCAGTGTTCATGCTGGGGAGCACTGTTAGCTCGGGAAGCTCGCACAGATGCAGTTTTGTGCTGTGTTTTCCCAAATATTGTATTTAATATTACATAGTGACATTGATGTGTCCATTACACAATTATTTCTGTCCTTGTTTGTGTCTTTATGAGCCCTCCTGCTGAATAATTTGTTATACCAGCCCTGAGTATATTTGGATTTTAAATTTTAATTAATGATAATAAATAAAATGCCATTGTATTAAATTCAGAATTCATGAGTGTTCCAGAGACATTAATTGATAAATGAGAACCTCAATATTAAGAGCCCATGAGATCATAGCTATCTGGGGCACTACTAAGTGACAGTATCACTAGTCACAGGTTGATGCAAATTGTCTGTGCAAGCTGAATAGGCCTGCAGAGTACAAGCAGCATGGAACAATCACTTTCTTCATAGCCAGACAGAACTACTTCTTCATAAACAGAAGTGCTTGCTAGCACTCTGGAGTAATGAGTTGACAGGCATATTGTAAAGAATGATTTTTATTTTTAAACCTTCTTAACTTCTGAGAGCAACTGTTTTCTATTTTATCATGGTCTATGTCAGAGTGTGTAGAATAGTGAGTTTGTTTTTACCTACTTAGGCTTAACAGTAAAAGTAGTAGAAACATTGTTTCTGGTGATTTCTAGTAGACTACTTTCAAGTTACACGTGTCACTGAACTGTTACAGAAATCCTGACTATAATCTGACATACCCTGGTCTGTTATTGATTTGTCCCTCCAGTCAGAAGCTGTGGTGACCCACACCTTTAATTCGACGCTCAGGAGGTAGAGGCAGGTGGGTCTCTTGTGTTCCAGGACAGCCAGAGCTACACAGAGAAGCCCTGTCTCAAAAAAGAAAAAACAAAACCAAAAAAAAAAACAAAAAAACAAAACAAACAAACAAAAAACCAAAAATGCCTTCTTTTTTAGGCAGTGACTGTATGGATTATTTTCAAATGTGTAACTTCCCCTATATTGATGTAATATAATAGTTATGAAATAATATAGTCAAAGGCACCTCATCTCTGAAATCCATGGTATGTGTGATAATTGTATTTGATGCTACCAGAAATAAGTTTTTAAGATTGGTTTTTCAAAATTGATGTGCTGAAAAGCTAAACTTATACATTTCTAGATAGTACCCCTTTTCTGATCCTTATTTCTGTGCAATTCTCCTGGCTTCCTTTTACATTTCAGCACCAAAGCGTGGAACCATCACTTACCCTGCCATATTTTCTCCTCTCCTGTTACCTGTTCTCTCTCAGATTCTGTCCACTGTTGGTCTATCAGCCCAGTCTATTCTATATATTACCACAGGTTTAAAAATTCACCAGTGCGTTCTGAAAATTTGTTTGGAAATTGCCTTAGTCGGGGTTACTATTGCTGTGATAAAGTATCATGACCAAAAACAAGTTGAAGAGAAAGGGGTTATTTAGCTTATGCTTCCACATCAGGCAGGAACCTGGAGGCTGGGGCTGATGCAGAGGCCATGGATAGGTGTGGGTTACTGGCTTGCTCCTCATGGCTTCCTCAGCCTGTTTTCTTATGGAACCCAGAGCCACCAGCCCAGGGTGGCCCCACCCATAATGGGCTGGGTCTTCCCCCATGAATTACTAATTAATAAAATGTCTTGCAGGTCTGGAGAGATAGCTCAGCAGTTAAGAGTTAAGACTATTCTTCCAGAGGTTGTTGAGTTCAATTCCCAGCACAGATGGTTGGTGACTCACAACCATCTGTAAGGGAATCTGATGCCCTCTTCTGGTATGAGGGAAGACAAGGGTACTCACATACATAAAATAAGTAAATATTAAAAGAAAGAAAGAGGGCAGGCGGTGGTAGCGTATGCCTTTAATCCCAGCACTTGGGAGGGAGAGGTGGCGGATTTCTGAGTTCGAGGCCAGCCTGCTCTACAGAGTGAGTTTCAGGACAGCCAAGGGCTACACAGAGAAACCCTGTCTCGAAAAACAAAAACAAAACAAAAAGAAAGAAAGAAAATGTCTTGCCTACAGCCTGATCTTTAGAGACATTTTCTCGAATAAAACTCTCTTCTCCAATGACTAGTTTGTATCATGTTGATATAAAACTAACCAACATACAGTCTTAAAAACTAATTTCTGGGCACCAAGTGTAATGATCACATATAATTTTGTGTCGCTACAGAAGACATGAGGTGCCTCTTTATGTTGTTTCTTAACTAAATCTAGCTATGAGATGACCCCTCATGGATCATCAATTGATTGGAAAGCAAAAGTAGGCAAATCCTTTCTTGTTATAGTAACTGGTGTTATCTATGTAGGATCATCTTATTAACTTACTGTCTAAATTGAGGTATTTTAGGTATTTGGGGCAGGTGCTTCTCAGAGTAGGGATACAGTGAATATGAGTGCTGGGGTTAAGCTGAGGCCCCACTTCACGGGCAAGTGCTCTCCCACTTGCCATGTCCACACTGCAGAATGTTCTTTTTAGAAATAGCAGGACTGTCTGAAATAATGATAAAAGATACTGTTTATTGAACACACAAGCCAGTACATAGTAGTTGAAGGTCATTATCAAGCATTATACGCTGCACATAATTGTATATGCTACACTTGTGTGTTACTGACAGCACAGTGGCTTGTTTATGAAGGTGTCACCAAGTCATGAGGAATTTGCTATGCTGCTGCATATGTTCCAACTTTCTGGTAGCAGTACCTCGCTGCATGAATGATGGGACCTTCAGCTCCATTGTAATCGGATCTCCAGTGCCATCACACATGGTTGTCTTTGGAATAATTGTTGCATCATGGGTGACTGTTTCAAATAGGTGACTTATCTTTCTTGTGCATTGTTAAGAAAATATGAGGAAACAGTTCAGACTTAATGCTATAGCCACTGCTAGGAAAGAAGGTAGTTTTGTTTTTAACCTGTGCCTTCACCGACGAAAAGGAGAACTGGTGGTTCCCAGAGGGCAGGTCTAGATCACTGTTGAAGTCCTTGCCACCACTAATAATACAGGATTGGTATGAAGTAAAGGGGGCATATAATTTAGAAATAAAATAATGATTTCTATGTACAATAAAATAATATACCTAGGACACATATATTGAATAATGATTATATGAAACTTGCCTTGACATCCTCTAATAGCAGGTCTAGGTTGTTTTAAGTACAGTGATTTTTAACTCAGTGGTTTTAGAAAGGTCTCACTCTATAGCCAGTGCACCTTCCCACTCTGACTTCTTCAGTCTCCTGGGGTTACAGTGGTTGCCGTTATCTGCTTATTTGAGTATGTTTTAAAGGTGAAGTGCTGTACTATAAGCCAATTGCTTATATAAAAAAGCAAAAATTGTTTTTCATATTAATTTCATAGGCAACAAATTTGAAAATCAGTAAATTTCCATTTTAATGGCGTATTTGTGCCCCACTGCCTCCTGAAGTGATTGAATGCAAGACCAAGGTACTGTGGAGTTCTGATTGTTTTTGTGGGTTCGATCTTCCTTCCTTCCTTCCTTCCTTTCGCTTGCATCCAGCCTAGTGCTTTAATACACCTTTATGTATCCTTGGAAGTGTCAGTCTTCAGTGCCCAAAGGCCCTCCTTCCTGGGAGATTTTGACCTATGAAAGATTCTGAGAGGCAGTACAGTTTTATAATTAATTTTAAAATTGTAGTAAAACACATAAGACGGAATTTAAAAATTTAACCATTTATTGGTATTAAATACATTGTTAATGATTTTTTTTTTTTTAAGGAAAAAAGTTCCATGGTTCAGAGGAGAAAGCAGGAATAGTTTTTAGTTTGTATATTGCAGATTAAAGAGTATGTTTTTTTCAGAATTTGTTTTCTATCCTGAGAGAGAGAAAAGAAAAGCAAGTCCTTTTGCTGGAACTGAAGAGTCTGGTGTGTGGTATTTAGAAAGCTCTAGGGGAGTGGGGAAGAGGGACTTTGCCTTAGTTGAGAAGGAGCAAGCCTTGGTCCAGGAGAGAAACCTAGTGTTTGTATTGTTCTTTGCTGTTAATGGCTGGCCTCAACAGAACTGCAGTTGTCTGTCTCTTCCTGCCTGGGCTTGAGAAATTCTGAGACTCCTTTCAGATCTGAAAGTCCATGCTAAATAATTGAGGGGGTAGTGAAAGACCTGGGATTTGATGTCATACTGAGAACTTGGCGATGATATAAGTGGGAGGAGATATTCATAAAAGGGCAAACACCTCAAACAGGATAGTGCAGAAGTTCCCAGTAAAGGAACAAGGTCAATGACAAACTCATGAGAAAGCCCTATCAGGTGTCATTCCTGGATTTACCTATGTACTTAAGTGACTGGAGCTGGACGATGTGATGGTGTTGGAATGCAACCTGCTGGAACCATTTGGGGAATGCATAAGGAAAACCTGTGCAGGTCGAAGCCTCTGATTTCCTTTCCTGGGATTTCAGGCTGACTGATGTCAAAAAATTGGACTGCTGTGTTTCTAAGAGGAAGTGGGCAGCAGAAAGAGAGCTGTCACCTTTCTGAAGTGCATGAGAGTGTACAACTGGAAAAAGTCACCCTCTTCCCCAGGGGCCTCTACTACTGTGCTATGCTGACTCCCTTTCTCCTGAATTTACTTAGGATGTGTAGTGCCTGCTTGTCAGGGACAGTTGTCCTGAATGAACAGCCCTTCTTCTAGTGAGGCTGAGATGTAAGAATTCTCTTTATAACACAGACTTCCCTAGATGGAAAGCTAGTGTCCCTCCCAGGACAGGTACATTAGTGTCAGTCACATCTGTTCCTCAGTTGGCAGTATGTAAGAACCTTGCATAGTAAGTCCATCTAAAGCAGCCAGTTAGTGTCCCGTATGCAGATTTTAAATGAGTAGCCTCTAGTCAGGCCTAACAGTGCAGAAGCAAAATCTGATTTCAGAGACATGTTTTAGAAGTTTACAATATTTGAAACTTTAAAATTTACATTTTTATAGAAAATTGCCAGAATTTCCAAGTATAGTGGATAAGAAAAGATAGTCAATAAAATACTTGTCAGAGGAGTCGTAAGTGGAACAGTTGGGCTGTTGGCACACACCTGCAACCAGGCCAGTGAGACCCTACCTAAAAAAAGGAGGCAGATGACACCTGAGGAGTAACTAGGTTGTCCTCTGACCACCAGTCCCTCCCCACCCCCAGCATATGCAGTGTCAGTCTTCTCAGAATTTTAATTTTGCCAAAGTTCCCCAAACTTACCTCAAAATAAAAATGCATTGTAAAGTACTTAAATGGAGAGTATTCTGTAGTAATGTTTAGTGACTTGCTAGGCTGATTATGGTATTACATCAGTAATTTATGTTAACTAATTAACACTTACTATGTGATGCATTAGAAACTATATTTTGTAATGCGTATATTGATTCTAAACTGTACTTACAAAAACCTTGTTTTCTTTATTTTAGTGATAGAAAAATAAATCTATATACAAAAGCAAATAAGCTTCACAGCTTCATAGCTTCTTGTTTGTGTTGTGATTGGATTTTTTAAATCAATAATTAATTGAACAACTCAGAAAATATAAAATACTGTTTGGAATGTACATGGGGAAATGTAAAACCTTCTAGAGCAGCTGTTCTAAACCTTCCTAAATGCTGTGGTGACCACCAACCATGAAATTATTTCATTACTACTTCATAACTGTAATTTTGCTGCTGTTATGAATAGTAATGTAAATAGCTGATATGCAAGATATCTGATGTATGATTTCCCAAAGGGTTATAACTCACAAGTTGAGAACCACCGGTCCTAGAGGGTTTTGTTATAGGCCTTTAGGAGTGGAGTACACAGGTGTTTCTGGAATGACTGAATAAATTTCCCACACGCAGGGCTGGATATGCAATGTATGATTAGAATCTGTATCACATGAGGTGCTGACAGAACATAGAGTGTCAGCCTGCTTAGTCATCACTCAGGTCCTTAGTCCACTGATGGTGGGTGAGCTCATAGGCAGGAGCTCAGGTATATTTTGTGTGGGTTAAATGTTTTCATAGATGATGTTAGTAAATAAACTTCTCACATATTTTTACTGCTTTACTTACTCACATATTTTTTCTTTTCAGTGGGGAACATAAACACTTTCTTGGCTTCTCCAGTTCTTCCTTGAGATTCTTTTCCAGTTCTCTTCAACAGTGTAGTTTTGATATTTCATCTGCAGTGATTAAGTTTGGAGGCTAGGTTAGGCCTCCCCTGTCAAGCATACAGGAGCAGTGTGGTCATAGCCAGTGGAGTCAGGCAGAGCTGTGCACTGAGATTGAGGTACATGCATGGGGTGGGGAATGCCAAGGCATTCCAGGTAAAGGAACAGTCTTTGAAGCGAAGTGGGACCTTGGTGGTTTCAAGGAACTGAGTGAAGATGCCTGTGCTTTGAACTAATAAAATGATTCTGGAAAATAAAAGGCAGGGCCATGGGCAACTGTGTGGTGGGCTTGTGGTCTCTCTCCACTTTGGCAGTGGGCAAGGTAGGGTGGTTAAACAGTATGACATGCAGGCTGTCTCAGTAAGGGGTACACTGTGGGCTTTTACTCTCTATTCTCTGTATTGTGCTCCTTGGTTTTTATTAAAACTTATCCAGCAGATATTTATTGAACATGTCCAATTTTATATCCTAGATGGCTCTCCTTCCCACAGTTGCTTGTTTACATGTTTCATGTCTCTAAGACATCAGGGACTGGAGAGATGGCCCAGTATTTAAGCACTTGTACCATTTGTGAAGAGGATCTCAGTTCAGTTCCTACCTAGCACACATCATGTGCATAACTACGTATAACTCCAGCTCCAGGGTACCTGATGTTGCTGCACTCCACAGGCTTCAGCACTGATGTGTACATACCACATATACACTCCAGTTAAAAATAGAATAAAATAATAAGATTTTTAAGTGAAGATTATACAATTCTACTTTCATACTAAGTTTTTCATAATGAGTACACAAAGCATAGTGTGTTTCAGATATTTCAGTAAATGGATAAATAAATGAGTTTGTAGCTGGTCAGTGGTGGCGCACACC
This sequence comes from Mastomys coucha, assembly GCF_008632895.1. Classification (NCBI taxonomy): domain Eukaryota; kingdom Metazoa; phylum Chordata; class Mammalia; order Rodentia; family Muridae; genus Mastomys; species Mastomys coucha. The sequence continues at coordinate 142,928,895 of NW_022196905.1, read as the reverse complement.
TTTAATCCCAGCACTTGGGAGGCAGAGGCAGGAGATTTCTGAGTTCGAGGCCAGCCTGGTCTACAGAGTAAGTTCCAGGACAGCCAGGGCTACACAGAGAAACTCTGTCTCGAAAAACTAAAAATAAATAGATAAATAAATAAATAGTTTGTTAAATTCCTAGTTCTCATATTTTAGTACTATAAAAATATTTGGGTAGTTTCTATTTTAAATCAATCTATATTCTCATTCTTTGTTTCTTTTATAGTACTATTAACAAAATTCAAAACCTGCCATTTATTAATCTTCTATTCTAGAAAAAGGAAAGTCACATATCCGTTTTCAATTTCCTACATTGTCCTAGTACAAAGTACTGGTACAGGTGTGTATCTTTTTTTCCTAAATTAAGTAGTTATTTTAATATAATATGTTTTTTAAAAATATTGTTATCTTCAAATGGAAAGTAGAAAAATAGGCAAAATAGATCCATGATAAATCCCATGTACATTTTTAAGAAGCTGGGCATTTGCGTTGATTATCCTTTGTGGGGTTTTTTTTTTTTTTTTTTTTTTGAGACAATGTATTTCCCATGTCACCCAGGCTGACTCCCATGCTCCTGCTTTACGCTCCCAAAGGTAGGTAAAACTAACTATAGGCCCCACCGCCATGCCTAGCTGAAGAAGAACCTTTTTATTTTTGAAATAGTTTAAAATTCATATGCACATATAAGAAATTATAGAAATCTCAGGTTTCCCTAATGATGGCATCTTACATAACTGGCATCACAGCTGGAGTTAGATGTTGGGAAGATCATGCTATCCAGACTGCTTAAGTCGCAGGGTCACATGTAGATGTGTATTTAGTTCTGTGGTCATGAACCAGTGGTCACAGTTATCTTGCCTTGCTTTGCCTTGCCCTCAGCATGTAGTTCATCTGCCACCTCCTGGGACTTCTGGTACATTCTGCTCCATTCATACCAAGCCATTTTGTCCTGATTAACCATGTTCCTCCTTCACAAGTGCACAAAGGGTATCATGTTTAAGCTTTAGAAAAGAATCTTTACCTCATTTCTGCGTGGAGGGCCCTGTTACCTCACATGTGGGTTGTTTGTTTCTGTAGATTCTTACTACAATACAGGAACAATTACGTACTGGCTAGCCCATGTGGCTAGGTGCTTGTCTGAGTGGTTGGAATTCAATATTTTCCTCCATTGCCGTTAAAACCCCATACTAATTTGGCTGCATACGAGGCTCTATATTCATTAGAAAGCTAAGCCAAATGTATGCATGGTAGCTGTAGAAGTGGCTTTACTTTTCAGAATGTCCACTCAGTGACAGCATGTAGTAACCATGGCATGTTGGGAACTCTGATGACTACCCACTTGTCCACAGCACACCCAGAAGTCATCATTTCCTGCTGTGCTACCTGCAGCACAGGTCAGTGTGGTATCATAGACTTCACACCTTGCTATATACCACACTATGAGTCTTTCCAGTTTGCATCTCCATGAGGATTCTTAAAACCAGAACTCAGATATTGGCCATCCAACTGGCTAGACATCCAGCATGTGCCAGGCACAGCAGGTGCTTCAGGCAGGGAGTTACTTTATCAACTCAATGCATACATTTGCTGTTAGCATTTTTGTTGCTGACTTCCTCAAAGCAGCCTTCATCAGTCCTAACTACTTTCAACTGGAAGAACGATAAACTCCTGGCCTTAGAGTTGGCATGTGCTCTCTTCCATCCAGAGGATTTAGAAGATGAAAATCCATCCTTAAAGTCTGGAGCCACCTTCAGACTCCTCCAGTTTTAGGTGTTTTCTGGAGCGAGGCAGGATGGATACTAAGGGTATAATGAAGACGTAGGCAGGTAGGGAGTTAGTAGGGCTGTGTCAAAACAGAAAATATGTGTCCACCCATAAACATTAATGGTAATCCTTTTAAGATGGTACCAAACAAACATAAAGGGCAGATGTTTCTAGTGTTCTGAACAGATAATAGACAACTGATTGTTTTAAACTGTGAAAAAAAGTGTATTGCCAACTTGTTGGTTAACCATGGTGCAAGTTTTAAAAACGAAGTGCTGAGAACTTAGAGTAGGAACCTAGTTACATTTGTAGAGTAGGGTATGCTTGTGGATATTGTAAAAGGAAATAAAAGAAATAGGGTTTTTTAATCCAAAAGGTTTAATTTACACTCAATGAAGAATCTTTAGAGGATACCAGGAATATCTTGTAACTTGATGTTAAAATGTTACATTTCTATATCCATATGCATAACTCTTTCTTCAGAAAAGAATTTAAAGAACAGTTTGAGTTCCCAGCAAATTAAGAGGAAGGCACAGATTTTCAATGTGTCCCCTCTTGCATTTTAACACCCCCCACCAGAGTATGTGTCTGTGGCTGGCAACAGCTTTTTACTTTTCCAGTTCTGAAGAGGAATGTCTTCTTAGGAAAATCTTTGCAGTGTTGTCAGGGAGGAGTGCTGGGATTGAACTAGCAGTTTATGTACGTATGCCTTATAGACTACTGCCTGAGCTTGCTCCAGGGAAACACAGTTTCTGTGTAGCGCTGCTTGGGCAGACCCTTATTCAGATGGTTGAGGCCAGAGTATTTCATATTTCGAGGCAGTACTTAGATTTGGCTTGTTGAGAATCCACAACCTGAAATGCACTGAGAAAGGTTTAGGTTTGGAAAGAGGATATTCAGCAGCATGAACTTCTTCACAACACTGTGACTCATCTCTCTTCCTATAGTAAGTTTTTTTTTTCATTATTGCAATTTCACTTTTTAAAGCAGCACGAAATTCATTGGGTATATTAAAAACTTTTCACCTAAAATATAGAGTGTTCCTTTTTCTCCTCTGGTGAGTTATCCATGCAATTAGAGTACAAGTTCTAATTGAATCAGAGCCCATGTCTGTTGTGTCTGATAAGAATCCAGATGATTGTGGATTGTTGGTGAACATACATTCTCAAGGGTAGATATTTTACAATTTTCAGCATATTTTCAACATTCAACACATGTGGAAACAGGAGGGGTGTTGCCATTGTTAGTTATAAGGAGAAAATACTTCAGTATTGTGGTAGTACAGATGTGCTTATTATAGACTCTGGTGTCTAAAGGTTTTCTGGTTGCCTTAATTTCTAGAAACGTGCATATTAGTAAATTGAGAGGAAAGAAGGTAACCTGGGTCTTGTCACAGTTCACCCCATACAGTGACATTCTCTGGTCCTATGTAAAAACCAAGGCCAGATTGTTTAATGTTCAGCTTGGGACTGGACCCAAGTTTCTAGTAAGGTATTTAAAAAGAAAGTATGTATGAATGAATATGAATGCACTAGTGCTTTGGATTTGAGAAAAACCCATCCAAACCCCTGGAAGTAGCAATTTTGAATACCCAGCGTGGGTACTAGGATTTAAACTGAGTCCTTTGCAAGAATTGTTGTTATGTGCTCTTAACTACTGAGCCATCTCTCCAGCCCCACTAAAGTCTTTAATATAGAGACCTGAAGATATAGAAAAACATATCTGTCTTATAGGGGAATGAGTAGATAACAGTGAATTTAATAATAGCAATAAAGTTAATTATGGAATATGAAATTTTTAAGGTGAACTTTTCAGAATATATGTTTAGTTGAAATAAATATTGACTTACAAAATCCAGGAGAAGCAGAAAAAGATTGTTGGATTCTTCTTGCTTACTTTGCTGTTTGGCAGTAGGCCCTACAGGACTGGCATTCTTACCGAGTTTTAAATTAAAACATATTTTATAATAGTAGCCATAATCTGCAGCTTAGTTGCTGACATTGTGATACACTCAAAAGCATAGTGACTGGTTCTGTCTCTGTCTCTCTCTGTGTGTTGGGTGTGTGTGCGTACATGTGTGTTGGTATGCATAAGAACCTGTTTTCATACCAAGGCCAGAGGTCAGTGTCAAGTGTCTTCCTCTGTATTTACTATTTGAGACAGTCTCTCACTGTGCTCTGACTCCCTGTTAGGTTTTGCTGGCTGACCAGCAGCCCAGGATCTGAACCTGGATCCTTAGCTTTGGCAGAAGCACTTTTACCAGCCAGCCATCTCCTAGGGCCCTGTGACTTTGATGTTCTTCATCAAACCATCTGCAGGGCTGGTGAGATGGCTCAGTGGGGAAGAGCACTGACTGCTCTTCGGAAGGTCATAAGTTCAAATCCCAGCAACCACATGGTGGCTCACGACCACCCATAATGAGATTTGACGCCCTCGTCTGGTGCGTCTGAAAACAGCTACAGTGTACTTACATATAATGAATAAATAAATCTTAAAAAACAAAAAAAAAAAACAAAAAACCATCTGCAGCTTACTGTAAATAGCAGGAAATAAAGTTGTATAACAATTCCCATTATAAAAAATGTTACTTTGAAGGAATTTAGTTAAGTACTGAGACAAGTACTAAGTAGAAGGGGTAGGACTATTGGAGAGGAAGGGAAAAGCAGGGGTGGGGAGGGGGCATTTTGACAGGAGGCTGAATAAGAAAACAGTATAATGGCACACCACACATATAAAAGTGAAACTCTTACTCTGCCTGGTGACTTAGATAACAATTAAAAATTTAACTGAAAACACCAAATGGCACTGGCAGCCATGTATGTAAGTGGAATCTGTACAGTCATGCTGTTTTCAAGCAGAGATTTATTCAGTGTCCATGTTTACTTGCAGATTAATTTGCGCCTCATCTTGGTGAGTGGAAAGACGAAAGAGTTCCTCTTCTCCCCAAACGACTCTGCCTCTGACATCGCAAAGCACGTGTATGACAACTGGCCCATGGGTGAGTGCCGGCTGCTTGACTCTGTCCCTGACTTGTTTCACACATTTTGAGAAAGTACATAGGGCATGAGATTGATGTGCTTGATGGGGGTGGTGTGTGTGGGGGGGGGGGCGGTGAGACTCAGGCTTGCTGTGTCACTGCCCTAGATTTTGCCTTTTCACTACAAAGCATTAAAGGAGCAGGGGATCCAGAGGCCATGTTTGCCTTAGTGCAGGTAGAGTGTATTCAGTGCACATCCACTCCCATGTCAATGAACCATTTGTGTCAAAACCCAGAAGGAAGGAGCCAGTCTTCACAGAGGCAACAGGCCTGGTGGGCTCCTCTGTGCACAGCCAATTAGAAATGAAATTTGAGACAGACTTGATCTACAGTTAGTTCTTACTGCATGCATTCTGTGAAGAAGGGCCAGAAAGAGTGAAGTCTCCATGAGTTCTGGTTTTTGCTGCACCCCCATGAGCTCTCTTGGGGAGTTTATTCGGTAGCTCCTCCCTTCTCTGTTGCCTCCCTATCTAGTGAGATTCTTGAGTAAGTCCTGAGTTTTCCCTTTGAACTTCCATAGTGTACCCATAACAATTTCCATGGCATGTGCCATTGGGTAACACTGCTGTAGCCCATCTCGTTTAACTTGTTCCAGTGTAGAGGGTTGAACCCAGGGCTTGTGCATGCTGGGTGAGTACTCCATCTCTAGGCTGTATCCCTAGCCCCTCGCTTTAGGGGTGTGAGTGTGTACACGTTTTGGGGGTTTGGGTGGGGGGTTGTTTGTTGCTTTTTGGGTTTTTTTTTTTCTGACAAAGTGTTGCTAAATTACTTGGGCTGCTCTCAAATCAGGCAAATTAAGTTAGAATTTCTTTCTCAACCTGAGATTATAAGCACATGCAGCCATGCCAAATCCATATAACATATTTAGCAAAAGCAATTTGAACTTTTAAAGTTATTTTAGTTCCTTAAAACAATCCAAATAATGATAAATGGGTGAGTTAAATATTCACCAGTGTTAAATATTCCAGGTGAAGAGACTTCACACCTGTTCTAGAAGTTGATCACATGAGCTAGATGTCACTCGCTTTGAAAAAGGCCTTTAAGTCCTTCTTTCCTGAGTTTGCCAGATCTACTCAGCATATACTAGAGTACATAAAAAGGCTCCTTTTATACAAACTATTTAAATTAAAATTCTAGGTCTAAACCAAATTATATAATGCACTAAAAGTCAGTAAATGTAAGTATTTGTTGGATCTTGTAAGAAAAAAATAGTAAATTCTGGATCAGTAGAAGACAGATCTTTGGGTGCCTGCACCTGAGGAAGGAGCAGGCTGGCAGGCGGACATCTTGGCTGTCTGGTGTGCTAATCACCCTAAGCCATGTTCTGTACCATGTCTCTCTGGGGCCTAGAGAGGGAGGGGAAGGGCAGATCTCATGAAGCTATGAAAGATAATAAAAATGTATGGCTTCACTATGCTTTTATCAGGCTTTAAATCCCCCTTAGAATCCTAACCTCTTTTCTATATGGATTAAAGTTACTGTCACTTGTGTGTATGGCAAAGGAATGCTTGGCCAGGTAATTTATACAATTCTACAAATTGTATAAATGATGGTTTTAAAGGCAGTGCATGAAAAGTAATTTTTGCTGAAGTGGAGTGTCTCACCTGATCTTTATCTAGAAGAGAGTACAGTCAGAATTCCCGGGAGGGGACAGGCGTGCAGAGTTCCTCTCACACTTGAGTTCCTAAGACCGGATATATCAGGCGCATGCACATACGGTGTTTTGAACACTCAGTGAAACAGAACCAACCAAGGACAGGCTTTACTCTCTTCCTTTCTATCACTCAGCCTTCTGAACTACTTTGTCCATTGTCTCCTACTGAGAGCAGAACCTACTAGAATGGTGAGCAGGAAGTCTCAAATCACACTAAACCCAGAGCTTCAGTTGTTGCAGCAAAGAGCTGATGGGAATTGCCAAGGAAAGCACGTCATGTCCGAACAGCAGTCTCTGGAAGCCTGTTTTCAGATGGGTGTTGTGCAGGAGCTGCGGTGCAGCCCACACTACAACTTGTAGCCGTTTGTCTCAGCTTCGTGGAATGTTTGTCAGTTGGCCTTAGAAAGACAGCAAGACAATGTAGCCCAGGCATCTAAGGAAGTCTGTGAGGAGCTTGTTGCTGCCCTTGAGCACACATTGAACAGTGCAAGCACTGGAACATTATAATGTTCCATTAACTACTGATAATGGAAATTGATTTTCAAATGATAGATCCATTTACCAAGACTAGACTTCTGGCTCAGTGATTTCCTTAACTTCAGCCTGCAGCTTGACACTCTTTGATCTCTTGAAGGATGAACAGTCTTTTGCAGCTCTTTGTTGCTACTTGAGGAAGGTGAAAGGAGCAAGGGATGCAGTGCTTGGGTGGGGACTCAGGCCACGCCCTTCCTGGTGGCCTCTACAGAGCATTCAGCAGCCTCTGCAGTGTGGGCCTGAGCCTAACCAGTTCTCCTTTCTTTCAGACTGGGAAGAAGAGCAGGTCAGCAGCCCAAACATTCTGCGACTCATTTATCAAGGCAGATTTCTACACGGAAATGTCACCCTAGGAGGTAATTAATGTCCGCTTTGCCACCATTATTCCTCTGTTTATTTTAAATGCCTTTTGTGGTTTCTAAAAAAAAGATTATTGAGACCCTGAGGTCCCCAACTCTGGGTGTGTCTCCTTCCTGGATATAAGCTCCGCCAGCCAGGGTTACATATGGGATTTCCCTGTGCTACCAGGACGTATGGTCTAGATGTGCTACTTTTACGTTAAAATCCATCACACAGACTTGGGCACATTTATGACAGCAGGTTTTCATTTGTAAAAGAAGGCTTTTTCAGTGGACTTGGTAAGTGCTCATTGTGTGGGGACAAGGTAAGTAGCTGCTGTGGACACGCTATCTTGCTTCAGTCTGGTCACCTAACAGTGAGGTCTGTACTGTGTTCTTCCCCAGGTAGATGGGTCACTGTGTAGTCACAGTTCATGTGTCAACACAATAAACACTTGAGTAGGCAGGTTGATTTTGATCAGATCTCCCTTCAGGTTGCTCTGGGCTTACATGGGACAACAGAGTCCACTGTGGAAAGACTCATCGTGGGTTAGAGCTTATGGCCTCATTGACCAGCAGTGTGGCCCTAGTGGGCTGCTGTAGAGCCTGGGCTCACGTGGAGCTGGTTTGTTTCAGTGTTACATTTGCTCTAAGAACTGCTGCAGTTTTTAGAAATACAAGAATAACTGCTACTTAAAGGTAGAATTTGTTTGCTTCCTGTTCTATTTTGTAGTTTTGCCTAATTAGACCAACCCTCTGTCACTGTGAGGAGAGTTGACTGTTAGCCCCTGGCTGGTTTGTGCATATATTAATCATGGGGCCACTTTGTTGTTGTTGTTATGGTTCAAACAAGATCTTGAATTAAAATTAATAAAGAAAAAAACCAAGCTAATAAATGTTGGCTGGATTTCCTCTCTTGACTATGAAAGTGAGTCTCCATGTCCCTCTGAACACCGGTCTCTTGAGCACTTCCCACCAGCCTCTCGGTTTCAGTGTCAGATTAAAGGTCACAGGATTTTTGTTAAATCAAGATGCTTCATTCTCGCCAGGCAGTGGTGGTGCACGCCTTTAATCCTAGCACTTGGGAGGCAGAGGCAGGTGGATTTCTGAGTTCGAGGCCAGCCTGGTCTAGAGAGTGAGTTCCAGGACAGCTATAGCTATACAGAGGAACCCTGTCTTGAAAAACCAAAAAAAAACAAAAACAAAAAATGATGCTTCATTCTCATTAAATTTTTAGAACAATTAGTAAAATAACTCATCTCTAGACAGTTGTGTAGGTACTAGGTTTTTTGAAAGTAAATTAAAGGACTTCCAGCTCTCATGATTCAGACAGTGGTATGGGGGACAGTGCCCCTTGGTTGGCCAATGGTGTTTGGTTAGGCTACCTGCTAACATTCCACTGTCTGCCTTCTAGGCTGAAGGTTTCCTTTTTGGTTAGGAGTATTACAGAGGCAGCACATAGCAATGGCAGTTTATGCATGGCAGCTGTGGAAGAGCTATGGGCTTGCTCAGTAGCCTGTCACATAGACTTAGGACCTGCAGCTACAAACAAAGGCAGACAGTGGTGTGTTTTGTTTTGTTTTGTTTTGTTTTTAATAGAATAAAAGTAATTGACAACAATATTTTAATATTTTTATTTTATTACTATGAGGGATAAGGCCCAGGTATGGAGGACAGAAGGCAGCTTTGCAGTCAGTTCTTCTCCAGCTTTCCCTGGGGTTCAGGATCAAACTCAGGCATCAGACTTCTTTCTGGGGTAACCTTTGCCTGCTGAGCCATCTCACCAGCTTAGAAAAGAATAGCCCAGCGTGGGAACAAATGGTGTCCTTGTTGTAGGGGAGGGGAAAGTAGTGAGGTACAGACTGTGGATAACTTCAGCCACTGTAGGCAGACACAGTAGGTGGCCTGAGTCTGTTCATCCTTTGCCCCTCTCCCCACCCACTTTAAGAAAGGTCTCACTGTGTGTTGTGCCACTTGACCTAACACCATTGAACAACCCTCCCTGCCCAGCCTCCTGAGTAGTCAAGACTACAAGCCCATTCACTCCACCTGTCATTATTGAAATTCTGTGGTTCGGTCAGTTTCAGGTTTAAAATTTTAGTCATCTGGTCTCTTTGGACATTCCTGGGTCCCCTTTTTTGAGATGTAACCTTGTTAATCTCATTCTGCTAAAGTAGAGACCCAGGGAGTGCTCCAAGTGTGGTTCAGAGAGAGTACGGCATCATCTGGAGCACATACCTTCACTCTCAGATCCGGTGTTTACTTTTGTATGGCTAGAAGTGCACCCTGAGGCCTGCAGCATGCTGTGCAAACACTTTGCCTATGAGTTACCAGGCCAGTTCCTGCTTGATATTCATCTAAAATGCGGGTTTCTGCACAGCCCATCTTCCACCAGGGCGATTTCTGAGCTCAAACCCAGGTGGTTGTTTGTGTACAGGAAAAATTGAAATCCTATCTTCTGGATGTAGCCCAATGTGTAGAAAAGTCTTCTATGAAGGAAGGAATCCCAGTCTCTGGCTTCTCCTCCACCTTCTCCTGTCCCGCTGCCTGCTGTTTGTTACTGAGTTGGGTGCAGATGAGACTGCCAGCCTCACTTGCTAGATGGCAGTGTCTGGTGCTGCCCTGCACTCAGTATACCTACGGGGTAGTGATGGCACCCCTGATCACCGACAGTCTGTAGATCGCATAGAACATGGCTTGAAAAGCCAGGCTGCAGAGCAGATGTGGGGCCAGTGCAGTCAATTGCAGCGGTAACACTGCTTTCTCAGACAAGACAGATTTATGTGTCTAGCCAATGGCAGAGCCAGAGAGTCACTTGTAACTGTACCCTTCCCTCTGGTGAGGGAATGTCTCCTTATAGAGGGACCACAGTCTGAACTCATTCAGAAGCATTTAAGCCCTGCTAGTGATTTTATGGAATGATATGTATATAATAGATTGTCTCTTCTTTTTTTCATAGCATTAAAACTTCCTTTTGGTAAAACAACAGTGATGCATTTGGTGGCCAGAGAGACTCTGCCAGAGCCCAACTCCCAAGGTAAGCCCCCTGGAGGACACCTCATTTGAGCCATCAAGATCGGCATTCATGCCTGCTTCCACTTAGACATTTGGATGAGCAGGGAATTTCATAGTTTATGAATTGAGCCTGTGGAGCAAGTAATCAGACCGGTTTTGAAAAATGCCAAAAATTAAAACAGGCTTTGAGCAAAACTCAGGCTGTTTAAAACTATGTCTTTGCCTTTTGCCAAAACGCAGCTTGGCTAACCCAGGCTGGCCCTGTTTCCCCAGGTCAGAGAAATCGGGAGAAAACTGGTGAGAGCAACTGCTGTGTGATCCTGTAACACCAGCACAGTGTGGCGGTCTGTTGGCACTGCGGGGACAGAGGACATTCAGCAGCTTCCAACACCTGTAGGACAGTCACCTGCACATCTGTGGGACTGAATCACTCATGAACTCTGTCATCTCTTCTCACAAAGTAAAAAGAACCAAGAACACTTTCGGTCTGGTCCTTTATTCCTTGTATCTCGTGTGTGTGTTGAGCAGTCTGAAATGCACAGTGATCTCCAGGGGAAGTAGCAAGTCTCTCTCTGCAGACACTGCCTTGCTGCTGGAAAGACTCCTCCGCAGAAGTCTGAAGGCGAGTGCTGCAAGTACAATTTGCACTAAAAATAATTATTGTTTTCCTCATCACATAATCTGCACGTGTCTGTGGCGCCCAGAAGTTCTCCTGCGTGTAGTCCGCCCTGGAGGACACCCATCATCAGTGGAGTTAATACCAGGCCAGCCAGCCAGGGGAAATGGGAAGGAATCTAACATGCTGGGTGACTTCTACCAAAGTTGGCCACAGTGGCTGTCCTCACAGGATATCAAACTGGGCATGACTGTTGTCACTGCAGCAAATGAGAAGCCATGCCTGCTGCTCCCAGTGCTCTATAGAGGGTGCCCCTGCTGCCTGCCCATCGAGTCCTCTTGGCAGGGGGCTCATCCAGACAGCACTGAGGGGCGACAGTGTGTCCCTAGCCTTAAAGTGGAGGGGCCAATCTCTCAGAGCCCGTCCCTGTGCAGAACTGGTGGGAAGCCTGAGCGGCAGATCCGGTTGCATATTTGAATATCAGAAGATTGAAAGCCTGCACCACCGTCACTCATCCAAACCGTGCCAGGAGTGTACTCACTCATTAGAGCAGAGGGATCCTTTTAAAGTCTCCAGATGCTAATTTTGTTTCTTTCTGTAGTTTGCATTCGGAATCAGTGCTTGCAATTGTATTAAAATCACAAGCTGAGTTTTAAGCATACATGATCAATAGCACCACTCTTATTTTTACCAATAATTTAAAAATTGATATGCTATAAATAAACAATTTGCACAGCACTAAAGCATGAGCTAATTTCATCTAAACCTGTAAAAAAAAGATTTTATATTTTTTTTTCACCAGGAAGAAGTCTTCCTGGATGAAATTACAAATATGTGTAGATTATATTTAATAAAAAAGACATAATAAAATATCTAACTGTAGAATGCAAATATAGATTGGCGTGTAGCATATAGACCAGTATTCCATATCAATAACTTTATCCAGCCTTTTAAAAGATGAAGTTGCAGACTACGGTGTGTTCTGTATTTAATGAGGACTCTTGGCCCTCAGCAACATTAAATGTAAATGGTCTCTATGGTCATCTTTGTTTAAATGCAATCAGGTTACTTTATTCATTGTTAATGCTTTGATGAAGAGGCTTTATATGCAGTAGATCTACGAAAATATTGTTCATACTGATCAGAATTAAATTTGTATAGAGCAGAGTTTTAAAATGAATGTAAATAGCACTAAACCTTTCCTTTCTGCAGCCTGTACTTAATAGATTTCTTCTGTAAACTAAATAAAAAAAATTGTAATGCATTTTGTTGGTGATTTAAAGGTTGATTTAAGCATTGTCTCATCTGCTTTGTAGTTAATTTTCTACTCTTCTGAGACTTTTAAAATTCATTCACTTACCACTCTGTTGCTACTTGGGAGTGCCCCAGTGTCTTTACCAGTTAGCTGGCTAATGTGTGAGGCCCATTAGCTGGAGTTATGTTTCTTTTATCCCTAAAACATGCAGAAGATATTAATGGCAGTTAGCCATAGTTGACTATATTCTTTGGGAAATCAAACTACTGGTTAGTCATCTTTAACACTTAGATTCCTGATGCTCTCTGTCTTCCCAGAGCTAAAGACTTGAGTCCATTGTGACTGCACTTTGGACAGTTAATATTCTCAATTCCCATGTGTGTTCCCATCTCTCTTTCATGACACTTCAGTTTGAAGCCACATCACTCATTAGACAATGAATTAGCTCACTCAATACCTAGTATCATAGTTGTACCAAATTTAAAAGGATTAAAAGTAGAAGTAAAATTCTATACTGAAAACACCAAAATTTTTACTAGTATATACATGAAAATACTAGACTTTTCCTTTAAAACACACACACACACACACACACAAAACCCTCAGACAACTGATGGCTAGATGGGATTGACCACACTCAAGATTGAGATCGGAGGTCTGCCCAGAATGGCCACTCTGCACAGTGGGGGTCTTTTTGTTAGGCCTGAGCATGCCATCCTGGTTGGAATCGTGGCTTTCTATAAGTCGTATCTGATGCAGTCATTTGTGCAGAGGGTTTCTCACAGCTGACATTATCTTGACCAATGCTGCATCTGTTTCTGTTAGCCAGTGCACAGTAACCAGTGTTCATCGTGGAAAGAAATTAAAACTTTCTCACTTGTCAAAGAATAGACCTTTTCTTTTGAATGACTTCCATTCATAATTTTGGCATATTTTTCCGATTATCTTTCTACTCCTTTTTTCTTTTCCAGTTTATTTATGACACTCAAATAAAATTCAACATAGCTTAGCCTCTCCTCTGCTTTTTAAGTGAGAGAGAGATGAGCAGCCAGAATTTACCACACTGTAGCTGTGTCCTCATTGGTGAGCATTGTGGCATTCCACCCCCTACCCCCACCCCCATCATTTTGTTCTGTGGTTATTAGCCAGACACAACTACAGGCAGTCGGTGGTCACTGAGCACCATTTCCATGGCCAACCTGTGCTGGAGTTCTTGGGCCCAGGCAATAGTTCGTCAGCTGTAGCTCTTAACGTAGTCCACTCCCCATACTTTACGAAGTGCTGTGCAGAGGGAAGCATGAACAGAACTGAGAAAGGCGACTGCTTCCCTATTGGTATGCACTGCCACAATGTCAGCTTTTTAAAAATTCTGTCTTTTCCACAATGACTAACAGAGTAAACCTAATAAAAGTTTGGAGAAAGGTGCATGCTGGGCAGTGGTGGCACACACCTTTAATCCCAGCGCTTGGGAGGCAGAGGCAGGCAGACTTGGGAGTTCGAAGCCAGCCTGGTCTACAGAGTGAGTTCCAGCACAGCCAGGGCTATACAGAGAAACCCTGTCTTGAAAAACAAAAACAAACAAAACAAAAACAACAACAACAAAGCAAGAGAAAGGCACATGGATCTCATCATTAATGGAAGAGAAAAGATTTGGGTAAATGTGCCTTTAAGTACTGTTTCTGAAATGTCTCTAAAAACGGGTTGCTTGCAGGCATCTATGCAGACATAGAGCTGGTGTCAGGATGATGGTGATGGGTACAGATTCACCCTGTTTTCTTCTCTAGTGCTTCTCCAGGCTTGCTGGGAATTGCAGGATCTATGGTGCAGGGACGGAAGGTGCTAGAGCAGTTGAAGTCACAGAATCCAGCTCTGCTAAAGAACTGGCCACCAGCTGGAACCCCAGGCTCCCTTTCAGAATGCAGGACAGTTAATGTAGGAACCTGGTAAGGAGCTCTGCAGAGGGAGACAGTGACCCCAGCCCCTTCCCCATGGTCCTTTAAGTAGTTTTCTCTAGGAGTGTCACTTACTGAGAATCTTACTAGTTATCTGAACAGTTCTGGACTTTGCAGTGTCTCTCTAGTTTGATAATACTGCATCCTTAAATTTCATTACCGTAGAAACAGCTAAGCTTTGAGAGTGGGCAACTTCAGGAAAGTTGATGTTGTGGTCTCAGGTTTCCAGCTGTTTGGTAGGTGTGCTGAACCAGGATACCCAACTCTAAATTTCAGGAAAGCAGCTGACAAAAAGGACAGAGGACATAACACAGATGCATCCAGATAAACATCAAAAGGAAGACCACGATGAGAAAAGCTGGAAAATGGGCTTTGTGTTAGCAAAGGGCCTGATGGCTCAATGAGATGTGGCTGGCCCAGATATGATGGTTCAGGTCTATGTTGTTTTTTTAACATAAGCCTACCTAAGTAAGGTAGCTCGTGCCTTTAGTCCCAGCATTGGAAAGGCAGATCTCTATGAGTGCCACACCAGCATGGTCCACATGATGGGTTTCAGTACAGCCAAGGACAACATGGTGATGTCTTGTCTCAAAAATGTAAATAAATAAGTAGGCACAAATCTTTTTTTT